>NC_143057.1:124122045-124425075 GCF_052426305.1 Pelodiscus sinensis
AAGGGCCCTTTATGTAAATGAATATACAAACACGCACAGAGATAGCTAAGATTAGAGATGGCTGTATGAAGAACATCTTTTCAAAAATCTTTCTTCCTGATTTAATTTTCTTTCTTTTATAATAGGGAACATGGCAGGATTATCTTTTGAAGTTATTAGTAGAGATCTATTTATACAGATGCCTTTCTAAATTATGAATTCAGTCATCATCCCACATATAAAAGTTGAGTCATAAAGGCACATGCTGATTTAATATCTGAGAATGAGACTTTTGAGTCAAAGGACTGAATCACATTAGAAGTGCTCCGTTACAAACGGTTAGGCTTTGAAACGTAATACTACAGCAAATAAATCTGACAATATGTTTTAAAATTGAGAAGGTGGGAGGGGGCACAGGAGAGAGGAAGATAAATGGTAGCCATGAAAATATCATCCAAGAATTTTTGACCAAACTGCTCATATTTCAAAGGTTTCCTATCAAGGAAGTTTTCTGTTTGAGGGGTAAATGTATAACTCACTCGCCGTGGAACAGATCATATTATTTTTCTCATAAACATAGGTGATTTAGACAGAAATAAGCAAATGCTGCCACCTGTTTGGTTAGCTCTGAGGTTTGCCAAACAAGTAGCAGAGACGTAAGTTATGGGATAAAGGCAAATGTAGAAAATACTTCAAAGTGAAATCTATCACATCTCCCAAGCATTGTCGTGGAGATTTCACCCAGTTTATAAACATAGGGCCAAATTTGAAGAGAAGGTAATGGACTTCCATTCAAAACAATCTGTCCACAAGCCCCTTTGAGTTTTGACATCTCAGTACCTCCTGAGACCACATAACCCTCAGTTTGCTTGTGCAGCTGTCATTTGCCTGTGTACATGTGGACCACTGAGCACAGAAAACCATGGCTGTGCATTATGAAGCTGCCTTTAGGAGCTTGTGCTGTTTCTCTTATGCATTGAGTGAACATTGGCCAAATTAAATTCCAAGTTTACAGCTCTTCTTTGCTGAGAGAAAGGATCCAACCATTCCATGAAATATATGCAAAATCAGCTCTGTCCCTCTTCGGGTTGTGATTATTTTCTGCTCCCAGCATATTAGGATTGACCAGACTGGGAGTGTGTCTAGACTACAGGGTTTTGTTGACAAAAGTGGACTTTTGTCTACAAAACTATACCTGCGTCTATACTACTGCCAAGTTCTGTCAACATAGCATCGATATAACTGAGCAATTTTGTTGATGGCGGTAAACCTCATTCTACGAGGAATAACACCTTTTATCGACAGAGTTCTGTTGACAGAAGGTGTTATTGCATCTACCCTGTCCTTTGCGTCTAGACTCTCATGTCAACAAAGCGGCTTGCTTTGTCGACAGAACTGGCTGTAGTCTAGAAGCTCTTTGTTGACAGAGGCTTTGTTGACAGTATCTGTCGACAAAGACTCTGTCAACAAAACCTTGTAGACTAGACATACCCTGGTACAGAGAACAACACTACCAATAACAATTTGACCCAAACTTTAAAAAGACAGAGGAACTAAAATAGTAATAACATAAGAAAGGCTATAGTTGGTCAGGCCAAAGGTCCATCTGGCCCAGTATCTTGTCATCCAACAGTGGACAATGCCAGGGAATTATCAAGTGATCCATCCCCTGTCATCCATTCCCAGCCTCTGACAAACAGAGACTAGGGTCGCCATTCCTACCTATCCTGGCTAATAGCCATTGATGGATGTTACCCCCATGAATGTATCTAGTTTACCTAGTTATTTTTTGAACCATGTTGAACTCCTAGTCTTCACAACATCTTCTGGCAAGGAGTTCCATGGGCTGGCTTTGTGTTGTGTGAGCTCATGATACCATCTACATGTTTTGTTAGTCTGTAACAGGAAAAACTTAAAAAACAACAAATAGACTAGTAGCACCTAAAGACTAACTCGGCTACCTCTCTGAAGCTTTTGTTCCTTTTGTTTGTTTTAAAGCTGCAACCTATTAATTTCATTGGGTGACCCCTAGTTCTTATGTTACGGAAACAAGTAGATTAATGTTCCTTATTCGATTTCTCCACACCTGTCATGATTTTATAGATCTCTATCATAACCCCTCTTAGTCTCCTCTTTTCTAAGCTGAAAAGTGGATCAAACTAGAGGTCTGTCTCAGCCTGTTTTCTCTACCCTAAAACTGGCTGCTAGCTGAGGCTTCAAATGATAGTCCCAGATCCAGTGTAAAAAAGGAAACTCTGTGCATTGACAGAAATTACTTCCTCGTGCCCACCAGGAAGTGGCTGCCTTATGCCTTAAATCATACTTCCAACTTATTTTATCCAGTCTAACATGAACATAAATATATATCTTTGATCCTTTTCTAGATTCCATCGAGCTCTTAGTCCCAACCATTTATTGTGGTGATGAGTTTTATTTGTGAATTATGCATTGGGGAGATATAGCTCTTTTTATCAGTTTTATGTGTGTTGCCATTCACTTTCTTCTTCCTCAGTTTCAGTATTTCCTATTACTAGCTAGGACAGGGGTGGACAAAGGGCCTCTGAGGACCGGATTTGGCACTCCAAGCAAGTTGATCTGGCCCCCAAAGCCCTGCTGCTCCCCCTGCCCCAAGGCCAATCAAGGACTGTGGGAGGGGGAAAGTGTGCAAAGTCTCCTTCTGCCCTGCACCTACCTTGTGTACTCCTGGCAGGGTGGGAGGAGACCTCATATGCTCCTCCAACCCTCAAGTCCTGACTTGCCTGGAGGCAGGGGGAGCACGCAAAGTCTCCTCGCGCCCACTCCTTGCAGGAAGGGGTAAGGTGGGAGGAGACTTCACGCACTCCCCCTGCCCCCAGGCCAATCAGAACTTGACAGTGGGGAGGGGGAGTAATGTGAAGTCTCCTCCCACCCTGTGTAGTCTCCTCCCACCCTGCAAGGGACTCAGCACTTAAAGTCAACGACTAGCCGCTGCTCAGCTGGCAGTTGACACTAAGCACAGCACTTCCTTGCGGGGTGGGGGCAGGTAGTGAGAGACTGCCCACACTCCCTCTCCCCAGGCCTTGATTGACCTGGGGGCAGCAGGGAGGAGCATGCAAAGTCTCCTTCCACCATAAGGGGGCAGGGCACCGAGAGAGAATCACCAGCTGTTCAGAGCAGCTAACAGTTCTCTAGGAGAGGATGAAAAGACTTTGCACGTTCCCCCAACCCCAGACCAATCAGCGTCTGTGGGTGGGGAAGCATGGAAGTGTCCTGGCCTCTCCCCTTCCGGGGTGCCCTAGGGCCACTTTTAAAATGTCTGAAGTGGCACCCGGTCAAAAATTATTGCCCACCCCTGAGCTAGGATGAGAAGGAGAAATGCTGGTGAGCTATAAAAAGGCTGTCTAGATTTAGGTTAAATCTCAAGAACATAAGAACGGCCATAGTAGGTCAGATCAAAGGTCCATCTAACCCAATATCCTGTCTGCCAACAGCATCCAATGCCAAGTCCCCCAAAGGGAGTGAACAGAACAGGTATTCATCACGTGATCCCTCTCCTGCCATCCATTTCCAGCCTCTGACAAACAGTGGTTGGGGACACCATACCTATTACATCTTGGCTAATAAGTATTGCTAGATCTAACCTCCATGAATTTATCTAGCTCTTTTTTGAACCCTGTTAAAAGTCCTAGACTTCACCACATCTTCTGGCAAGGAGTTCCACAGGTTGACTGTGCGCCGAGTGAAGAAACTTCCTTTTGTTTGTTTTAAACCTGCTGCCTATTAATTTCATTTGGTGACCCCTAGTTCTTAGATTATGGGAACAGGTAAATAACTCATTCAATTTTTCCACACCAGTCATGATTTTATAGACCTCGATCATATCCCCCCCTTTACTCTCCCCTTTTCTAAACTGAAAAGTCCAGGTCTTTTTAATCTCTCTTCATATGGGATCCATTCCAAACCCCTAATAATTTTTTTGCCCTTTTCTGAACCTTTTCCAATGCCATAATATCTTTTTTGAAATGAGGTGATCACATCTGTTTAGATTTTGGCATACCATGGTTTTATATAGAGGCAATAAGATATTCTCTGTCTTATTCTCTATCCCTTTTTTAATTATTCCTAATCTTCTTTTCTGACCGATATGCACTGGTCTAACACTGCAAATAGGAAGAAAATTATCTGGATCTAGACAACTCAGAATATTTCAATAACGTTATATGGCATTGTGGCTACAACAGATTTGCCCAGAAATGCTGGGAACCATGACCAGCTTTCGAGTGCCCTCCACAGGTCTTTGTACTGAGATTTCAGTGTGAGAATCTACACAGTTCTGAAAAGCTTCTGAGAAACCCTAAACTTGTGAGATCTCTGTTTCAGTTTGAAGATCAAAGAGTTCCAAGTAGTTTCAGTAACATCTAAAGGTTCAGATCCGAGTGTTACGGGAAGGTTACTTGACACGGTTGTTTGTGACAGCAGATGACTCAACTCTTTGACCCAGGTTATCCCTTCCTGTTTTGAGTCACTATGTGCTGATGATCGAAGCTTCCAACAGGGTTTTGAGGCTCCTCACAACAGGCTGAGATTCAAAAGTTGTTTCAAAGTTTCACGTAATTATCTATTCTCAACCCGATTCAGATACTGAACCTCAGCCATGTCAATTTCTCACCTCAGTGGCCCTGTTAAAGTTAATGGGTCTATCCATTTTAGAGATGGGCGTTTATCATTGCCTGTCGTCAGGGATTTCTAAATTGCCCTAAGCTCCTTTGGGTCTGTTTTCTTTTGCTCCCAGACTTCAGCAAAGGAGTCTGACTTCTGTTTCCTTCATAAATGTAAAAGATTGTAGTGGATAGGGGAAGCTGATTAAAAGAAAACTCAGGTACCAAATAGCCATGCACATTTTAAAATCCATTGCCTGCCAAACATGGGGAAATCTCCTGTCGTCTTGATTTTTAGTCAGCGCGTTGGATTACTTTAGTACAAAGAGGTAAGTAAAAATCATGGATTTGCTTTTCAAGGGACATTAGAAATTGTTCTAGAAAAGCCTTATTAGTTCTGCTTTTCCAATTCTCAACAGTGTGATATTATGAACAATGATAGGTTTTACAGACTTAGTAAAATGTGTTATTGTCCTTGCTGACAGGCCTAGGCAAGCTTCTGTGTATGTTTTCTTTTTATGAAGTACTGTATCAGAACTTTCTCATACAAAGCTTGAGGACCTGCACAAAATAAGTTATTGAAGGCAGAGATTAGCAATTTCCATTGTTAGCTTTTTACAGATTTGCAACTTGTATATTCACTCGCGGGGCGTCACAGTTATGACTGTAGAGCTTTGTGATTTATGGATGCTCAGTATATGTTATGGAAATATGACAGTTCTGCTCCGCACTCAAGTCCACCCTCTGTTTCTGTTCCTTGCCAGAGTGACAGGGAGCTATAAATGTCTCCACATACCAGAACCTCAGCTCTGAGTCAGATGGAATTAAATGACCTTGTCCAAGATGTGTTTTGGAGGGGGGAGGGAGAGATAATATGGGCCCATTCTTCATGCAACCAACGAATGCTCTAAACCAGACTGACAGAAGTCAAGACTTTTTGAAAAAATAAAATTGACTTTACTTGAATATTTCTTTTCCAAGCCACAGAAGTTTTACGAGGTAATTGCACAACACAAATATTTAGACCTATCAGATGGCAGAATTCCATAGCATTTGCTCGGACAATACATTACTTTATGAATTTTGCCATTCACTTGGGCCTTGGGTCATTAATGAATTGAGCCCAGTGATTTCTGGAGATAGGGGCTGGCGTTTTGAGGTACAAGAATCATTTCTCTTTAGTCAAGAGGCATTTCTATATGTGCGTACTTAGGTGCTCTATTCCATGGAACTTTAGAACTTGCAAGAATGTTGCAGCTTCAGGGCTAAAAGTTAGGAGATTGAAGGAGTCATGTTGTACAGTCTATGAGTCTAAGGCCAGAAGGGTCCATCATGATCATCTAATCTGGCGACTTGTACATGCAGGCCACAGAAATCTCACCCATCCACTCCTGTATTAGATCTATAACCTCTGGCTGAGTTACTGTAGTCATCAAATCATGATTCAAAGCAGTGTCTGCCCATCAGGATTCTGTGTGTGGCCCATGAGATATTTGCCCACATGCAAGGTTGCCAGAGTTTGCTGGTTTCCATCCACATCCATTTTTTCCTACCGGTGTTTCTAAAGTAACAAACATATACACAAGGGTACGTGAAGTGACGTGCACGCTGACTGCACATAAAATTGACTGTGCTACTGTTAAATTGGCACACCCCACAAATTCTAGGGATGCAAGCGCAGTTAGCAAAATTGCCCTACCCCAGGAAGCTATCTTGGTTAGAACAAGCTTGCAACCTGCTGCGATGAAAGAGGGCCACCCGTGTGGCCCACTCACTAGCCTAGGTTGCCCATCATTGCTCTACAGATTTCCAGTTACAAAGAATCCACCATTTATGCTTGTTTAAAGTTGAAGTCACCCATGCCCCTTGCTTCAGAAGAAGGTGACCTCCTTCTTGGCCCGCAATAGGGTGATCAGTTGGACCCTGAGCACATGGGATAGACTCGCCAGTCAGACACTTAGGAAGGAACTCGGAGCCCTCCCCAACTACTCTTCTATCACCAGCTAGTGGAGATATTTGCTGGCAAAAGTCACAGATCATATATATGTCATTGTAGGCAGTCTTGTCATTCCATCTCTCCCATAAAGTTATCAAGCTCAGTCTTGAAGTCAGTTAGGTTCCACTCTCTCCCCCCCCCCCACACACCCTGTTCCCCCCTCCCTGATCCCTCTTCCAAAACTTCCCTCCTCTGATGGCTAGAAACCTTTTCCTAATTTTAAGCCAACACGCGTTGTTGGCCAATTTATATGCCAATGTGGACTCAAGAGCAAATTAATATAACTTAAATAACTCGTCTCCCTCCCTGGTATTTATTTCTCTCAGGCTATGTTGAGACTGCAGGCTTCTTTTGGAAGAGGCTTTTCCGGAAGGGGTCTTCTGAAAAAACTTCTTCTGAAAGAGAGCGTCCACACTACAAAAGTGCATTGAAAAAGTGATCTGCTTTTTCTACAGATAGCATCCACACTGAATGTGATCACATGTAAGATGTGATTACTATGGGTGGAATGGTCACCAGAGCACTTGTGCTTTTTCCTCTTTCCACTTCTTGAGAAAGAACTCCCTCTTCTCTGTCCACACACACCTTTTTCCGAAAGAGCTCTTTCAGAAAAAGGCTTCTTCCTCATAGAAAGAGGCTTAACAGTGTTTGAAAGAACTGATGGATTTTTCTATTTTTTTTAGAAAGAACGGGATTGCAGTGTGGACATAATTTAAGTTTTTTCAGAAAAACAGCCATTTTTCTGAAAAAACTCTGTAGTCTAGGCATACACTAAGGGTGTGTCTAGACTACAGAGTTTTGTCGACAAAAGTGGACTTTTGTCGACAAAACTATACCTGCGTCTACACTACCGCTGAGTTCTGTCCACATAACGTCAACAGAACTCAGCAGTTTTGTCGACGCTGGTAAACCTCATTTTACGAGGCATAACACCTTTTGTCGACAGAGTTCTGTCGACCGAAGGTGTTATTGCATGTAGGGTTGTGTCTAGACTACAGGGTTTTGTCGACAAAGCAGCTTGCTTTGTCGACAGAACTGAATGTAGTCTAGATGCTCTTTGTCGACAGAAGTTTTGTTGACAGATACTGTCGACAAAACTTCTGTCGACAAAAGCCTGTAGTCTAGACGTACCCTAAGGGTGCATCTACACTGCACCCATAGGTCAAAATAAGATACACAATTTGAGCTATGCAAATTGTGTATCTTCTTTTGATCTAATTTTGAAATAAAGTGCTATTCCAACACGTCCCTTAACCTTCGTGGAATGAGAGCTAAAGGGACGCCGGAACAGCGTGTCCGATATTTCAAAATCTATGTTGAAATAGTGGGCATGTTTAAAGGTGCTGATTAGCTATTTTGGGATACTTCTGGTATCCTGAAATAGTGCTGCTTTCTAGATGTAGCCTAATGTAGTTACAGAGATCAGTAATATCTCCCCTTAGCCTTCTACTGACATTCTCAAACAGTGGGACAGTACAAACAAAGAAACTAAAGACATTTTCCCCTGCACGTTATTTTTTGCTAGCATACAGTAAAACTGGAAATAATAGCAATTTTTAAAATTTTATTTTATTTTATTAGGTCTCCGAATTTTTATTCTTTCCACTGCTTTTTTAATGGGCAGCAGGTTTAAAACAAATAAAAGGAAGTTCTTCTTCATACAGCACACAATCAACCTGTGGAACTCCTTGCCTGAGGAGGTTGTGAAGGCTAGGACTATAACAGGATTTTAAAAAGAGCTAGATAAATTCATGGAGGTTTAAATCCATTAATGGCTATTAGCCAGGATGGGTAAGGAATGGTATCCCTAGCCTGTTTGGAGATGGCTGGCAGGAGAGAGAGATCACTTATGTTCTTATACTTTGCAAGGTTTTGTTTAGAGAAAAAAAGTGTTTTTTTTTCAAATGGGTTTCTTGTCCCTTCACCTCTAGGTCACAATTTCAAAAGCCAATTAAGGTGATTGACATTGTAAAGCATGACTCTTTGAAGATGATACAATAGATGAAGATATGAAATAAGTTGATGGTGATTATCCAGTAGCAAGTCAATGCATGTTCACAGTTTTATAATGAAATAACAAAAAGAGATTGTTGCAGTAGGAAGAGAGCCTGAGACATAACCCCTAGTATCAAAGGCCTGAAGTCTGGTCTCAAAGTAGTGCTCTAAGCTTGGCTAGTATAATGCCACGTCAGGCTGTGAGCTAGAGGTAGGGCTTACTCATAGAATCTGGCATGAACAGGGCTGATCTTGAAGAACCATACATTCCTGAGACGGGCTAGGCACAGAACACACGCACACAAACACAGTCCAGAAGGTATCAGAACACCTCAATGCCAATATATGTCCCAAAGATTACAGGAATACACTGCCCCTTCTCAAAGATAAAGTCAGGAAGATAGCATGATGGATAGAGATATTTTTGCACAAACCAACATGTACAAGGTAATGGGAAGCACACAGGCAAATCAGAGGACATCGTATAACTTATTTGAACTGAGATATAAAGAGATATCTCAGGGTACGTCTACACTTGCTCCCTAGTTCGGATTAGGGATGCAAATGTAGCTGACCGAAATTGCTAACAAAGTGGGGATTTAAATATCCCACGCTTCATTAACATAATCTCGCCCGCACATTATTCCACTCAAGAGCTGATTTGAACCAGCAAGCATGCTCCAGGACCCGTTAGTTCGAATCAAACCCCTTGGTTCATTTTTTGAGGAGTAACTTTAGTTCGAACCAAGGGGTTTGATTCGAACTAACGCGACCCGGAGCGCACTTCCTGGTTTGAATCAGCTGTTGAGCGGAATAACGCTCTGGCAAGATTATGCTAATGAAGCATGGGATATTTAAATCCCCGCTTCGCTAGCAATTTCGGTCGGCTACATTTGCATCCTTAGTCCGAACTAGGGAGCAAGTGTAAACGTACCCTCAGAGTATCTTTGGACAGCTGAGGGTACAGTACGAAATCCTGCCAATAACTGAGCTGTGTCCATTTTCATGGGCATATATGTCTGAATGTCACCATAGCAGTCTGCTGGGTGCTTTTAATGTATTCCACTGACAATAAATCTGAAAAAAGTGCCTTCACTACTGAAATGGAGCTGATGTTGTCATTGGATAGTTTGCTCGAGGTCTTTTGTCAAATGCCCGCCGAGAGCTGGAATGGCACACAGAGGGAACGCATACATGCAGCCGAACAGCTGACAACAATCATCAGTAGAATCACATTTAACAACATCCCTCCGACCCCGTGTTGATTAACTTAGAAGATGATTGTACTGCGGCTGCTCATGCTATGTTTTTAACACCACTGCTATGTTGTCCTACCCACGTATCTCAATACTGTTCAAAAGGGACCATCACTACTTCTGTCTCCATCTCCTGCTCAGTTTTTGTTTGTGGACAAACAGATGGGTTCATTCTTTGAGGCTGCCAGTATAACAATTTATGCCAGCCCAACATTCATTAAAATTATTTACATAATACAGAAAAAAAATCCCTTATAATTTGAGATGTAATTGTATTAGGAGTCACCGGAGGGTTCTGTTACAGGTAGTAGTACAAATTCTGTCAGACTGCATGTATAGGCAGTTAGATCTGTGATACATTTTTGTTCTTACATTGGGTGCAGTTTCTTTTTAAATTTGAAATATATTGCCAGCAAACCTGTACCCTCTATCTGAATCATTAAGAATGAAACCATGGTGTGCCCACCTCTTGAATACTATGTACAGATGTGGTTGCCTCATCTCAAAAATATATCTTGGCATTGGAAAAGGTTAAGAAAAGGGCAACAAAAATGATGAGGGGTTTGAAACGGGTCCCATATGAAGAGAGATTAAAAAGACTTGGATTTATCAGCTTAGAAAAGAGGAGACTAAGAGGGGATATGATAGAGGGCTATAAAATCATGAGTGGTGTGGAAAAAGAGAATAAGGAAAAACTATTTACTTAATCCCACAATATAAGAACTAGGGGTCACCAAATGAAATTAATAGGCCCCAGGTTTAAAACAATCAAAAGGAAGTTTTTCTTCACACAGCTCACAGTCAACCTGTGGAACTCCTTGCCAGAGGATGTGGCGAAGGCTAGGACTTTAATGGGGTTCAAGAAAGAGTTAGCTAGCCATTGATGGACCTAACCTCCATGAATCTATTAGCCAGGATGGGTAGGAATGATGTCCTTCACTGAGAGATACTAGGCTGAAAGAACCTGACTTATGTTGATCTGGCCTGCAATTCCATCCCTGTGTCAAGTTTTTGAGCTTTGGCGTGAGTATAGCCTAGTGTCTGAGGTGAGTGTGAGTGAGATGAGTGTCTCTCTCTCTTTTTTTTTAGCTTCTTAGTTTTGATCAGTGGTAAGTGGTGCCTGTAGAAGGTGGGAATGCAGGAAGGGCCATACAGAGGGAGGGGGCATAAGGGAACACCCCATTTAGGAATTAAAACTTTGGTGGGGACACAGAGGGATGGTGTACTTTCTGAGCGCTACGATGACTCACCTATGATTGGGAGCCAGGCCAGTGAGGTGTTTTGCTTGGTTTTGTTTTGTTTCATTGTTTGTTCCTCACTCACATGTGACTTTCTGACTGATTTTTGTAGTTTGTGGCCCTCAGCCAATCAAAGGTTCTCCACCCTTGTTCTACAGCATATTTCATGCAAGCAAAACAAATACATGGACTCATAGTAGAAACTGTTTAAAGTGCAATAACAACCTACGAAGTAGTCCAGACTTATGGAGTAAGACATGCATGAAAAAAAAAGATATTTGTAATTTTATTTTGAATTTACAAGCGACTATGGAATGCCATATGAATTTAGTTAGAAAACTCAAGTCTATCTTCCTGAAATAGTGCCGTAGTCTAGACGTACCCTCAGAGTAGTCTGAAGGCTGCACTGACTTGTGGCAGTAAGGGATTCCTACAAGCTGTTCCTTTTGCCCAAGGCTGCCTCAATAATACGCACCAAGAATGCCAATTCCCAACCTTGACAATCCAGGAACTGTTGTTTGCTGGTGGGGAAAAAGGCCAAGGCCAGGGGGCATATAGCTTATGAAACCCACTTTCCATTGTATAGATCTTTCCCTAAGCAAAAGGGATCTTCAAGTTTGTCCTTTATGACACCTCTCCACCACCAGAGTTGTACAAAGCACAAAGAGCTAAGGCCAAAGTCTGCTCTCCAGTTTTCTTCATCTTGTGCTAAGTTTATTCTGAGGACTTACCATAAAATCATAAAAATGATCTGTTGGTATAGATCCTATGCAAACAGACATTTCACATCAGTTTGGGGCACCAGACACCCCCACTCATGAGAGATAACAGACATTTTCTGTGTCTTTTTTATTTTTGTTTCTGTGCGGGGGGGGGGGGGGGGGGTTATGTACTCAATCAATGGAAAAACTGCTTTGAATAGCAGCAACTCCCACTTGTCACTCTGAAAACTAATGGAACATGGAAAACAGCCATCATTTTCAATATTGATTTACAATCAGCACCCCAAAATAGTTTAATCAACAGACCTTGGTGTCCAACTGGAACCAGGTGCTATCTCCATTGATTTTTGGCCAGTGACAACAACGGAATCAACCCATAATTATTCTTCTTTAAGCATCCCACTCCAAAGCCTACTTTATTTCACAATTAATTAACATCAACCCACCAAACTATGGTGGCGGACAGAGTTCTGTTCGCCAATATGTCATTCTAAGAAATTTAATTGACTACAACTTAAACAGCACGCAGAGCATTCTGGTTTAACTTCATTGAGCCACAAGTTTTGAATTAAAAATTGTATCTTTTTTCCCCTTTCTCTTTCATTTCTTGCAGTTTATCAGCCATGTTTCACTCTTGAAAATCATGGCTGTTTTCGCCACACAAAAGATGTGTAAAAAAAGTAAGAGACTGAAGTTTTGAATTAATGCAAATAGCGTAATGTCACTCAATAATAAACAAGATTAACCTAAGAAGCTGCATTTATCTGTTTAGAGTGACTGAGAATTAGTCTAGTCCCCGAAGAAATGCATGCATGACAGGTATAATATTGTCATACTGAAAGCTAGTGAAACGCTACAGGGTTGGAAGTTTGGACAATGCAGATTTAATTGCTTTCACTGCTGTAAAATGTGACTAAGACCAGACAGAACGGCATTTTAAACAAATAAACAAAAAAAATCTTTCAGGGCCAATTTCTTGCGAGGCATGGAGGATGCTTAGTGTGTTATTATCTTGAAGAATCTGTAAAGAGCTTTTCATCTTTGTCATTCTCCAAGGATGAGATAAATGAATAGACCTCTAGGGCATGTCTACACAGCAGTGTTATTTTGGAATAATGGACGTTCTTCCGAAACAATGTATTGCACATCTACACAGAAAGCCTGTTATTTTGAAAGAAATACGAAATAACAGGCTTCTTACTCTGACTTCTGTAACCCTCAGGCTACATCTACACTGGCAGGAATTTCCAAAAATGCTTTTAACTGAAAAGTTTTCCGTTAAAAGCATTTTCGGAAAAGCACATCTAGATTGGCAGGATGCTTTTCTGGAAAAGCACTTTTTCCGGAAAAGCTTCCTCGGCCAATCTAGATGCGCTTTTCCACAAAAAAGCCCCGATCGTCATTTTTGCAATCGGGGCTTTTTTGCGGAAAACAGTACTGTGCTGTCTACACTGGCCCTTTTGCGCAAAAGTCTTTCGGAAAAAGACTTTTGCCCGAATGGGAGCAGCATAGTATTTCCGGAAAATCACTGACTATCTTACATGAGATCGTCAGTGCTTTTCCGGAAATTCAAGCGGCCAGTGTAGACAGCTGGCAAGTTTTTCCGGAAAAGCGCCTGCTTTTCCGGAAAAAGTGGCCAGTCTAGACACAACCTCACTGTATGAGGAGTAAGAGAAGTCGGAGGAAGAGTGCTCTATTTTTAAATAAGTGCTGTGCTGATGTGCCCAAATTCAAAAGAAGCTATTTTGACTTCAGCTACGCAATTAGCAGAGGTCAAGTTGCGTAGCTTATTTCGAGTTTAGTCCTGCTGTGTAGATCTGTCCTTATAGAAGAAAAACTTGGTCAGCAGTGACTGGCATAGCAAGTAGACCTGGTTGAATTATTTGTCATCAACAATATTTGCTGCCAGTTTGCACAACTCCATTTGCTCTTTCCCCTGTTCAACCCTTAGATATCGAGGGTTATACACTGCCTGTGAATCAATCCTGATTTGGACATTAGTAATTCCTCTTGGATTGTTTCTGTGGGTAAGTTCTTGTCTGTACCTTGATGAGCAGGTGTTCTCTGGTGTTTTCTCTATTCATAATTTGAGGAGTGGATATGAGGCACAAGAGACAAGAACTACAGAGTTACATCAAAGCTTTAGGCAGCTACGCAGCAGCATTGTGATTCATAGAAACCACACTTAGCGGCTGCCTAAGCAAGAGAACTCACACGGTGCCTAACTTTTTACTCTAAAAGTTCCCTGTGCATCTAAATCTCTGTCTCTGGGCATGTGCCTATCTCCTGCCTAAACCAGGTGATGATAGGTAGAGGAACAACTCCATCACTTGTGTTGTCCAATCCAGCAGGCATGCACAGCATACTCCTAACTCCACTTGACATGGCTGTTTGGAAAGGTTTCCCTTATAACCTTTAGCCTAGCGGTTAGGAAACATACCTGGGATGGGAGAGACATCAAATCAAGTCACTCCTTTGCTGATTAATAGTGAATTTGAACAGGGATTTCCTATGGTGAGTATCCTAACCACTGGACAAGTGGTCTGATGAGGGGCTCTTTCTAATCCTTATCTTGAAGCTGTTGCCAGTATGACCCACACACTATCTGCATGTGATGCAGTGGCACTGAGACCACTTACAGAGGATACATCCACAGAGCAGCGTTATTTCAGAATAACAGACATTATTCCGAAATAATATAGTGCATATAGTCTACACCACAAGCCTTTATTTCAACATAATGTCAAGCTGAGGGGCTTCTTACTCTGACTCGTGGTAACCCTCATTTCACAAGGAATAAGGAAGTCAAAGGAAGAGCGTTTTTCCTTTGACTTCCTGCTGTGTAGACAGCGCCAAAAGCTGAATTAAGCTATTTCAACACAATTGATGTAGCTGAAGTTGCATAGCTTAATTCGATTTTTGCTCTGCTGTGTAGACATAGCCAGAGAGAACAGCGCATCTGCACTGCAGCCTCAGTTGAGAGCCAGCAGGCTTCAGATGAATTGGAAGATGCTCATGCAATAAGCTCCAGAGGTCCCTGGTTTGATTCTCCCTGTTAGGAGTTACACAAGAAACAACTTAAGTTTTTTAATCCAGGGGAAATTTGTGAATTAAAAACAGAGGTGCCGGTAAGTACCTCCCTCCAGTTTGGCCTTAGACACACAACTCTGAAAGGGTCAGAGTTTAGGCCACACCCCTCTCATCAGCATCTGTAACTGGCCAGGTCAGCTGGCTCCATGACTATCATACGTCTGGGTCTCCTTTTCAGGTGTCTCTTCCCCTCCACTCCATGTGTTGGATAGGGAGCCTAGACATGTAACCAAGGATTTGTGGACAGGCAGACACCTAACAGTTAGACCGTGCAACACCTGCAGCTCTTTGTGGATCTGGGACTTAGTGGTATTTCTTGTTTATATCTGGATGAATGGAATGTTTTAAAAAGAAGAATAAATAGCAAATAGCAAACAATAGCATGGAGTTCTGGATGGATAATCATTAGTGGTGAGGCTTATGAAAAGCACCTTGTTTGATTTCCTTCCCCCTTAAATTGTCTTTACACCAGTATGCCTCTCTGGAGTCACTCCTGATTTGCTGCTGTAAAAGAGAGATGATTCAAGTCCTATGCTTGTATAAATGTTTTTAAGAATGCCTGATAGCCATGTGAATATTCATGTACAATGATTAATGCATCCTCTCACATAAAGGTAAACTCAGCACTGTTGTTTCCCCAAATTGTTTGTAAAGCAGTCTGGGTGCAATTTGATCAGAAGCTGGAGGAAACAGGGTCATACCCTGAGCTATTAGCAGTTTGTTCATTAGAAAGAGGCCAGATTCTCCCTTGTCTTAAGGGTGCAGTACTCCAGTGAAGTCAGCTGGAACTGCGGCCCAAGCCTTCTAGGTTGGCGTGTCATTGGTTCAATGTGTTGACACACACGTCCAAGAAATGTCTTTCTGGAGAGGACTGAATGTGAAACAGAAACATTTTTTTCTTTAGCCGACTGTATCACAGTGGAGTTGTGTAGGTTTATTCAGCATATTCTAATGGATGCTGTTTCAGTTCTGCGCACATGCACATCATTCTCACATCCCCTGTCTTTGGGACACTGGCAAATTTTGACAGGGAAGGTTTTATGTTATCTACCAGATTGCTGATAAAAGTACTCTAAAGAATTGGCCCGATGGCTGATGCCTTTAGGACCCTACTAGAACCACACCCACTTGATGATTTCTTGTTTCAATTTCATTTAAAGAAATACAGAATCATAGAACACTAGAATTGAAAGGGACATCAAGAAATCATCAGCTCCAGTCCCCTGCCCTCATGGCAGGACCAAGTACCCTCTAGATTATCCCTGATTGATGTCTATCCTATTCAACCTGCTCTTAAATATCTCTGGTGTTGGAAATTCCATAACCTCCCTAGGCAAGTAGTTAGCCAATTGGTAATCTATTTAGTGTGTGCTGTGTAAATTTAGTATCTTTGAAGTTTTAATCCAAATGCCATGCAGTTTCAAATGCCTTTCAGAAATCTAGGAATATTACATCAACACAATCACCTTTATCAAACTTGTAATCACTGTCCTAACCTACTGCAGCTAATCTCCATTTCTTTGGCTTACAGAGCCTGATCCAAAGCCGTTTGAAATCAATAGAAAACTGCGATTGCATGTAGTAGAATTAGAATCAGGTTCTAAAAGCAAAAGGGTCCCAGTCCTATGCTTGTGTTGCTTTAACCCGGTGGTAACTATTAATCCCAGGTGCCCATGGTATTATCACAACATGTAGTTAATTGGAGTTTTTAATAAACTCAGTTGATTGTGTTTTTCTAACTTGCCTCTGGACTTTTAATTGCGGTTTCTCCAAACAAAAACAGACTGTAATTTGACATTTTCTGAAGCACTCACACCCAACGGATGCTTAGATGGCGCACGGCTTTTTAAAGTATTGTTCATCCAACTCACTTTGAACTTTAAAGCTTTTTACTGAGATAACAGGATCTACAGTGTGAGATCAAGCTTAGAAATCACAGCTTGAAATGCCCATCCAGGGGAAGTCATGCAGAAAATGAAACATATCTGGCAGAACAAGGCTGTGGTCAGAGTGACAAGACAAAGTCAAGGAAAAGGGCAAGGAAGAAAACCCCGGACAAGGAAAGACTCCCTGGTGTGACTATGAGAAAAGAGGTCAGGGGGCAGAGAGAATGAAGAGTTAAAACCCACCAAACAAGTCTGAGATTGGAGTCTCTGAACAATTCCCGGGGGTCCCAGGTCGCTTTGTGAAAATTTTTCTCTGCTTCTATCTCATTGCTTTTCTTTCCGCTTTTATCTGGATGGATTGTCCCTGGGTAAAATGCTATCTTTTTTTCCCCCATATTGCTTTTCACCTTTGATGAAACAATGAACAGTATGGAAAACATACATGAAGAGGAAAACGTGAATAAGGAAGTGTAATTTGCCACATAATAGAATACAAGAAATAAGGGTCTTCTGATGAAATGAACAGGCAGCAGGTTGAAAACAAAGATAAGGAAGTACTTCTTCACACAATGCATAGTCAACCTGTGGAACTCCTTGACAGGAGATGTGTGAAGGGAAAAAGTATAGCTGGCTTTAAAAAAACCCAAATTATATAAATTCCTGTACGATGTAAGTCCATCAATGGCTATTTGCCATGATGGCCTGGGCCATGCCTCATGTTCTGGGTGTCCCTAAACCTCTGAAGCTGGGGCCAGATGAAAGGGAATGGATCATTCAATAACTACCCTATTCTATTTGTTCCCACGGAAACATCTGACTCTAGCCACTGTTGGAATACAGGATGCTGGGCTAGATGGCCCATTGGTCTGACCTAATATGGCCTGTCTATGAAATGTAGTTTAAAACAAGTACATTTAGTGCCAGAGAATGGTGCTAGATTGGCAGCTGTGTTGCCACAGAATGGTTACAACATGGGCAGTAGTAGCGTCAGATTCCCTCGCATAGCCCGTTCCCTACCTCCTCAGTATGTGAGGTTTGTGCCACAGAGTGAATTCCTTGCTGGCTGTTACTGCACTACTTTCTCACCGGATGCCTGCTTTCCTGACTTGTCCTTTTCCCTCCCTTGCTTCTGTTTCCTGTTCTCAAGGTCCGTCCCGGCTCCCTGCTCCCTGCTCCCTGCACCCTGCTCCCTGCTCCTGTCCTCTGACTCTCACCTTAGGCTAAGCTCCTAAGTCCAGCTCTGATCCTCTGGTTCCCAGCTCTCTGCTCTGACCACTAGGTCTGACTGCTCATGTTGTGATCTAGTGAGTCTCCCCACTAAAGATATGGGAAGAACCCTCATACTCAGTCTGTAGCATGGTCCCTCTCTGTGATAGACAGTGGGCATGCTGGGCCATTGATACTTTTTGTGATGGTAGATCCTCCAAAGTCCATTAGGAACTCAGCTGAGCCCACCAACTCATTTCACATCTGTCACTGATCAACTGACACATGGCAGCTTTCAGCTAATATCATCAGCCTATGGGCCAATTTCAAAATGCTGAGTCAACCCATTCTCTGTATTGGCAATTTGACATCATGTTTTTCCTACAATAATGGCACATGGGGTTTGCTCCCCCGGTTCCTATGGATTCATATTGCAACTCTGCTCTGGGTAGTAATAAGAATCGCAAGGCCCATTACAGTAATCTCCAAAACGTACTCGGTGTTAACAGAGATCTGCAACAAGACATCGCCTCTGCACAGGAAATCTTAATACTAATTTATTCCGCATGATTAAGGGAGGGAAACAACTATCTTTATTTCTGAAATGGAATAATTTGCAGTGGTTTAAAAAGTAAATGGGTAAGCGAATAGATATGATTTACGGCGCAGTGCTGATTTCCCTTTCACAGTTTAAGGGCATCTGCCCCAACATGCATTCCGAGCTGCATTGTAACTGTGCTGCAGAAACAAAGTGTTTTAATTGCCTGTAATTCGTACTCACCTGCATAGTCCCACAGTAGTCAGATCTGGGCAAGAACAGAGCAGTAAGGGTATGTCTACACTATCACCCTAGTTCGAACTAGGGTGGTTAATGTAGGCATTCGAAGTTGCAAATGAAGCCCGGGATATAAATATCCCGGGCTTCATTTGCATCGTGCCGGGCACTGCCATTTTTAAATCCCCATTAGTGCGGACTCCGTGCCCGCGGCTACACGCGGCACGGAGTAGGTAGTTCGAATTAGGCTTTCTAATTCGAACTACCGTTACTCCTCATGGAACGTGTAATGAGGAGTACCGGTAGTTCGAATTAGAAAGCCTAACTCGAACTACCTACTCCATGCCGCGTGTAGCCGCGGGCACGGAGTCCGCACTAATGGGGATTTAAAAATGGCAGCGCCCGGCAAGATGCAAATGAAGCCCGGGATATTTAAATCCCGGGCTTCATTTGCAATTTCGAATGCCTACATTAACCACCCTAGTTCGAACGAGGGTGGTAGTGTAGACATATCCTAAAGGTTGCAGGAGCAAGTACTACGTTCGTTTATGGTTGGAGTTACACACGCGGTTTAGAATAAAACTAGAACCGATAGCCGGGTCAGGCCCCTGGGTAAGGTGATAGGGGGAAGCTCCGTACTCCTGGAAGTGGTGGGGCCTCCATGGAAGAGACTGGACCTGGGCAGCCAGCCTGCAGTGCCACCATAAGCATGGTGGCAATTTAAAGGGCCTAGAGTTTCAGCCCTTTAGTATCTCCATGGTGACAGTGGTGGCTAGGAGCGCCAGGCCCTTTAGATGCGACAGGCCCTGGGGCAGTAGCCCCCTTTGTCTCTCCTGCCAGCAGGCCTGAATAAAACACACAGCTTTATTTCTGAAGCAAACCCAACACCGGAGTTAGGTTCACTGAAAAGCTCACAAGGCTTCCGGTGAATCTAAACCAGCTTCCAAGAAAGTCTGTGTTGGTTATCAAAGTTTTCTAGCACATATCTGTAATACCATTTCAACTGCAGTATGTGAGAAGGTCAACACCCACCTCTCACAAATGCCCCCTCTGGCTGCACATGTCTGCTTTGTTCTCTGCCTGAGAACCACCAAAAGGGGACTTAGAAGTCTCCCTAGCCCCACTGGGGGCTCTGTCTTTAATTAATCTCAGTCCTGGTATGGGGATCTATCCTCTTGGTGATGTTTTTCACACAACGCTCTGTCAACCTGTGGAACTCTTTGCCCAAGGATGTTGCAAAGGCCAAACCTATAACTGGGCTCAAAAAAGAGCTAGACCAATTCATGGGGGACAGATCTGTTGATGGGTATTAGCCAGGATGGGCAGGGATGGTGTTCCTAGCCTGTTTGTCATTGGCTGGGTTTGGGCTTCAAGCGATGGATCACTTGATGATTGCTTGTTTTGTTCATTCCCTCTGGAGCGCTTGTTTTGTCCACTGTCAGAAGACAGGATAGATGGACCTTTGGTCTGACCTAGCTTGGCTGTTTTTAACGCACTTCCACATTACTTCTTTGACTTCAGTGGAACTATGATTTACCCCAAAATAATCTAGACCCGAACCTGTCCATTTTTATTATCCCAGCGGCAATCAGATCTGTTAGTATGGGTCCTGCAGGCAGGCACAATTGATCACTGCTTTTAATACTGCTCTGAATGCAGGACTGGGACGTGGATTTCCTAAAGAAAATTGTTTTTTTTTAAGTTGACTATTACTATAGAGAACAATTTAGAACTAAGTAAAATCTGTCCAGATTAACAGCGAGTCTCTGTAAAAAAATATGAGTTAAATTGTTCCAACAAAGTTATGAGAGCAGAAAGTGGAAAGCAGCCCAAAAATTGAAGCCCAAGAAGACTTTCTTTACATATGAGTGTGCAATTTGCTCACATGGGAACATACATGTCTGTGCATGAACACATGTGCACATGGACACACGGTACACCCACAGATCAAGAAAGTTCTAGGGCTGGATTTTCAAATACTGCTCTCCATTTCCCCTGTTGTCACACCTCCATTTGTTAAACTTAAAAAGTAAGTTCTTTTTTTTTCCCTTTACTGCTCAGTCTAATTTCAGCTTTTCCCCAACATATGCTCCTGTCCTCAACTTGCATTGCCACTTATAAATAATAAGACACCGAAAGAGAGACAGATTCTTAAAGAAAAAAAAAACTAGGACATCTCGTTTATTTTGGTTTAATTTTTCATTTAAAAATCATTAAAAATGACACTGCCCTCTAATTTTTCCTCTCTGCAGCAGCTGCCATTGTCAAGCTGTTGTCTTTGTTACAGTGTTTTTGGTGTGTGTGTGTGAGAGAGAGAGAGACTGTGAAGCAATGTTTTTATAGAAAATATGACAGCTTGCTTTTATTCCGAGACAGCTCTTATTGGAAACAACCCCCTTTCCCCCCGCCCCCTTTTAATCCTCGTCTGGTGAAACTGGTGAAACACGCGCTGCTTTACACCTGCTAAGACTCTCATCTGGGATGTGAAAATTATATGAACTGTCGTGCTGTTGTAGAACTTTAACACTCCCATTAATTAGGCTCCTGTAAGAAGGGTATTCAGCACATTAACAACTCAAACGTGATCTACTCCTTTTATTTAGTTTCCCTGGTGTCATGCTAGCAATCTCCATTTCTCCCCCCCCCCCAAAAAAAAAACATAGATGCAAACAAATTTATTTTCAGTCTTTATTACTTTTACTAGCCAATTAGCCCATCATAAAATGGGATTTTCAGGTCTCTCCTCCACGTCAGTCTTCTCTCCTGAGCCTCCGGTCTCTCGCTCCGTCTCTCTCTCTCCTCCTACTGTCTCCCCCGCTCTCTCTCTCAGCTCTCCTCCGCCTTCTGCCTCTCTCCCTGTCTCTCTTTCACTTCTCCTCCCCCTTCCATCACTCGGGGGACCACAGAGCTCAAATGGCCGTTGGGGCACTTCACTCCCCGTGCTGCATGGGGGGGTCGGAGCCCAAACGGTCACTTGCGCCACTTGTTCCCATGCGGCGGTCTGGCTGAGCAGCGCAGAAGTCAGCCAAGGGCCACGGTGGGAGGCGAAGGGGGGTGGGGTGGTGACGTTCACAGCCAGGGGGTGGGGCCTGGAGCCTCTGTCATGCTGCATGTCACCGCCCCACCCCCCTTCGCCTCCCACCGTGGCACTCGGCTGACTTCTGCACAGCTCAGCCGGGCCGCTGCGGGAGAGCAAGTGGCACAAGCGGCTGTTTGGGCCCTGCACTTCCCATGCAGCATGGGCCACCCAGAGGGAACAGCCAGCATTTCAGGCAACAGCGCCGCCCAGAGGGAACAGCCAGCATTTCAGGCAACAGCGCCGCCCAGAGGGAACAGGCAGCATTTCGGCGTTACAGATTCACAGCCACTAGGCTACTATATATATGATAAGAAATTATGGAAATCAACCAAAGAAAGAAGGAACCAATATAAAATCTCCATGGGTGGGAATCAGAGGGACTTGCTCTGTTTCCATAAGATCCCCTAAGACAGGAGCAGATTGTTTACTTAGATGTGTGTGTCAAGATTTTTCAGAAATGACCACTATTTGGTTGTTGTTTGTTTTGTGCCTTGAGTTTCTGGAACCTAATTTCAGACCCCAGAAACGGACAAGCATCTTCGAAGACAGATGTTCTATACTTTCTGAAAATCTGGCCCAGTTAAAATGTTACAAGCCAATTGGCCAAAAATTGTGGAACCCCAAATCATGAATAAATCTCAAAAATGTTGGCGG
This sequence comes from Pelodiscus sinensis, assembly GCF_052426305.1. Lineage (NCBI taxonomy): Eukaryota > Metazoa > Chordata > Testudines > Trionychidae > Pelodiscus > Pelodiscus sinensis. Next base: position 124,144,559 of record NC_143057.1, read on the forward strand.
TAGTGTGCAGACAATGGAATGATGGCTTCACACACTCCTGACTGTTTGTCATTATTAACCCCTGGAACCATTCACCAGAGTTGTGGTGAATTCTCCTTCACTGGCAATTTTTTTCAGTCAAGATTGGATGAAGTTTAAAGAAATGCTCTAGTTGTTTAAATAAGATTTGTTTTTGAGAGGGGAGAGTTCTGAGGGCTGTCTTGTATTGGAGGTCACAATAGATGATCACAGTGCTTACTTCTGGCTTTAAAATCTACAGATTAAACCTCCCTGGTCCAGCACCCTGGGGACCTGACTTACCCTGAATGAGGGTTTACCAGACCAGGAGAGGTCCCCTGCCACCGTCCCCCAAACCCGCCTCTGGCTATACTTCCAGCCCCAGCCAGTCACCTTGCTTCCAGCCCTGGCCTGGCTCCCTGCCACGGAAGCAGCGTGGCTGCCTGCTGGGCTATTGTGGCTTGTCTGCCGGTCTGCCTTGACGCCGGCTTCCCTTTTGGGCAGCTGCACAGCCTCTCCCCAGTCTCCACTGCCAGCCCTGGCAGGCAGGGCTCCCTGCTGCAGGCCCTTCTGCTGCCTAACTTCTGGCCACTGGTGCCCTCTGGCCTGGGAACATTTGTGGTCCCGTATCATGGATGTTGCTGGACCAGAGACTCCCAGTTTAGCAAGGTGCAACCTGTAGCATCTATGGGTATGTCTACACTACAGAGGGTTTTTTTGGAAAAATGGCCGTTTTTCCAAAAAACTTCAATTATGTCCACACTGCAATCGCGTTCTTTCAAAAGAAAATCGAAAGATCAGAGGAGTTTTTCTGACATTGGTAATCCTCATTCTATGAGGAAGAAGCCTTTTTCCAAAAGAACTCTTTTGCAAAAAGGCAAGTGTGGACGGGGAAGAGGGAGTTCTTTCCAAAGAAGAGGAAGAGGAAAAAGCACAGGTACCCTGGTGGTCATGCCGTCCATAGTAATCACAGCTGAAATGCGAGATAGCAGTGTGGACGCTGCTTTTGCAGTGTAGATGTGCTCTTTCAGAAGAAGTTTTTCCAGAAGATCTCTCCCGGAAAAGCTTCTTCCAAAAGAAGCCTGTAGACTAGACATAGCCTATGAAATGCTTTTTAGTGAACTAGGGCCAGTATATGCCATACTTTTCAGGACTGAACCCTCGTTCAATCACATTAGGTCTTTGACGAGGGAACGCCCATTTGTTTTACCCTAACTAATACCCTGGCATGGGGTGGAGGAGTATACAAGTCTATCAGCTTGGTACTGTACTTGCTTCTTCTCTTTCTTGATTGATTTTAATGTCTCTATAGACAGCAGTTAGACTAGCATTTTGCACACATTAGGCAGGGTCTAATAGGCTTTTCAGTTCTCCTTTAAGCATAACCCCCACCCTAAATTCCTGTACCCATTTCATAAGCCCCACCTATCTCCTCCACTGATTCAGAGTGGCTTACTTGTAGTGGCCTCTTAGGCTATGTCTAGACTGCAAGCCTCTTTCGAAAGAGGCTCTTTCGAAAGATACTTTCGAAAGAGCCTCTTTTGAAAGAGAGCGTCTAGACTGCACGCGGAATTTCGAAAAAGCAAGCCGCTTTTACGAAAGAAAGCACCCAGTGAGTCTGGATGCTCTCTTTCTAAAAAGCCTGTTTGCTTTCAAGAATGCCTTCTTTCGAAAGAGCACTTTCGAAAGAAGGCGTTCTTCCTCGTGGAATTAGGTTTACCACCGTCGAAAGAAAAGCCGCATTCTTTCGATTTAATTTCGAAAGAACGCGGCTGCAGTCTAGACGCAGGTGAAGTTTTTTCGAAAAAACCCCTGAGTCTGGACACAGCCACAAAGACACAAAGGTGAAACACCCTTCCCTTGCCTTTGCAGGTAGTACAGGCCTTGAATTGACATAGGCAACTTCTCAGGTAGCTCTGAGAACAGGGATAGATTTCACCTGGGGCAAATACTTGAAGGATCAAGGACCATGTGCCACCACAAAGATATTGCACTTGCAGCTGGGAGCACTTATAACAACATACCGGACATTTATACATAATCATCTACAAATAGAAAGATTTACCTATGGCATATATAATGAGTTTGCTGAATAAGAAAACTGTGCATCACTTGATCTTTGATGTCCTGGGTCTCAAGGAACAGCTAGTAATATCCATTATGTATATCAGTCATATTTAAGGGACGTGGATATGAATCACGTGCTATAATACAGTGTTTCCACAAATATCGTCTCTTTTATAATCTGTAATGTGTAGCTTGGTTTACATCTGATGTTTAATTAGGACCTTGCCGTTGCAATTTTTTTTTAACTGCACTTAGGAAAGGTACAGTGTAATGAAATGTAAGTGACCCAAACTAAATGGAAGCACTGAAGTAGATAATGTGGCAGTATATCAAGTAGAATGCACTGATTCTGCAGTCAGCGCATGCCCTAATGGCAGAAGAAGGGTTTGAAAACCACTTTAACCATAAGTAGGGTGTTTATTATTATTCACAGTAGCAAATAATTGCAAAATGTCAACATTTCATTTTCCTCTTAAGGATTTCTTTTGATTAGTGACCTAATTAGCCATTAAGGGAAAAAAAAGGTTTATTTTTAAAGTGTAAATATGAAAAACAGAAGTGTTTCCTAGTGGTAAGTAATTTATGATCTTAAAATGTCATAGTCAACTTCACTAGTCTGTTACTGAACAACACTAAAAACAAGACCAAAAAAAATTGAAATAACCCTACTGTTTTCATACTGAATCGTGGAGGAGGTTTGGTCCATGAAGTAAGCAATCTAAATATTTCAACAGTTGCCTGGAGGGATTTTTTTTCCCCTTTTTTCTCTTTCAGATACATAAAATCCTTCAACAACCCTTCTGTAGGTTGTTGAAAGAAGCAGCTATCATCTACATATATTCAGGTTTCATGTTGCACTGTTATTTGATGCCTCCGGCGTCATGTCTGTTATTGTTTATATTTTCACTGGCATTAAAAGAAGAACCCACAATCACTAAGGCTGGCCCAATACTGTTTCCTCAGCTTTACTCCCAGGGAGCTGTGTCTTGCTTTGCATGTATCTGCTGGTGGATAAAGTCAGGAGGTGAAAGCAACAGAGTAATTGTAGTGTAATTGTATTCAGTGTAAGGGTAGCAGGGTTGGGATCATTGGGTGAGACACAGACCCTGGCCTGAAGAACACATAACCTGAGAAAACAAGAGAAAAATGAAAAGGAAAAGCATCAACAAAAATTCCACATCAGCTCTCGCCGGTCGACCTTCCTCCAAGACGGCATATTAGCTGGCAAAATTATTTTATTATTATTATTGCTGCATACTCCCAATTATCCAAAGAGCATGGGGGGGAGGGCACAGATGTTATTTGCATAATCAGGAGCTTAGATAATTGAGAGGTCAGGAGCCATGCATCAGTCTACATGTGGCCAAGTCATAGGGCAGTCTACATGTGGCCAAGGTCTTTTCTTCCTCCTCAGAGGTCTGGCTAGGGGTCTCTGCTCTATCTTCCAAGCCTTCAAATTGTACACATCCCTTTCTTGTCCTGCAGCATGAGATACAAGCCATCTGATGCACATGGCTCGTGTAAGGGAACTAGAAAGGGATTGGGAGCATGTCAGTTTTGGATAAGTGAGAGTTTTTACAGTATTGTGAATAATTCTTGAAGGCTTGTCTAGATTGCATTCCTCTCTCGAAAGAGGAATGCAAATGAAACAGATCAAACATTCAAATGAAGCACGGATTTACAAATCTCATGCTTCATTTGCATAATCTCATTTTAGCACTTTTTTGAAAAAGGGTTGTTCGAAAAAAAACCTAAACCCCGCAGTCTAGATGGGGTTCTTTCGGAAAAAAACCCTTTTTTTCGAAAGAACCTGTACACCTCATTTTTTCAGGAGTACGGGTTCTTTTGAAAACGGTGAGGTTTTTTTGAAAGAACCCCGTCTAGACTGCAGGGTTTTTTTTTGAAACCCCCTTTTTCGAAATAGCACTCGGACGTGATTATGCAAATGAAGTGCAAGATTTGTAAATCCATGATTCATTTGAATTTTTGATCTGCTTCATTTGCATTCCTCTTTCGAGAGAGGAATACAATCTAGATATAGCCTTTCAGTGTTGCTGTGGAGCAAGATGAAATCAGAGAGAGAGAAAAAGAAAGAGGAAAAAAAACGGGGGGGCTTTATTTTCCAGAAGTTTTTCATTGTTTAAGTTTACTTTTGATAAACAGTAAGTGGCTTAATTCCTCATTTTCCTTTCCTTTCATAGTTTTGGGTCAGGTTTATTTTCCCCTGCTGGCAAGTTTAACACTCTCTCTCCCCTAAAAATCCTACCCAAAACAACAACAGAAAGACCATCTCCAATATCTCTCACGCAGTGTATTCGTTGAATACAAATTTAACATCTCAACTGCATTTATCATAGTTCTCAAGACCAAAAGAGTGTATTGTGATCATCTGATGCCTTTCATAACCCTGGATTTAGGGGTTTCCTGACTTAATGCTTGCTTGAAGCCCAAAAGCTGTGGTTGAACTAAAGTATATCTTTTAGAAAAAAGTCCAATCCCTTAAAAGCCTCATAAGTTTTCTTATTGAACCTCTTTTCCTTGTTTTTTTCTCACCCTAATCCTGCAAGAAAATGGCCTTGTAATGTATTGACATTTAATGTCGACTTATGTAAACTTTTCAACACAGTTACAGCCCTGCCGAATGGTACTAATGAACAACTGAAATCAGCATAACTACATGAAATAGTAGAAGGTTTTTGAATAGTACCTAACTGTTACCAAAGACTACATTCTCTGCGCCTAGCTTCACCACAGCTCCGGATGGTGGTGATGATAAATGGCCATATAAGAATTAAGCTTTTCTAAACATTTAGGCTATGTCTACACTGGCATGAATTTCCGAAAATGCTTTTAACGGAAAACTTTTCCGTTAAAAGCATTTTCAGAAAAGCGCGTCTAGATTGGCAGGATGCTTTTCCGCAAAAGCACTTTTTGCAGACAAGCGTCCGCAGCCAATCTAGATGCGGTTTTCCGCAAAAAAGCCCCGATCGCCTTTTTCACGATCGGGGCTTTTTTGCGGAAAACGGTCCTGTGCTGTCTACACTGGCCCTTTTGCGCAAAAGTCTTTCAGAAAAGGACTTTTGCCCAAATGGGAGCAGCATAGTTTTTCCGGAAAAGCACTGATGATTTTACATGAGATCGTCAGTGCTTTTCTGGAAATTCATGCGCCCAGTGTAGACAGCTGGCAAGTTTTTCCGCAAAAGCAGATGATTTTGTGGAAAAACTTGCCAGTCTACACACAGCCATATAGTAACAATATTAAAAGAACATAACAACCCTGTGTGGCAGTGTTGCCATCCAGAAACCGATCGGTCATTTCAAAATGCTTCATGTCCATTCAGTCTGTCAAGGGACACAAAATCCAAAGTAAATTGAACCTGTCTAGCACCCAGCTGCTCTAAGATGTGCTGAGAAGGTATTATGCTTAGTCACCTGCTAGAAAATAAACCTTTTTGCTGTAAAGAACTTAATATCATCCCTTTGATCTACCATGTGGAGTCTTCTAGGGTATGTCTACACTACCCCGCTAGTTCGAACTAGCGGGGGTAATGTAGTCATCCGCAGTTGCAAATGAAGCCCGGGATTTGAATTTCCCGGGCTTCATTTGCATGAAGCCGGCCGGCGCCATTTTTAAATGCCGGCTAGTTCGAACCCCGTGCCACGCGGCTACACGCGGCACGGAGTAGCTAGTTCGGATTAGTTCGAACTAGCGGGGTAGTGTAGACATACCCCTAGAGACTGTAATTTAAAGACTAGAACTGCTGAAGGAGCTACCTTATAAGATAAGCTCTGTCCAAGATAGCATTTCTGTAGTGATCACTGCTGTTCAAGGTCTGACAGCTTAACCCAAGCAGAGAAGTTCCAGATCAAGACATCTGAACCATGAATGAAATATTTTCATCAGGCTGGTCCTGCCATATCACACCAAAATGGGTATGTGTCTGCTACTGGTGAATCAAAGCTACAGCAATTGATCCACCAAGCAGTTGATTTAGAGAGTCTAGTAAAGACCCACTGCAACTGAACACAATCCCATCTAGTCTGGTACGCCACCAGAGCAAGAAGCTTAAGATAAGTTGATGAGAGAGTTTCTCCAGTTGACCCAGCCTGGTGTAAACACTGCAGTAACTCAACCTAACATACCTTGACTCCAGCTACTTAGCTGGAGTTGCATTACTTAGTTAGACTTTACCGCCTACTATAGAAAAAAGTCAGGTATTTCCTCTACTTGATGTGAGTTAGATCCACTTTCCAGATCTGACAGGTGTGGAGGAGAACTTTCCCACCTAGAAACTGGCTAAAGAAAATCAGCATAGACTGACTGCATAGACTGAGCTCTCTATGCATCATTCATGTAGGTCCCATACAGGTAAGCAGTGAATTGGGGAGGGAATTTGCTTTTACTCTTTCCTCAAAAACATACTCTAACCCAGTCGTCACCAACCAGTAGATCAGGATCTACCGGTAGATCTTGGAGCCTCTGACAGGTGATCCTGGCTGGTTTGGCTGGGAGGCTATCAAGTGCTGGTACTTCAGCTGCCCCTCCCCTCACTGCCGTGATGCTCCTGCCCAGAGATGCCCCCTGGGAACCTCCTGCTTGTTGTGCAGGGTGGGGAAGACAGAGGCAGGGGGACACTGATGTCACTCTGTCCCCCTCCCCTGTACTCTATCTTCACAGAGTGAAGTGGGCGGGGCCTCAGTGAAGGGCTGGGGTAGGGACTCAGAGAAGGGGTGGGGCAGGGGTATTTGGGTTTGAGATAGATCCTGGACTGACTTAAATTCAAAAAGTGATCTTGTGCTTAAAAAGGTTGGAGACCACTGCTATAGCCCTTTATGTTTTGTAAGGCAATAGACCATGGTTAAGATTAAATATAAAGTGTATTTTAGAAAGGTCATTGCTTTGACCTTATAAATGGCCAGTTTGCTCATCGGAACATGTGTGTTTGTACTTGCTACTATTTCCTTTATTTCAATAGTAGCCTACTAATATAACTCTATGTATTGCAAACTGAACGAGCAATACTGTGAAGTGTCATCACACTGGCTTTGCTTTTGGAGTTCCATGGAACTATCCTCTGCTATGAAGCGAAAGGAGCAGAAAAATCTCCCAGAACTGCAAAAGGGGATGGACAATGACAGCTTTGGGATGTGCACCAAACTTCTCAAGCATTAGGGTGAATCCTTCGATGGCATTTGGAGTAGACTAATTCTGGGGGCTGGTGCAGGACAGGATGATTGCGGCTAGGACTCTCTATAGTTTCCTCCCCCTAAAACCGTTATCTAGCCATTGTCTGTCAATCATCACATCCATAAGTTAGTTTGGCACTTCTGCTGGGACTAGAATCACACTGTTGTGTGATGTGAAACGTGCACGTTCCAGCCTAGAAAGCAATGAGCAGCATGAAGGAGTCAAATCTTTCAGTGCGGGATAGCAGTGGAGAATAATGAGGAGGGACGGGCCATCCAATTGGAAGACTTCAGCTCAATGGGATTTAGAACTTGCTGTTCCAGGGTTTGCTAGTTTTGGCAGCCGTATGTCCTCAGGACATGTCTTATCTCCAGCTTCATAGTTCATTCAGGCCCCAGGTTGTTAGATGCCTAATACAAACAAAGTGAGTCTATCGTAAGTCTATTTAGCTTGCATTGCACTTTTCAAAAACCATATTTTTTATGCAGTAGTGTATGCGTGTCATTGCATTTTGTAATCACACTTCAACATAATGGAGCAAAAATTCATACAAAAAGGTCAGTAAGACAAAAAAAGCAAAATCAGAAGACTTCAACAATCCATAAAACATGAATATTACTATGAAATAGCAAAATTGAATATGCAGGTAAGCTACTTTAGAAGCATTCACTACATTTCATAATCTAGTGATTAGATCAAGGGACTAGGAGCAGCATGTAGAAATTGCTATAAAAATGTACATGACAATCCTGCAGCCAGGCAGACATTGTCAAGTTTAATTTCACCAAAACTGTTCCTCTTAAAGTGGTCACAAGCTGTTCCAGCATTCTGAACATCGGTTTGTAGTTTCACTCTGAAAATCAAGCGAATCTGGCAGGTTTGAGGTTAAGCCTGATAAAATTCAGAAGTTTCTACTGAAGTTCTTTTTGGGATTTGGGGTTTCTTTAAAGCCAAAATTCCAAACAAGACACAAGAGTGTGCACCAAGGGTATGTCTAGACTACAGGCTTTTGTTGACATAGGCTTTGTCGACAGATACTGTCAACAAAGCCTCTGTCGATAAAGAGTGTCTAGACTATAGCCAGTTCTATCAACAAAGCAATCCGCTTTTTTGACAGAGAGTCTAGATGGTCTCTTTTGATAAAGCATAGTGTGGATGCAGTAGCACCTTTTTTTGACATAACTCTGTCAAAAAAAGGTGTTATTCCTCGTAGAATGAGGTTTACTGCCATCGACAAAACTGCTGCATTTTGTCAACTTACTATTGGCAGAACTCGGCAGTAGTGTAGACGCATGTAGTCTAGACACACCCCAATTGTAAACCTAATTTTTTTAAAAAAAAACATGTTTAAAGGATACCCTGCTCCTAGGGATTTATTGCCCTAGTCTACACAAGGACTTTATTTCAAAATAACCCAACTTGGGTCACATCAATTAATAAGCGGAGTGTCCACACTACCACACCCATTAATAAGAAAGAACAGGCCACTTATTCCATGAGGAAAGCAGGAGTACAGGTTTTGAAATAACACTAATTTTAAAATAGCTATTTTGAAATAGCGGTAGTGTGGATGCTCCGGTGCCACTATTTTGAAATAACTACTCCCCAGAGTCATTCAGACTAATTATTCCCCAGTGCTTCCTGGGGCTCTAAGACAAGATGGCAGATCCACATTAAGAGAGCCTGCCTTGAACTAATTTTGAGGTGTCCCAGAGTGAGGATGTGATATTTTGATTTTGTTATTTTGGGAGTTATTAAATCGATTTTCATTATTTTGAAATAGTTTCCTAGTGTAGACATATCTAGAGATCTGCTCTGGATTGGGAGCCTGATCTTACAAGACATGTTCTGAGCTCTCATGCACTTTAAGAGGAGTTTGGAGTGAAAAGGACCTGCTGAGTTTTTCCCTTTTTGTACGAACATGGCAGACCGTGAGACATTACGATGAGTGAATGTTGATTATGGATCTGTTAGCTCTAAGTGTCCAACTTGAGATATGCATGGCCTGATTTGCATAACTGCTGATTTGCATAACTGCCCTGGGCCTCAGACAATCAAGCCTTAGGGAGATATTAAAGAACTGAGGCACCTGAAATGGGTAACTGGCCACTTTTGAAAATGTTGACTAGAATCTGTATTACTTCAGTTACCCTATTCTTAGAATAGCGATGTCACCACCCATGTATAGGAAATGTGCTTAGAGATCCCCTTGCGAATGCTATATCAACTCAAGGTATTATCTGAAGAAACAACATTGCCTCTTGACTATGTGCTGAGTAACAGCACATTGAGCAAGCTTGTTTAATTTAAAAAGTGTAACCCTGTTTTCTTGTTCCTTTTAGCAGTATGCCAAATTCCTAAATATAAACATTTATTAGGGTAGATAATGTGAGGTTCAGGTTGGACATTAGGAAAAGCTTCCTAATGGTCAGGGTGGTTAAACTCTGCAGCAAATTGCCTAAGGAGGTTGTGGAATCTCCATCATTTGATGGAGCAAGTTAGATAAACATTTTGTCAGGGATGATCTAGAGACAGTGCGTGGTCCTGCTGTGAGGGCAGGGGACTGGACTTGATGAACTTTTGAGGTCCCTTCCAGTTCTAGTGTTCTATGATTCCATAAATTCCAAACCTTTAGATGTGGATACTTTTTAGTGCAAAAACAGATGGAAAGTTCATGTGCTGCTATAGAAAGGAAACAGGGCTGCATTTTGAGCAATCAAAGCTCATGTTGCTTCATACTTTTATGGAGATTGCTACTACTTGGAAAAGCTCCTGGCATTTTCAAGACAATAAGGTTGTAAAACCCTTTTCTTCCTGAAAAGTGTCTGGTTCGCATCCTGAAGGGAGCAGAAATCTCCTGTGACAGCCTCAACTCCTTCCCCTCCCCCAAGGAAGTAGTATAGGGACAACTGCAGCCACATACTGGTCGTTCTCAGTAGGGATGGAATGTGGCCGGGTATCTCCTGACTACAGACAACTTCTCTTCAGCCTTTCCTAGAAGGCGTTTCATGGAGCACCAGCAAGAATGAGAGCAGCTATCTCCTTTTGAACACCCAAGCAGAATAGGGAGCAGAGGCAATAATGCCATCCTATCTCTGCAATTGTGTATACCCATTCAAAGACCACTATTATGCTAAACGGAGACCTCCAGAACTCTGCGGGAGGAGTTTAGGGCAAGAGCTGAAAGACTGAAGCTCTGGTTATAAAATTGTTTTATACCCTGACTTCTGAGTGCCTTAACTTATCTTGTATTCGTTAGTCATACAGCTTCCCATGGGGAAAATATGTAACACCTTGTCAGCCGACGGTCAGGGCAGTGTGTGTGTATGTGTGTTTCCGAGGAAAGGTTTAACGTCCGTGTCTTTACTGCTAGGACCGGGGTCCCGTCGCAGAGGGTGGCCAGCAGGCCAACAGATGCCCCGTTATATAGGAAGAGCTTATGACACCTTAGATTTTAGCTGCTAGAACACAGGGGTTCCTTCGCAGCGGGCAGCCTAGGAAAGGCTGAAAAGGTGCCCCAACGGATCTTGTCACCTGGGAGTGACACAGATCCAAACGCCCAAGCTCTCCCTATGTCTGTCCCTTTATGACCGGCTGAAGTTCTTTTAAATTGTGCTTGGTTCTGTTACAGAAACTGGAGGAGTCAGGTTAAAGCTTAAACAGTTACAGGTTTATTAAAGAAGCTTATAAATCATATGGTTACAATGGCTATTGCTCTATTTCTTAAATGCTAGCAAATATATATGATTACAGGAAAAAGGTAAAGATAGAAAATAGAAATAATGGTACCAAGTGACAGCTTAATCTTTAAAGAGCTCTAAGTCTATGTATATATATACTTAAACAAAGGACCACATCCAGGTACAATTTTTACCCCTTTCTGTGCCTCTTGACTCCAGCGTGTCAGGCCAGGACCAGTCTCTCAATTCCTAGGAAAGATGAATACGAGGTGGGCGTCCCCTTGGAACCTCGGGAGATCAAACACCTAACCCGACCAGCAGAGAGATGGTAGATTGACACTCAAAGCAAGTGTGCTGCTGGACTCATCTTTATACCCCTGAGGGCCCGTATTCTCTTTCTTATCTTAAGAGGCCAAATTTTACTGGTCCGTTTTGTGGTGCCAGTTCTTACAAGCAGATTACAAGTTAATTTACACTTGTAAGAGAGGAAGATAGCTAAATTAGGACTGCCGGATGTTCTTGTTGGGCGGGAGATTCCTCCCCCCGCGGACAGTTGTGTGTTCGTATCAATATGGGTTAAGTCAAGGGCACGATGTACAGCCTCTTAGTTTGACCACCCTCTTATCTCTGCTTACTGTTGGTCATGGTCACTGAGCCAGCATATCTAAACCTCTTGCTCCAAGGTTTTCAAAGAATATGCTGTTTTCCTGCTCTTATGTGCCCTGCATGGTTTCAAGCAGACAAAGATGGATGTAAAATGGGGGTTCACGTCTGGCTACACACCTAAGTCTACATTGCACACTTATTTCGAAATAACAGAGTGTGTGTCTACACAGCAAGCCTGTTATTTCAAAATACCGGGCTTCTTACTCTGATTTCTGTAACCCTCATTTCAGGAGGAGTAAGGGAAGTTGAAGGAAGGGTGTTCTTCCTTAGACTTCTTGCTTTGTAGACAGTGCCAAAAGCCAAGTTAAGGTACTTCGATTTCAGCTACACAATTAACATAGCTGAAGTTGCGTAGCTTAACTTGACTTTAGCCTTCAGTGCAGACCTACCCCCAGAGAGCTTAGTTGTCTGTGGGTGGAATTGAACCTGGGAACTCTGGAGCTTAGTGTACTATACTTCATTAGCTAAAAACCAGCTGGCTATTAGCTAAGGCTGTACAATAGGCTCATTATTGTCTGTAAGTGGTCACAGTACCACGAGATAGGACACTGTACCACATCCTAGAATGTATGAAGGTTATAATTGCAGGTTCAAAAGGATTTGCCAGAGAAGGGAAGAGTAAAGTACACAGATTCACCCAGACTTGTGCTAGGATGAGTCATTAGCTCATTGGGGAAAATGTGGCAAATGGCCATGATTTCGAAGAATCCTCCCTTGAGTCTACTGAGAGTGATCCTTATGTAACCACTACCTAAAAATGGAAACTCTTATAGGGACAAGTAGACATTACTCTGAAAGTCTTAGAATAACCGGTCTTTTGATTTCTGCTACTTCTTGCTTCCTGCTAGCTCAGAGGAGTACGCAAAGAAGTCTCCATTTACTTGTGGAGATTGGCCTTACTTGTGTGAATGGTGAATTTGGTCAGATAGCTGTGGGATGGGCCGTGATATGGACAGATCTTAAATTTAGCAAAGACATATCAACATCCAATGCCGTAAAGTTCCTGTTAGACAAAATGAAATAGAGAATTGTATTAAGTATGTGTACTTAAGCAAGAGATGTAGTATATTTTCCATCACTTTGTGTCTTTAAATTGCAACTCTCAGAGGGGTACCTGTGTTAATCTGTAACTTTCAAAACAATGAGTAGTCCTGTGACACCTTAGCGACTAACATATCTATATATCTATATATATCTCTCTATATAGATATCTATCTATATATAAATAGTATCATGAGCTTTCATGGGCAAAACCCACTTCTTCAGATGAGATGAGCTTCAGAGGAAAAAAAAGTGAGCAGGAGAAAAGAAAACTTTTGTTAGTCTTTAAATTGAAACGAGATATCTTTCTAAAAGAGGAGACTAGTTCAATCAGAAGTTGTTCAGCACGTTGCATAAAATACACGGGCCTCTGTTATACAGGAATTCAAAGCAGATGATCATAATGGTCCTTTATTGTCTCACCAACTGTTAATAGATTCTTAAATTATTTCTAATCCGCAGATATACACTGTAATCAACTCCTGTGATTTTTATCATGAGCATTATGCTAACTGAGGCTTTTCTTAAAGCCTGAGCTGGTAGAATCGTGAGCCCCTCCGCTTTCCTTTAAAAAGAAAGCTTCTAGTACTGACGGCTACAGATAAAATCTTGAAAACAATACGCCCTGAAAGGTGAGAAGGTGAATAAAAAAGTGAAAGGAACAAAATTGTTAAAAAGCCCTCGTGATTTTAAGCTCATCAAGATAGTTTAGGAGGCTCGAGTTGGCAATACTGTGTATATTATGATAAACATAGCTTTTTGGCTACCAGGTTTAACAAACAATATACTGAATATGTTAATATCTTATACATCATTTTATGGAAGAAGCCTATAAAATGTAACAGAGCATGATAGATTGGACATTTCATAGAATCATAGAACCACAGGGCTGGAAGAGACCTTAGAAGGCCATCAAGTCCAGCCCCCTGACCCAGGCAGGACCAATCCCAACTAAATCAACTCAGCCAGAACTTTGTCAAGCCGAGACTTAAACACCTCTAAGGATGAAGACTCAACTACATTTAAACCAACTGAATGTATGTCAAAATAATAGCTTAGGATATGTCTACACTACCCCTCTAGTTCGAACTAGTGGGGTAATGTAGGCATACCGCACTTGCAAATGAAGCCCGGGATTTGAATTTCCCGGGCTTCATTTGCATAAGCGGGGAGCCGCCATTTTTAAAACCCCGCTGGTTCGAACCCCATGCAGCCGCCCGTTCAGTACTCATGAAATGAGGAGTAACGGTAGTTCGAACTAGGAAGCCTAGTTCAAACTACCTAGTTCGTGCCCCGTGTAGCCGCGCTGCACGGGGTTCGAACCAGCGGGGTTTTAAAAATGGCGGCTCCCCGCTTATGCAAATGAAGCCCGGGAAATTCAAATCCCGGGCTTCATTTGCAAGTGCGGTATGCCTACATTACCCTCCTAGTTCGAACTAGGAGGGTAGTGTAGACATACCCTTGCTGTGTAGTTGCCTGCTGTTATTTTGAAATAACGTCAGTTATTCTGAAATAGCACTACAGTGTAGACACGCCCTAAGGATTAAAGAATGATCCCTTCCTATGCAATTGTATAGAAAATTATGTCCCTGGATGTAGAATTATATCAAGATGGTGAACTTCCTGTTCTGACTTCTGTAACCCTCAAATCACAAGGACTAAGGGAAGTCAAAGGACGAGTGTTCTTCCTTCAATTTCTTGCCATGTAGATAGCTCCAAAAGCTCAATTAAGCTATTTTGACTTCAGCTATGCAATTGACATAGCTGAAGTGGACTATCTTAATTCGCCTTTTTCCCTGTGGTGTAGATGTGCCCAATGAGATTATTTGGAAGAGGATATTGATACCACTGTATGATAACATCAGAGAAGTGTTCTGCTGAGTTGCACTCCTTTTAGAAAAAAAAACATATTTTAAATTACAGCCATTTTAAATTAGTTACCTTTCATTTTTACAAAAGCATTTTTATTGGATGTTGGCTAGCTTTACAAAGCTTGTTCTGCTTCATTTTTTTAAACACAAGTGGTGAATTACTATAGAATGTGATAACCAATCTCAAAATTTACAATTACCTCCCTTTTTTATTATTATTTTGTCTAGCATTAGTCTTGCTAAAGCCGTGATGAACTACTGGCCAGTGGTATTGAACAAATGATAGAGATCATCCATTTTGTGAAACTTGTGCCAATATATCATCAGTGGTTATATCTTGGTCACACGTTATTAAATCATGGTAAATCATTGCCTGCCGTGAATGTGAATGGAGCTCCGGATCTTATGCTCATTCATTTCTTTGCTTCAAGAGCTGCGTCCTTTAAACTTGAATTACTGCTGATGGAGTGTAGATCTATTAGATAAATATAACGGGTAAGATTCTCCTTGCCGCAAACAGATATTAATGCAGAATAGGAAGGGGTCCAAAACTGAACCAAGTAAGACTTCCTGAGTCTTTGCCCCATGTAGCTCAAACCCTGTGATAGGTGTAAGTACCCACAGGGATGTTTCAGCCTGTGTTTAATTTAAAAAATAGTTTGTCAGGAAAATCTAACTATAATATTTTATTTGGAATCAGGTGATCTAGCATGGAAACATTTCAATTGGTTGACCTACTTCTGAACATTAATTTTGGCTCTGAACTGTGTCCAGATGACCTGTTATGGTGCATGATGTCCTTTGGGCATCTTATGCTCCCAATTCACCACTCTGTGTAAGGTTCCCTGACTGGGCACCATATTTAGTTATTTCAAAATAATTTCCTAGTGTAGACATGCCCTATAGGCTCTGGAATATGGTTGTTCTTGATATGCAAATAAGATTGCTCAGACTTAAAATAGACTATTTTAGGCTCGTAAATTAACAAAATGTGTGTTTGAGCATCTGTTGTATTTCAATAGGAAACCTACCTTTGAAATCTGTGGGGGAAAAATAAATGAATGTGCGCTGTTTAATATAATTATATATAGTGCAAATGACTTCCACTGTTCTCCAATACAGTGTCAGGTGCCTTTCTGTTGACTGTAATATGCATTCTGAGCAAGCTATTTCTGTTTCAGTGGCACCCAAAATCAGAAAAAAACTTAGATATCTAAAGCTACCCACTTTCACTACATATTTGTTGGGATATGTAAAAATTAATTGAGGTCTGGGTTGGCAGTACGCTGGTGATTAAGGTGTTCAGCCACAGCATTACACTTGATTTTCTTCTTTCCCTTCTTTTTTATAGCCAAGAAAAATAGATAAGTATGCAGTTGCTCTTCTTTGTTGTGTCTTTTACTTACCCTCACTGGTGCTGTATAAGATATTTTCAGGGCTACATCTCTTGTAATCACTGTAACCTATCAGTTTGGAAAGTTTGTATTGTAGGACAGTATTGATTTAATTAGACATTCTATAAATGATTAGTAGGGGCAGGTATAATAATATGCATCACCTGCTTATTAATATCCATTGTGTAGGAGTTAACATTCTCAATAAGGTTTTAGGAAAGCTAGTGATAGATATGTGAATTAACATACTAAAATAGATAAAAGGGTGTAATTGGTGCCACATTGCTGCCACTCAGAACATTATGTTGCATGTCCAAGGTAAACGTGTGTGGGCAATAAAGCAATTCCATTTACCCCATCTGCGTCACCTGTTTCTTCTCTAACAGTATTCAGGTACTAAGTTCTCTAGCACTTCAGTGCTGATTGAAACTTTTACACCCACTTTAGGTTTTCAAATAGATATTTTGGTGTTTAAAAGTATAGACCTGTGCACATAGGTTTGGCACCCTACTTTGAAACTAGGGTTCTTAGAGGCCAGCGGAACCTGCCTAGCAAACACCCTCCTAATGCACACCATTTAATAAGGACAAATGCAAAGTACTCCACTTTGGAAGGAACAACCAGTCTCACACTTACAGAATGGGAAGTGACAGTCTAAGATGGAGTACTACATGCAGGGATCTAGGGGTCATAGTGGACCACAAGCTAAATACGAGTCAACCATGTGACGCTGTTGCAAAGAAAGCAAACTTGATTCTGGGATGCATAAACAGGAGTGTTGTGAGCAAGACACGAGAAGTCATTCTTTTGCTCTATTCTGCGCTGATCAGTCTTCAATTGGAGTATTTTGTCCAGTTCTGGACACCACATTTCAAGAAAGATGTGGAGAAATTGAAGAAGGTCCAGAGAGGAGCAACAAGAATGATTAAAGGTCTAGAGAACATGACCTATGAAGGAAGACTAAAAGAATTAGGCTTGTTATTTTTGAAAGGAAAAGACTGAGAGGAGGCATGATAGTGGTTTTCAGGTATTTAAAAGGGTGCCAAAAGGAGAAAGGAGAAAAATTATTTCCCTTGGCCTTTGAGGATAGGACAAGAAGCAATGGGCTTAAACTGCAGCAAGGGAGGTTTGGGTTGGACATTAGGAAAAACTTTCTGTCAGGGTGGTTAAACACTGGAATAAGTTGCCTAGGGAGGTTGTGGAATCTCCATCTCTGGAGATATTTAAGAGCAGGTTAAATAGACATCTATCAGGGATGGCTTAGATGGTACTGGGTCCTGCCATGAGGGCAGGGAACTGGATTCAATGACCTCTCAAGGTCCCTTCCAGTTCTAATGTTCTATGATTCTATGATTCTATGGTCTTCTTACTCTGTGGGGAATATCATAAGGATATAAACACTAGAATCTGTAGTATTGCATAGATAAAATCTTTGCCCTTCCCCCATCAAAATCTAATAATCAAAGTAGTATTGCTATTGCAGTCATGCCCACTGGCTCAAATCAAAGTCCACAACATTAAGTATTACGTACACATACAATAGAGAGATTGTTTCTGTTATGAAAAGCTTACAGGCCCGAATATTTATCTAAGGGTGGGTCTATACCGCACCGTTATTTCAAGATAACTAGCATAATTTCAACATAACAATGCAAAAGTCTACACAGTCATTCTGTTATTTCAAAATAATTTTAAAATAATGGACGGCTTATTCGGCAATCTGTAAATCTCATTTTATGAGGAATAACGCTTATTCTGTAATAGCTTTTGAAATAAGGTGTGTGTAGATGCTCCACAGCTGCTGTTTTGAAATAGCCCCTCACCAAGGCCGTTCTAAGTTATTCCTCCCCAGTGCCTCCTGGGGCTCTAAATAGAGATATCACGTCTACATTAGGAAAGCCTGCCTCGGACTAATTTTGAGGCTTTCCTGCAGTATAAACATGCTATTTCTAAATAAACTATTTGGGTATGTCTACACTACAGCATTATTTCAGAATATCTAATTTTGAAATAACGTGTCTAAACACAAAATGCATTTTGAAATAGCTTTTTGCTATTTCAAAATAGCGCGTCCACACTGATTGGATGCTGAATCACGTTTAAGGCCAGCCGGAACTGGTTCTCGCAGGGCATCAGGTCAGAAGGTACCTTGTGTCCAGGTCAGCCAGCAGGGTACCCTGGGAAGGGCTGGAGGCCCCCTATTTTGAAATAAGTGTCTACACAGCGCTTATTTTGAAATAGCAGTTTCGAAGTTGGTACTATTCCTCGTGGAAAGCGGTTTACCAATTTTGAAATAAGCCCTCTGCTATTTCGAATTAATTTCGAAATAGCAGTTGGCTTGTGTAGATGCTAGAAAAGTTATTTTGAAATAACGTTTATTTCGTAATAACTTTGCTGTGTAGACATACCCTTACAGAATAACTATTCCAGAATAGTTTATTTCTAAATAAGCATGGATTGTAGATATACCCTAAGAGACAAAGTGGGTGAGGTGGTAACATTTAGTGGACCATCTGAAAAACATTACTTCCCACACCTTGTGTCTCTAATTTCCTGGGAACTACATGCCTACAATTACACTGCATTCACATATTTATCTAGTCATTAGTCAGAGACAGAATTGTTACAGTGATTGGCACTATAGAAATATAACAGATAAATGATAGATAGATAGAACCTTTATAAGTATCCAGTTACCTAGACAGACAAGTAGATGCAGTAGATAGACAGGCAGCTATGAAGGTCCAAGATGTATAAACAGACAGCTAATTAAAGTAGATGGACAGCTAGATAGACAGAACCAGTATAAGGCTATGACAGACAGACAGGTAGCTGGAAGAGACTTCAACTTCTCATTGTAGCCATTCCACATGTAACAACATACTGGTATCCTTTCTCCAAATATAAGACAGCTACTCTTCCTCCATCCCACACAGTAATTTAAGATCAGCAGAACATAACATGTCTGTATCATGCACCAGAATGCACCCCTGTTATAACTTCATTGATGTCAATGGAATTACACCAGAGATGAACTTCCCCGTTTGACTCGTGAAGTTTCATCTTTCTGGACCAGGAGTGAGGATGCATCTAATCCTGAAAATGTCGGGGAGAGAAGGGGAGATTTGTGGAGTAAAAGTGATACCGCATAAGTTCCAATTATAATTTTTTCAATTAAATAGTTATTTCACAGACACATTTTTTCCTTTAAATAAATCTGAGCTCTCTTTATAACTTTAAGCTCCATAGTTTTCCGCATTAGCTTGATATGCATATCAAAATGTGGACTATTTCTTAAATTGGCAGGTAGGGCTAGTACACTATTAACATTTCTACATTTAAGATCTACAGTCATGTGCTTAGAATACTTTTCTCCTTCAAAGACCTGTGCAGCTTTCAGCCTGTAATTTATTGCCGCGTATGTAAGGTACACTGAGTCCTTCTGATTCACAGCTTTCTAATCGGCTATTTAGGGTTTACACCAAGCAGAAAATCAATGTATTCAAAATGTAGTAGCTCTCTTGTTAACTCTAGTCATTTGCTTAAAGAGTAATGTTGAGCTGATAATTGAAACATGGTCTAAACCATGCATTTTAATTTAAAATAAAAATGCTTGAAATATTATTAATTTGATCTCTCTCACCCAAAGGGCATATTTCTTTCAGTCTCTGCTTTGGGATCCTAATTCCGCAGCTCCTAGGATTTCATAATAATAGCCTCTTTCATTTTATATGGCATCCGGAAGGAATCTCAAAGCACTTTATACATATATTCAGCCTGTCTTGACGTACTGCCCTTCTAGGGGTGGAACGTGACATTTAACAGAACCCACAAGCATTTTTCAATATTGAAGAGTGGGAAGTGGACAATACCTGATCTAATGGAAAATACAGGGGTAATTTAAAAGAAGTCCCTTGTAAAGGAATTTGGCCATAACTTTGGAATTAACCCGTGTGGTCTGGTGAAAATGTGCCACCAGTCCTGTCACAATTGCTAATCTCTGCTTCACAGCTCATTTGGAAGGTACTTACTTACTTACTTACTGCCCATTACGCCAATGGCGCATAGGGCAGCAACAAAGTCCTTCCACTTCTGTCGGCCGCAGGCCAAAGCGCCTATTGTTCCCCAAGTGTGATGATGGTCTTTTAATTCTTGTTCTATCGTTCGGCGCCAGGTTGTTTTGGTCTTCCTCTCTTTCTCTTCCCATCTGGTTTCCAGTGGAGTGCAATTTTCGTAATAGATCCGTCTTCTCTTCGTAATACATGACCTATCCATCGCCAGTGTCTTTTCATAATTATAGTGGCCATGTCTTCTTGTTTACACTGAGACAGTAGGTCTTCGTTGGAAATTTTATTTGGCCAAAATATCCTGATTATTCTTCTAAGATTCTTGGTATGGAATGTAGACAATTTAGTAAGGTCTCGTTGTATCATGCGCCAACATTCTGCTCCATAGAGAAGCACTGGGAGAACACAGCTGTTGTATAGTTTCAGCTTGGTGCGCACGCTGTACTTTGAGGATTTCCAGATGTTATTCATACTGATAAAGGCATTTCGTGCTTTACTCAGTCTATTCTGAATGTCTTGCTTACTTCCACCATCTGGGGTGATGATACTATCCAAATATACAAATCTATCAGTAAAAGAAAGATCGTTGTTATTGATCTTGATGGGAGTTTGTATTGTAGTGTTCAGAGTCATGACTTCTGACTTCTTCTGGTTTATCTTAAGGCCAACTTGTGAACTATACTTATTTAATTTATCTGTTTTATCTTGCATATGCCGATGAGTGTGAGAGAGAAGTGCCAAGTCATCGGCAAAATCCAGATCTTCAAGTGTAGAGAAAAGCATCCATCTAATGCCGGTATGCCCCTCCTCAGTCGTACGTCGCATCACCCAGTCAATAACAAGATTGAAGAGCAGTGGCGACATTACGCAACCTTGATGAACTCCGGTCTTGACTTCAAACCATATATCGCTTCCTCCAACACAACAGCTATAATTTTTGTAGAAGCTCCTAATGAGCTTCACCATATGATACGGTATTCCATAGGCCCTCAAAATCTGCCATAATCTGTCTCTGTCTACACTATCGAAAGCCTTTTCAAAGTCTACAAAGTTCATGTGAAGTTGTTGTTGCCATTCTGCACTCTGTTCTATGATGTTATGCAGAGCAAAGATCTGTTCTATAGAACGCCTACCTTTTCTAAAACCTGCCTGTTCCTTCCTCAGCGTTTCATTAACTGCTGTTGATATTCTACCTATGATGATTTTAGCAAGGATCTTGCTGGGTATTGATAGAAGGGTAATTCCACGCCAGTTGTTACAATCGCTGAGTGTGCCCTTCTTTGGGATCTTGATAATCACCCCTTTAGTCCAATCCTCTGGTACACAGGCTTCTGTCCAAACTGTTCTGAGAAGTGGTTCCAGTATTCCAGCTGCTGTCTCTGGGTCTATTTTGAAAAGTTCTGCATTCAAGTTGTCCTTTCCTGGGGTTTTGTTGTTCTTCAGTTTCTTGATTGCTGATATAATTTCTTCTTTGGTAGATAGATCGATGTTAATATCTAAATCTGTCTCCCTTCCACATATATTAATACCTTCTTCCGATGATTCTCTGTTAAGTATTTCTTTGAAGTGTTCAGCCCAGCGTGCGTCTTGTTCCGCTTGTGTTGTGAGCAATTTTCCTTGCTTATCCTTAATAGGTGGGCTGACTATGGAATGGTACTTACCACACACTTGCTTAGTAATTCTATACAGCTGTCCTTGTTCTCCTCGAGCCACAGCACTTTCTGCCTCTTTTGCGAGGTCGTCAACAAAAGCACGGCGATCAGCACGTACCATTCTCTTAACTATCTTATTGGCCTCATTATACTGTTGTTTATAACGTTCTTGTAATCTTGCTGATTGAGTGCTAATCATCTGACTCTTCAATTTATGTCTCTCCTCTATAACTTTCCAAGTGTCTAGTTGGATTCATTGCTTAGATTTTCTCTTCTCCTTATAGCCCAAGCATTCTTCAGCACTCTGATGGTATGCAGTCTTTATATTATTATAGACTGTATTGATGTTACCAACATTACTTTCTGTAACTAAATCCTGCAGCACTTGAAATCTATTTTTTACTTGTGTGACAAAGCTGTATTTTATGCATGGGTCCTGTAATTTTTGGATATCAAATCTTGGTTGTATATGAGGTTTGTTCTGTGCCTTCCGAAGTTTAAGTCTCACCATTGCAATTACCAATTGATGGTCACTTCCAGCATCAGCCCCACGTTTCACTCTCACATCCAGCAATGATCTCCTCCACATTCCATTAATGAGCAGATGATCTATCTGGTTTTTGTCTCTATCAATGGGTGAATACCATGTCAATTTATGGATGTCACGGTGTGGGAACAAAGTACCTCCAACAACCAAGTTGTTGGTGTCACAGAACTGAACCAGCCTTTCTCCATTCTCATTCTTTATCCCGCATCCATGTATTCCCATTGCACGCTTGTTGTTGGTGTTGTCGCTCCCAACTTTTGCATTTAAATCACCCATGATAATCAGTTGGAAGGTGGTGGGAAAAAAATAAAACAAACCCTTCCTGGAGAATAATTCAGTAGATTGCTCACATTCTGCTTGGGGTGGAGTTTGGGTTATTTCTATATATATTGTTTAAAAATAATCCCTGGCCAAGGAAGAAATTAAACCTCCAGGGTCAGATTCTTAGCTGATGTCAATGGGTGCAGCTTCTGAGAAGTCAGCTGTGCTGGATTACGACAGGTAAGTACTTGGCCCACTTGTTCCAATCTAGTTGAGTACATTTAGGGTGCTAAAGCTGCGTAGTTTAAGTGCCTAGATAGAGGCAGCCAGGTTTCAAAATACTAGCCCATAAAGGCTAATAGGAAAAAGAGGCCAATATTTAATTAGTTTTGCGAGACTAGTTAACCTGGTATCAGTCCTACATATCTCTTAGGCTCCATAAAGCAGCCACTGTGCAATCAGCCACAATAATTTGAACAGCCAAATCTGTATCAGTATCTACTGTAAAACACTGACATTGCAAATGAGTTAAAATGAGGAAAATCCTATGAAAATCCTGCACCGTTCTGAATCCAGGGTGGGCGCTGGGGGAGAGGGTGGCCCTAATAGGAATTAATCTTAGCCCCCTCCACCCAGTGCAGTAGCCCCTGCTTGGCTTCTTCGGCTCCTATGGATGATCTATCTGAGTGTGGGTTACCTGGTGCAGAACACGTTGCTAGAGAGCCAAGGTGTGTGAAGAAATATCTTTTACAGGATGAACTTCTGTTGGTGAGAGAGACAGATTTTGAGCTCTTCTTCAGGTCTGACAAAAAATATGTTGCCTCTTTAAGATCCTGAGGCCAATTTGACTACAATAATACTGCATGGGGCAGCTCGGACATTTTCTGTTCATTTTTTTAATGGAAAATTACCTTTTTCATCAAAATAAACATTTTAATCTGTCAGCTTTTTTTTTTTCATTTTAAATTGATGTAGTGGTTGTCTTTTTTTCAGTGGGAATACTTTTTTTTTTTACGGTGCAACAAGGTTGTAAAAACAAAAATAAGGCAAGAACGTGGGAAAACACTCCTTAAAAAAAATTAACACTATTTTCCAGTGCTGAGTTGTGGACGGGCAGGAAAGAAAGAAGACAGGGAGAAAGTGGTTCTCTTTCATACTGAAGCTGAGAAACATTTAAAGGAGAGCTTTTATTCCTCTAGCTAGCTCCTTAAATAATGTGTCTGAGGATTAATGACAATAAATATTGTGGTCTATCAATGAATAAGGCATTTTAAGCTTTTTTTTTTTTTTTGCTTGGGCTGTTATTTTCCTCCCCCTTCATGGGAAAAATATAAACATTTTATAATTGTATTTCCACTGAAAAGCAAACTCTGCAGCTTTCTCTTCTCTCTGCCTTCCAAGTCTGCTGGCTTTTTACCTTCTCTTCTCACAAAGAGCATCCTGAAGTCCTGAAATGGAGCTTTCCCTCTTGCTGCTGGGGTCCTGACATTCAATCTGCATAGCTCTTATCTGTAGTACACAGAAGGAGGGTGGGAGGGAGGAGAGAGATTATTTGTTGCAGTTCAAAGTCGGGATCCTTTTATGTTTTGCTCTCTCTTTTCTTTTCTATTTTTCCACTTTTTTTTGCCTGCTCCCCTCCCCCAAGATAAACAGTGGTAGAAAGGACAAGCAGTTTTGATTAGCATTTAACACGTTGTCAATTTTTAATGAAAGCGTAACCTCCAACCATCAACTTCGCACAAACTGGAGACAAGGTTGCAGAATGAATACTAATATCTTTGGCACACTTTTGCCAGCTTGCCCTTCGGTGAACTTCCCTTGTTGATTTGTTATGTCAGCCCAAATGAGTAGGTTTCAGAAGTCTAAACTAGTGAGCACACCTACCTGAAGCACTGGGGTGTGTATCCTTTGCTCTTATTCCTATTATTTCTTCACATTGCCATGGGCCTTAGCAGCCCCAAGAAGGGAAAAGAGCTCATTCTATATTGAGAGATAGACCTGCGCTAAAGACATTACAATGTATGAGACTGCCCAAGCTGCAACCAGTTCTGTTCAGTAAGCATATCCCAGCAAGACTGAACTTAGCCCACAAGGCAAAAGAGAGTAGTGAAGATTTAGAGATAGAAAAGCTAGCACAATCTAGGGACACAAGTACATACCCAACCTTCATGACAGACTGGTACTAAAGTGGCCAGTGTTACATATTCATTGCTGTTTGATGCTGCTCTTGTTTTATACCTGTGCTAGCATTGATCAACCTAGCACAACTATAGAGGCCTATGGGTGCCCTGGTAGCCAAGAGGGCTAATGGCATATTGAGGTACATTAGGAGAAGCATTGTTAGCAAATCTAGGGAAGTGATTATTCCCCTTTAATCAGCACTGGTGAAGCCACATCTGGAGTATTCTGGGCCCCCCGTTACAGAAAGGATGTGGACACACTGGAGAGAGTCCAGCGGAAGTCAACAAAAATGATTGGAGGGCTGGAGCACATGACCTATGAAGAGACGCTGGGGGATTTGGGCTTGTTTAGTCTGCAGAAGGGAAGAGAGGGAAAGATTTGAGAGCAGCCTTCAATTACCTGAAAGGGGGTTCCAAAGAGGTTGGAGAGAGGCTATTCTCAGTGGTGACTGATGACAGAACAAGAAGCCATGGTCTCAAGTTGCAGTGAGGGAGGTCTGGACTGGATATTAGGAAGAACTATTTCCCTAGTAGGATAGGGAAGCAGTTACCTAGGGAGATGGTGGAATTTTCATCCCTGAAGGTATTTAAGTTCTGTCTTGACAAAGGCCTAGCTGAGATGATTTAGTTGGGATTGGTCCTGCTTGTAGTAGGGGGTTGGACTTGATGACTTCCTGATGTCTCTTCCAGCCCTATGATTCTATGACACACAGATAGGTGGGGTGGAAGGAATGCAGGTAACAGAAAGATGTCTGCTTCAATTCTGTAAATCATTGAGTAATGAACATACAATTACCAGAGCCCCTGCAGAAATGTTTAAAAACATATTACAGTAATTCCTCATTTAACACTATAGATGCATTTCTGAAAATGTTCGTGCTAAGCAAAAATCTGCTATGCGGAGTCAATTTTCCCATTAAAAATAATGGAAAAGGTGGGGATTGTATTTCAGGTGGTGGTGGCAAAGTCAATTTCTTGTTGGTGCTGGGTCGAGAACAGCAATAGATATCTAGCAACATAAGATAACTAGCAACACAAGTCACCGCGATTTGTTAAAACACAAAGAAAAACACATGAGTGAGTGGAGGAGCGCTGTGACCAAGTGTATTCATCTGCTCATGCATATTACCACTGTTTTCACCAACTTATACCACTGCATGAAGTAGTCATCACCACTAGTAGTCATCAAGTCAGCCACTTGATTATTTTCATGTTATTTCAGGGACAATCGTGTTATTCAAAAAACATTCCTTAAAAAAAATGCTATTGAGAAAACGTGTTAAATAGGCACATGTTAAATGAGTAATTACAGTACTCCTTTGCTGGGGCTGAATGTCTTGTAGGTACTGCAGGAAGGAAGCATATGAAGGAGGATAGGGTGTCGATATTCAGAACATACTCTTCTCATGCAAAGGGGTCAGAAAGGGAGAAGTTGTAAAGGCAGTTAATGGGACAATTTTTTAATACCAGGTAACAAGGATTGAATGTGTTGCCATCGTTTGTGGGTATTATGTTTAGTACGTCCATATATTTGACATTTAAATTGCATTTGGCCTGTACATTTCACTGACTCATCTGCTCCCTTGCCAGTTAATCCAGCAATTGCAAGCCTGCTTCTAATGAACCCTTATCAAAGTAGCATTATGGCAGCCTCCTTTGAAAAAATAAATTAAACCAAACAGCACCTCACTACTTTCTGCAGAATTCTTTCCTTCTTTTCCCCCCAAAAGTACACAAATCTGACATTCATGCCAGTTAATATCCAGTCCTGCATGTGATCCATTAATCTGAAACGAGGGATTTATACTACAGGACAACTGCAGAAGCAGATCTCTAGAAGTCAAGGGGTTTATAAGTGTAAGTCAAAACCACCTATTTAAATTCCACCCCGCTATGCAGTTTGTCACAGAGCAATCACTACCACTTTTTGGGGGTGTGTGAATATATGAGTGTATAACAACATAATTGTTATTGTGATTAATCTGCAAAGGCGTGACTGAAATGTAGGCATTGCTGGCATGCAATTTAGCAACAAACTTAACAATTCGTATCAGCAATGTTAGAGGAAGCAAAGAATAAAGTGAGAGGCAAAGGTTCCAGTCCTGCTATCATTGAAGTTAATAGAAAAATAGTGAGGCCTATATTTTCAAACGTTTCCACATATTGTTATAGGTGCACAAGTTTAAAGTTTAAGTCACCTAATGCATATCAGTGAGACACAAGCACCTTATACAAATATAGGTCCTATTGATTTCACAGGCTGCAGGCTTAGGTGAAAGCTGTATGAAGAGGAGGATTACTTATTGTGTGTATGTTTATATGCCATTTGTATATTGATGCACACACACACAGAACATTTTTTACCAAGAAAAAAATTGAAAATAAAGGTCAGAATTTGATCATCTCCATATTTAAGGTTACGGTAAGCACTCTGCAAATAACCAAGTACTTCAATACCCAACTTGCACTTTAGTCTCATTTAATATAAAGCCCATGAAAGATTATTCCTGAAGTCATTATCTTTAACTGTTGAGAGCATAGATCATGCCTAAGTGACTGAAGTGCCATGTGAACACTCTATGGGACGCAGCGGAAGATCTGATCTATGTTTTTTCGGTCTCCGTTGAAATCAAAGGACATGCAGAAGAAGAGAGGTGATAGCTTTGAGCAATGAAATGCATTCCGCATGCTTCAGAAATGCAAGCGCAGTGAGAGTTAATGAAAATGAAAAACAACAGGTGCCTAAAAAAATAGACAAAGCCTTGAAATATTAAGTTACTTTTGTTGGTAAAGAAATGAGTTTCCTTCCTATTCTGATTTCTCAGTCCTGGATATAAGGACTTCTGGGTTCTCCTCCTCTCTCCCTCAGTCTTGCTACATAAACTAAGACAAGTCTCTTATAATTTTGATTATCTGAAAAAAAGATTATAATTCTCTTTCTCTTCAGGAGAAAGAATAAGAGTTAATTTAATGTCTAAAAGGTGCTTCGAGATTCTGGAGTGTAACATGCTCTATCAATCTAAAACATTACCATTCATTTTCTGCCAGTCCATGATCTCTATGTCCTTTTTCTGCCTTCCGGGTTTTGTAAAAGTCAGCATTTGCAAAAGCCATTTTTGTCTCCCCTTCTATCCCTTGATTAGAGCTTGTCAAATTATTTGATGAACATAATATTATCTACAATTTTAGCCCTTACTTCTTTTCATGAATTATGCATGGAACAGTCCTCATTTCGGCAAACATGTTCTTTGTTCCTAGCTGTCTGCTGCATACTTTTAGATGAACAGTCGTTGGCCTATCAGGTCTTTGTAAATTGTCCAGTTCAGTTATTCACTTTCTGCTGTTATTCATGGTGTGCAAATAGTTAAATCCTTTTAGATTGCTTCCTTTCCCTGGTTGGATGACTGAAATCTTTTTACAAGGACAACAACTTACTAGTAATAAATACTAAACTCAGAGCACTCTTGCTCAAACACAAGGCAGAGGGCTTGATGATATTTATTTATCTTGGTATGCAAAAAGATTTCCTTCCACTGCATGAATCACTTTGGTGAAATTCAGCAACCTGGGGGAAAAGAAGGTCAGGCTAGCTGATCGCTATGGCCTTTGAAACAAAAGAACAAATGCATTTTGGAACTATGAGAATTCATATCAAAAGCAGCCATTCCCTTGACATTATTTGGTCAAAAACCTGCTCACACAAACATTTGTGAGTAGCACAGAAAAAGGTGCACGCATCTGAACTATGGAATGTTGGTAGACGTCATAAATACTGTTTTTCTGGATTTGACCCGCATTACATTTGATAACATTGATCTGATTATGGATATTTATTTTTCAGAAAAATCTTTTGGGTCAGACATGGGCTATTTAAAAAAATTACTTTACTTAATCCTTTCAGGATTTCAAAGGCTAGCCTAATCCAGAGGGGAATATTTAGGATTATGAGGAGAAGGTCAGGCTAAACGGGTAAATGACAGAAAACCTTCCAGCTTTGTTTGATGGACATTATCAGTGGATAAAAGAGATCTTAAGGTGTACTGATCAAAATCTTTTCTCAACTGCAATGGCACTTGAATGGGGGACGTACCAAGACAGACACATATTAGAGTTTAAATTTGGGGGGGGGGGGGGGAATTTCCAGCTGAGGAATTTGCCTGCTGTAAGAGTAACTTAATTTCTCTTCTATACTTTAGGTTATCCATCTGTAATTATTATTATTATCAATAAGGTGTTAATAATTCAAGAGTCTGTTATGCTAGACAAATAGTTCTTGAGGAGTTTATCACTGAAACAAAAAGGAAATACTGAAATAATTTTCACCCAGTAGAGGGACATGGGTATAGCTTTTAAATTGCTCTGAAATACCTTGATATATAAAGTTATCTAAAAATGCAAAATATTAATATGCATATTAGGATGTGTGTGTGTGTGTGGCAAAAATGTGCACAGGTACACAGAGTACACTCTAGTGCCTGCCTACATGCATACATGTGGGCACTATAGATATAACGTACTTTGTGTACTTATGTACAGTCTGATACACACACACACACACACACACACACACACAAACACACACACAGAGGGAAAAAATGTTCAATTGCATGTGTTTTATCCTTGTTCTGTAATAATACGACAGCAAATGAATTACCATAAATAAACCTAGACACAGATTGGAGCATAAAGTTGTCCTAGCTTCATACTAGATCTGACCTTGGAACAAGGAATGCTTTACATCCGTGATGATTCTATCTGCTTTGATGAATCGCAACTCCTGCTTATGTTTAATCACTGCTGATAGTAACAGCTGACAGCTAGTTTGGAAAAATCCTCTGCAAAGAAATTTTGTTCTACTGAAGGTGTGGGAAAGCTTCACAAATGACTCATTTTGCATATGGTCAGAGTGTTCTGAAGGTTGTTCTGCATATTTTTATAAAGTAAACAAATAACCACACGATCCCTGTTTATCCTATTACCTACACGTAATAAGTGTATTTTCTTACATGTTTGCACTTGCGATGAAGATTTCAGTACTAGACTCAAATGTTGTGATTAGAACTTTCATTATCCTAGCTTCAGCCAATTAGAAGAATTTATATTTAAAAGCCAAAGTAATTTTTGTGGTAGGAGAGAAAAAAAGAACGATGCTTATGGAAGCAATTTAATGTATTTGCTTATTTTTTATACAGAATGCATTAAGCTTTCGGAGGGAAGTCAGCCATCAGACCTGATAAGAACTAAATATGGACAATAACAACAATTATTGCTGGCTAGTTTTTGCCGCCATTACTTGCCTTGAGTAATATCTTGCTTCTGGAATTGGCTTATTAAATTAATAGGACAACAAGTGGAAATTAAAGTACTACCTGTCTCTGTTACATGATTGTGTACCGAAAGTGAAGTCCAGACTTAAGATTCCATTTACAGGTGCTTACTGGTAGGTTTCTATATGTTTGTTTGCATCATGATATCTCATAGACTCAGACTTTAAGCCTAGAAGAGACCGTCATGAACATCTAGGCTGTGTCTACATTGGCATGAATTTCCGGAAATGCTTAAAACGGAATACTATTCCGTTTTCAGTTTTTCCGGAAAAGGAGCGTCTACATTGGCAGGCTGCTTTTCCAGAAAAGACCTTTTTCTGGAAAAGCGTCTGTGGCCAATGTAGATGCGCTTTTCCGGAAAGGAGCCCCGATCGCATTTTTCGCGATCGGGGTTTTTTTCCGGAAAAGACTACTGGGTTGCCTACACTGGCCCTTTTCCGGAACAGTGTTCCGGAATAAGGACTTATGCCCGAGTGGGAGCAGAATAGTTTTTCCGGAATAGCGGCTGATTTTGTACAGTAGAGCATCGTTGCTTTTCCGGAAATTCAAGGGCCAGTGTAGACAGCTCGCAGCTTATTCCATAAAAGCGGCTGATTTTCTGGAATAAGTGGCCCAGTGTAGACACAGCCCTAGTGTTACTGCTTGCATATTGCAGGAAACCGAAAAACTCACCTATACACTCCGATAATTCCCTAACCTCTGACTGTGTTACTGAAGTCCTCAAAGACTTCCAGTTACAGAAAATTCACCATTTGCATGACTTTAAACCTGCAAGTGATCTGTATTCCATGTTGCAGACAAGGAGAAAACTCCAAGATCTCTGCCAAACTGACCCAAGGGAAAATTCTTTCCTGGCCTCAAATATGGTAATTAGTTAGACCAGTGGTGGGCAACCTGTGATCCGCAGACCACATGCACCTAAAGTGATATACCCGTAAGGCCAGGCTATGTGCAGTCAGGTGCATGCTGATTGCACGCAGCATTGACAGTAAAAGCCCTATGTCTCATGGGCATCCAATCAAAGCGCTACTATGGTTCAGTCCGGCCACCCCACACATTCTAGGTACACAAGCATAGGTAGCAAAATTTCCCTATCCTAGGAGACCATCCTGTTTACAACCATCGTGTGGCCCACTGAGATGGAGGGCCACTCATGCAGCCCACTCACTAGCCTAGGTTGCCCACTGCTGAGTTAGTCCCTGAGATTAGAACAAGATGAAATACATACCAGGAATTCTCTGTAGTAACAGAGGGTATGTCTACACTACAAAGTTAGTTCGAACTAACGGACGTTAGTTCAAACTAAATTTAATAGGTGCTACACTAGCGCTCTGCTAGTTCGAATTTAATTCAAACTGGCGGAGCACTTAGTTCGAACTAGGAAAACCTCATTTTACGGGGATTAAGCCTAGTTCGAACTAGCTAGTTCGAATTAAGGGGTGTGTAGCCCCTTAATTCGAACTAGTGGGAGGCTAGCCCTCCCCAGGTTTCCCTGGTGGCAACTCTGGCCAACACCAGGGAAACTCGTCTGCCCCCCTCCCGGCCCCGGAGCCCTTAAAGGGGCATGGGCTGGCTACGGTGCCCGTGCCAGGCGCAAGCCTGCCAGCACCCAGCCAGCAGACCCTGCACCTGGCACGGATCGAGCCACCCACCTGATGCCCCCCAGTCCTCCCCTTCTTCCCGGGACCAGGCTGGCGGCTCCCAGGAGCTTGCCTGGGATCGCAAGAGGCGGGCAACCGCATGGGCTAGTGCGGACATCGTGGACCTCGTCCACGACCTCCGCACTAGGCACAGGAAAGTGACCAGCTAGGGCAGGAGAGCTGCCAGCCTGGCCACCCAGGAGCTGGTGTGCATGAAAATCAAGGTGGTCCACTGAGACCCCCGACCCTGAGCCCTGAGCTTACAATGGCCGTACTGAGTCAGACCAAAGGTCCATCTAGCCCAGTAGCCTGTCTGCCGACAGCGGCCAACCCTAGGGACCCTGGAGGGGATGGACCGAAGACAGTGACCAAGCCATTTGTCTCGTGACATCCCTCTCCAGCCTTCCACAAACCTTGGGCAGGGACACCACTCCTACCCCCTGGCTAATACCACTCCATGGACCCAACCTCCATGACTTGATCTCACTTCCCTTTAAACTCTGTTCTAGTTCTAGCCTTCACAGCCTCCTGCAGCAAGGAGTTCCACAGGCTGACGCTTTGCTTTGTGAAGAACAACTTTCTGTTACTAGTTTGAAGCCTGCTACACCTTCCTTTCCTTTGGTGTCCTCTAGTCCTTCTTTATGGGAACTAATGAAGAATTTTTCTGTATGCACCCTCTCCACCCAACTCCTGCTTTTAGAGACCTCTATCCTGTCCCCCCTCTGTCTCCTCTTTTCTAAGATGAAAAGTCCCAGTCTCTTTAGCCTCTCTTCATATGGGACCTGTTCCCAACCCCTGATCATTTTAGTTGCCCTCCCCTCTCCCAGCCTCTCTCTTCCCCTCTCCCACCTCCTTTTCCCAGTCTCCCCCAGTTTTGTTCAATCAAGAAGAGGGGCTAGGGAAGGGTAAGTGGAAGGAGGTGAGGGAGGAATGGGGTACGCGCCCACGATGGGAAGGACTGGGCTGGCTCTGCGGGCTTCTGGGAGTGGAAGATCTCCTGCAGCCCCCCAATTACCCCCTCTCCCCAGATGGCAGCATGCAGCAAGTGCAGCCGATCTGATGGCCGAGTGCTATGATGTGCCCAGTGTGGGTACTCCAGACAATCCAAGCCAGGACTGGTTTTCAAGCGGGGCACCCCTGAGAACTGTCTGTCCGGGGTGGGGGTCGGGACCCTTTAAGCACAGCCCTCGGCTAGCCTGAGACAGCATCTCCACGCTCTAAGTCCTCCTCTGATGCCCTGCCGGCACTGCTTCCGGCCATACTTAAGCCTGGTTCAGGGTCCACTTAATGTGGACATGCTAGTTCGAATTAGCAAAACGCTAATTCGAACTAGTTTTTTAGTCTGGATCCGTTAGTTCGAATTAGCTTAGTTCGAATTAACTAATTCGAACTAAGTTAGTTCGAATTAGCGCTGTAGTGTAGCCATACCCCTGCTCTGTTTTACCTGCATGTTGCTATATATGTCATGTTATAGCAGCATTGGATGATTACCCAGCAGATTTGACAAAATGCCAAAAAAGGTGCCAATGTGAGATTTCAAAAAATAGCTACAGCACTCAACTAAGAAAATTCCTAGAGGAGATATTTATCTGGAAAAGCATGCAATCTGGATTTAAATATTGCTAGTGAAGGACAATCCACCATGACTCATGGTCTGTTCCAATGACTAGTTAGCCTCAAATATTCTTACTCCAAAAGCTCATGAGAGTAAGACTTATTCCACAGAAGAAGGGAACCAGAAGCAGGGGATAAAAAGCTCAGTGCTGATTTATATTAGGGACAGATAACACAAGCAGGTTCTGGAGGTTCACATCAACTTTATCAGCTGCACAAAGTTTGGAGAATTGCTGTTTCCTTCATGCATGATGCTTATGTAAAATTCCTTGAAAAATCTCCCAAGATCTGATTTGGATATCAGGCTGAAAATCTTACAAGATCACATCTCTTATGGGCTGCATCTAGATTGGCATGGTTTTCCGGAAATGCTTTTAATGAAAAGTTTTCCGTTAAAAGCATTTTCGGAACAGAGCGTCTAGATTGGCACGGAAAAAGCACTTTTTGCGGAAAAGCGCCCGTGCCAATCTAAACTCGCTTTTCCACAAAAAAGCCCCAATCGCCATTTTCACGATCGGGGCTTTTTTGTGCAAAACAAATCTGAGCTGTCTACACTGGCCCTTTTGCACAAAAGCTTTGCGCAAAAGGGACTTTTGCCTGAATGGGAGCAGAATAGTATTTCCACAAGAAGCACTGATTTCTTACAGTAGGAAGTCAGTGCTTTTGCGGAAATTCAAGCGGCCAGTATAGACAGCTGGCAAGTTTTTCCGGAAAAGCGGCTAATTTTCCGGAAAAACTGGCCAGTCTAGACACAGCCATGATGTTTCAGGTTTCTTCTGGCATCATGGGTTGGCTTTGAAAGAGTTTAGGTCACTCAATCATGATTCACACCCAATCTAAAGGAGAGTTCAACAATCTCTCGTAGCAATAGCTCATCTCTTATCTTTCCTGAAGACCTGTTCTGGGAGAGTATCATTACTCAAAAGATATTAGATGTCTTTTGAAAAGTTAGGCTGTAGCTCAACCAGATGTTTTTGGCCTAATTAATGAACCGCTTGTTGCGATTTTATGGCATGTGTTATGGAAAAGGTCTGAGGAGATTGTATTAGCCCTACCATTTATCAGTTCATGAATCCTCGCTCCTGATATGTATGATGGTTTCAAAATTAACTGGGTTGGTTGTGTGAAAAACAGGGATTCCCATTCCCCTGAATGCGTTCTGCTTTAGCATTCCCCTGTTTCTACTCTCTGTCCCCAATGAGAGCAGCAAATGTAGAGGATTAGGGAAGAAGAAGGAACAAATGGCTGAATTATTTTCAGATTGCAAAATAAACCTTACCATTTTGGTTCATTTCAAATTCTGGAAAAAGTTTGTGTCTGATTTATTCAACCTGCTTTGCTCAGCCTAATGAATATATGAAAAAATGGTATTCATTTTCTAAAGTAATAGCAACCAATCAACAATGTGCACATGTCACTCACTAGGCATTAACTTTTATTGATGCTACTCTCTCTTCTCCACAAATAGGCAAGTCATCATGTTCAATTCTATGCATAAGGGAGGCATATTAGCAAGCTTATTATTAAATATACATACCGTGAGCTGTTTTCTGATAGCACCACAGAACTCCATTAATGATGGGGACCCCTTTTGTGTGAGGTGCTGTACAAATCTTGAGGAAACCAAAACCATTATCCTCAAACCCACAGCTTCACAGCCAATTTCATTATGATCACTGACTAGACCAGGGGTGGCCAACCCACGGCTCACAACTCACAGCTCTTTAAACAAAAAATTGTGGCACCCACTCCTGTGGCTGGGAGCTGAAAGGGGCCACGTGTTTCTGTCTGTCAGACTTCAAAATGGCCGCCTTCACAATGGCCGCCCTTAACAGGGAAATACCTGTTCTGTTCTTAAAAGGGCTGCAGCCGGGCTCGCCCCCCCCCCCTTTTTTTTTTGCTCTACCAAACAGCGGCCAGGGGGCTTTTTTTTTTTTTTTGCTCAACAATTTTTTTCTCTTTTGGCTCCTTTGCACTATATCCCCCACTATCTTGGCTCTTCATCTGTAAGGGGTTGGCCACCCCTGGAATAGATTATGTAGAGCATGATTCACCTATTAGCATTCCCCCTGAGTAGTACTGAATAAGTCATCCCATTGATTCCAGTGCAACTACTCATGGAGTAAAGGACTATTTGTGTGTAACAGTGGAATACTTTAGCTGATTAGCTTCTCTATATTTCCTTTGCCAAACTGAGATACCTTTATTTACGTTGAACCTTAGACCTTGAGTGACCCCACTGTTAGGTAGGTCTCTGTCAGTATATGAGAGTCAGGCTCATTACTTGCTTGTTCGTAGTTTGTTTTTGATGCTTTTGTGTGTGTGTTTTTTAAATATCACTTGAAAAACTCATTTAGATGATCTGGTGATTGCCCATTATCCCCTCCTTGGCCCAGTCAAGAATAAAATATTGTTTGCAATCCATGCATTATAACTGTTTTAACGAAAGAAGAAAGTCTGATCTTATAATAGGAGATTCTAGGTGAAGCTAAATTTGAATGTTTTACCACATTATCCCCTACATTATTCATAATTTCACGCAAAATGTTATCCAGAAAGAATTATCCTTATTAATGTTCTCTTCGTTTCTGCGGGGGGCATAAAAATAACTGATGAGTGTGAGAATATAAACCGTATGGTTAGTGAGGCAGAGGTGATAATTAGAACATGCTGTACTACGCAGTAAACAAAGCTATTATGAAGAACAGAATTCTTTTGAGTATTTAGAAGGGAGATAGAAATAATAGACTTTCCCTTGACTGGTTAAAAGCTCCATTTTCAAGTATGGCAAGAAATTAATAACTACTACTACTACTAATAATAATAATAACAATAATAAGGCTTCGAGTTAACCACTCAAAGGATTTGGTTTATAGTTAAGGATATCTTCAAATATTATTGATATATGTTGAATTCTTTTGTAATTTACTTATGATACACTATCAGTTCCCAGCTTAGTGGTTTGTTTGTAGAAGATAAATCATGTCAAAGACATGAAATCCAGAAACACAGGAGGAGAACATTATGGGATTATTTTCTAAGTAGAATTATCTTTATATCTGGTTGTTTTACATAGTGTTTTGTGTGGTGGCAGGTAGCCTCAGATAACCTGAAAGTGGATATTGTTTACCTCAGAAACTATCATAATAAGGAGCTGTCAAGGCCTTTTTCCCACTCTGGCATGATAAATGCAAAAGTACCCTCAAAACCTTTTCTTTCTTTCCAGGCTTTAGTATAAAATTTCCCCCCAAAATCTTAAAAACCTAGATCTTGGGGATAAAAATCCGCTGCCACCACCCAAGTAATAAGGAAACCAGGGAAGATATCACTCGGGAAATCTCAGCCCTAAAGTAAAAACCAGGACACAACAAAAATTAATCAATACCAAGGTAATAAAAAATAAAGAGAAAGAACTTTTATTATTACCACCATACTCCTGTTTCACGCATAGGTTATGTCTACACTTGTCCCCTAGTTCAGGCTAGGGAGGCAAATGAAGCATACTGAAGTTGCTAATGAAGTGTGGGATTTAAATATCCCGTGCGTGATTAGCATATTCACGGCAGGTCGTCATTTTAAAATGCCGGTTGCCCGATTTAACTTGTCGCATGTAGACGCGGTAGTCTGATCCAAAACCCTTCCCTCAAATTAACTGTTATTCCTCGTGCAATGAAGAGTAACAGTTAATTCGAGGGAAGGGTTTTGGATGTGACTACCGCGTCTACATGCAGCAAGTTAAATCGGGTGACTGGCATTTTAAAATGGTGACCGGCCACGAATATGCTAATCAAGCACGGGATATTTAAATCCATGCTTCATTAGCAACTTCGATATGCTTCATTTGCCTCCCTAGTTCGAACTAGGGGGCAAGAGTAGACATACCCATAATGACTAGATGGAAAAGTCACCAATTACTATACTCATGGGAAGATTCCACCATGGGCCAAAACTTAGTTACAAAGGAGAGAAAAACCCATTTTTAAATGCACAGACATCAGATTCCTATTTCCAAACAAGAAAACAAGAAAACCTAATGGATTTATGTAAACTTTACCCTACTTACAGAAGAGTAAAGAGTTTATTCTTGGAGGGAGACATTTTGTCTGTCCCCCTCAGTAGCTAGAGAGAAACTTCCCAGGGTCAAAGGAGGGAAAAACCCAAAATTCCTTTGTCCCAGTTTGAAATTCCTATCTATGTTTCTATTGGCTGTCAGCTACTTGGTTAGGTAAGGGACATAGTTAACCCCTTAGTTCCCAGGCTGCTGGCTAACCCTCATGGTCATGACAGGAGCAGATTGTTAAATATCTCCAGGGTGATCTTTGGTCTGTAACACAGGTGCCAGCATTTTCCACTAGCTTGATGATTGGGAAACTTGGAATTCTTTGGCTTATCTGTGTCACTAATTTAGGTGGGAGACATTCACATTTCTTAGCTATTCCTTCAAAGTACAAAAGCTTCAGAGGGGTAGCCATGCTAGTCTGTAACTGGAAAAACTTTAAAACAACAACAGTCTAGCAGCAGCTTATAGACTAACAAAACATGTAGATGGTATCATGCCCTTTCCTGGGCACAACCCACTTCTTCAGATGTTATTAAAGGACCAATTTCTAAATAAATAGTGGATGGGATAGGGAAAGAAGGAAAAAGAAAGGGAAAAAAGGGAAAAGAATAGTAATAGTGTCCTTGCTACATGAAGCTGATAGAAAAGGTGCTAAGTATTCTTAAAACAAACAAACAATGAGTATTTATGTCATTTGGATATGGAATGTCGCAATCCATCCACCCAATATCATCCATGTAAGCGAGCTTTTGAGTTCATGCTAAGTGTAGTCTTAGAGATTCTCCCCAGCTTTCACTTAATCCTTCAGATTTATCTATTGCTACTTTTGCAAGACACCAACAACACGGCCTGGGGCACTTGAATTGCTGTCTCACAATGAACTCGTGACTTGGAAGTTGGAGGAGCTATGATAAATTTCAGCTCATTTCTGCACCATGAGTGTATTCCAACACCTTTCTAGCCAACGGTGTTTCAAAATCCCTGCCTATTATTGTCATAAATCTATGCAACAGCACTTTGAATGTACCCACAAAAGGCTTCAATGCCATCCTCTTCCCACTTTCCCATGGGAGTTTTGGATTCTCATTACTTTTTCTCCTCCCTTCTTTGTTTTCCAGAGTGTTCTTTTTGCTTTCTCCCCAGCATGTCCCATTCCAAATCTCTCTCTCAGAGATATCACCTTTGTATCTGGAACAGAGCTGAGGTCAGCCCCAGACTAATCATGTCTGGTAGAGCCTACCATTGGTAGAGGCCCACTTCTGCATGTCTAGGTATGACATGCTGTCCCTTCCCATCTCTGTCGGATTTGAGCTCCTAAAAATCTTTAATATGTGTGTCCTTGTAGCACTTTTGTGAGGGCAGTGCTACTATATGCATTTTACAGATAGAAAAAACTAAAGCGCAGAGATATAGCATAGGTCTACACTAAACCAGGCAGGTCTGCTTAAGATACGCCCTCCAGCTATGCAATATGTGTAGCTGGATTTGGCTTACTTTAAGCTGAGCTGCCGCAGCATCTACACTGTGGGAAACTGACGGTAGCATACACTCTTGTCGGCTTCCCTTTTTCCTCACAGAATGAGGAGTACACAACGTCAGTGGGTGCTGCCCTCTGCGTTCGATTTGGAGTCTGCGCTAGACCTGCTAAATTGAATGCTAGAAGATTAACTTCTGGAGAGTAGATCTTCTCCGTAGCATGGACAAGCCCTAAATGACTTGCCCAGGATCACACAGGTAACCTAAGACTGTACAAGAAACTGAATCTGTATTTCCTCAGTCTGCGACTAGCATTATAGTCATCTGATCTTGCTTCTCCTCACACTGTCAGTGCTTTTCCCTATGGGGGCACCCAGCCTTTGGCACCCCTGTGGGCCACAACTATCATGGTAGCTTGGGGTACGTCTACACTAGCTCATTAGTTCGAGCTAGGTAGGGTAATTAGGGCAAGTGGAATGAGGAGTAACGGTAGTTTGAATTAGGATCTTTCATTCAAATTACCTACTCCGTGCCGCATGTAGCCACGGGCATGGAGTTCAGACTAAGGGGGATTTAAAAATGGCGTCACCTGGGAACATGCAAATGAAGCCCAGGATATTTAAATCCCGGGCTTCATTTGCAACTCCGCTTGCCCTAATTACCGTACCTAGCGTGAACTAACAAGCTAGTGTAGATGTACCCTTGTAGACAGATAGGCAATCATTTTGAGCTAAGTTCTGTACATGGATACACTAGTTGTCCAGGGTATGAACATCTGGCTAATACAGCAAGGAATTTCTGTTACAACATATTGTCATGGATAAGAGAAGGACTTTGCAGCAAGCAGAGGATACCCACGTCTTTAAAGCCATAACTACAGCCATTCAGGAGGACGGCCAATTGTCTCTGTTTGCAGGAGATACCTAATGGCTTTACTACCAAACATCACAGAAGGTCAGGAGGGAGATAAATGGTGATAAACTAACAAGCAAAATTATTCTCACAAAGCATCTGTGAGCAACTGCTTGATCAAAATGACAGACATCAATCAGAATAATAACTTCAAATATGAGATTTTCAATTAGCGAGGGAACATAAATAAATGTGTCTGGAAAATAAGCATAAGGGATTTTGGAAGGAGACAGCATATACATAACAAAAGAGGCAGCAGGAAGAGAAAACAGACTGAGACACAAAGCAATGGGCACAGAAGCAGACGTACAAAGAGGTCTGCTGGGAGATAGACAGATAAACAGAAGCATTACAAATATTGTCTCTTGCACACACATATGCAGAACATGCTTGCTAGTTTTGCAAAGCTCGTACACAGCAGTTTTTGTTGAAAAGGCACTTCGCCCTCTTGGTTGTCTGGTAGAGAAACTTTGAATGCAAACAGCCTGCCTCTCGGAAACGTTTGTCAGAAGTAAATTCTGGGCAGCCATAATCGGAGCTTTGCAAAACAGTCAGCGTGGGTGCCTCATTCATCAGTGTCCAGCCACTGGTGGTGTGATTTGCAACACTGGAGAGGGGGTGTAAAATGTGACCAAATTCAAATGGAAGGTTCATATTTCTGCTTTGCACTGGTGTAAATAATTGTACAAGGGGCAAGCTGAAGGAGAGTCAAGTCCTACATCTCAACCCTATTTAGATTAGCCTGGATTTGAGGCTTCAGATCCCTGAAAACGATGCATGAGAATGTTCATATCTATGCGGGGGTGGCAAGTATAATGGAGGGGTATTGCCTTCCCAAACCACCAGCCTGGCTCCACCAATTCTCCGCCCCCAGAATGACTACTGTGGGCATCCTGGGGCAGGGGGAGTATTGCTACCTCCAAGCCCCCGCCCTCCCCGTGCTCGGGCTGGGGAGGCTGGGGCCGTGCACCCTCCTCCCTCCCTGTGCCTCAGGGCCGGGGATGCTGGGGCCATGTGCCACCCACCCATCCTGAGCTCTAGGGCCAGAGAGTCTTTGGCCACATAAGGTTCCACCTCTCTATGCTCCAAGGCCAGGGAGGCTGGAGCTGTGTGCTGCCCTGCCTGCCAGTGTTGTTGGCTGTGGGGGCAGCTTGGCTTCTCTGGGTACAAGACCTATGCAGAAGGGGTGGGGCTGGGGTTGCCTACCCCAGATGTACCTTCACCCCCACCCATGTATCTATGCTATTTTTGAACCTCATATACCCCCTCTCCCCCATCCATTGGACATTCATTCTTCCTCCTCCCTGGACAAGCAGCTCACTGCTCAGTCTAGAGGAGTGAGCAGAGACAGCCGGGCGAGGGAAGCAAAGCGGACCAGGGATTGCTCACCTCAAAACTCCAAGTGAATATTCAAGCAGTGCACTGCCTTTCAGCCCCTGCAATCCAAACTGAAAGGTACAATTAACAAAGCTACTCGTCAGTCAAATCCGGTATTGTTCACTTCACTCTGGCTGTCATAAAATGAATGTATCTTAGTGGATGGCAAGGGAAGGATGTCCGTCAATGCCAACTGTCATGGTTTCAGTGAAATTTCACACTCCTTTGTAAAAGCAAGGCACTCTGTCAGCACTGCCACCTGGAGCATTGATCTGCCACCATGATTCCGGCAGGGAGGCTGGACTAATTTTGATAGTGGAGGTGCTCAGAGCCATTAAACTAAACTGTAAAATCTGCTGGAGATCACTCTACTAGCAACTACTTCAAGCCAAGGGGTGCTTAAGCCCCTCTCTTGTGTCCTGTACCCAAGGCGTGAGATGATGTGGGAAAGAACCTCATGCTAGAAGCCCAGGATGGTGATTGGGGGAATTTATCTGATCACTTCACAAAATTAATACATTCCTGCTTCGGGCATAAGCTAAGCTCTTCCTCATGGGGATCAGGGAGAGACCGTCCTGTCAACAGGCTATCAAGATCTGCTTCAAAAGGATTTCTTTTACGTTTCCCTGGGATTGCTCACTGTTGGAGACAGGATAACAGGCTAGATATCTGAATGAGTATGAAATCAGGAAACATACAATGAGTATGAAATCAACAAAACATTTCATGGGGGGATGGATAGCTCAGTGGTTTGAGCATTGGCCTGCCAAGCCCAGGGGTGTGAGCTCAATCCTTGCAGAGGCCATATAGGAATTTGGGGCAAAAATTAATCAGGGATGGTACTTGGTCCTGCTGTAAAGGCACTTAATGACCTTTCCAGGTCCCTTCCAGTTTTAGGAGATAGGCAATCTCCATTATTAAAAAGAAAAATTAGGGTGCTGGAGCACATGAATTATGAGGAGAGGCTGAGGAAATTGGCTTATTTTGTCTGGAGAAGAGTGAGGGGGGATTTGAGAGCAGCCTTCAATTACCTGAAAGGGGGTTCCAAAGAGGATGGAGAGAGGCTGTTCTCAGTGGTGGCAGATGACAGAACAAGGAGCCATGGTCTCAAGTTGCAGTGTGGGAGGTCTAGGTTGGATATTAGGAACAATTATTTCACTAGGAGGGTGGTGAAGCACTGGGATTGGTTCCCTAGGGAGGCGGTGGAATCTCCATCCATAGAGGTTTTTAAGTCTCGGCTTGACAAAGCCCTAACTTGGATGATTTAGTTAGGTTTGGTCCTGCT
The DNA here is from genome assembly GCF_052426305.1 of Pelodiscus sinensis. Lineage (NCBI taxonomy): Eukaryota > Metazoa > Chordata > Testudines > Trionychidae > Pelodiscus > Pelodiscus sinensis. Next base: position 124,186,861 of record NC_143057.1, read on the forward strand.
TTTAGCAGGGGGTTGGACTCGATGACCTCCTGAGGTCTCTTCCAACCCTAGGATTCTATGATAGGGAATTTTGATGGCCTGTGTCATGCAGGTCAGATTAGGTGATCACAGTGGCCCCTTTCGGGCAGTGTCTATGTAGATACTTGTTATTAGCCCCCTCCCTCCCTTCCTCTCTCTCACTGCAGTCATTATTTTCATTCCTCTTTTTCTTCTTTTTTGGACTTTTACTCTTCCTGCTGCAGCTGAGTCCTAACCTTTCACAGCTCAGGGTGGAAATGCCAAAGGAGCCGGAAGGGGAGCATTGAAATCTGAGCCTTTGAACTGGCAAGAAATGTAATTATGTTTTTAGTTTGATGCACGTGTGAAGGGTGGCACAACTGCTGTTTCATGAAGGTGCACTGTGGGTCGGGGTGCCTGAACAAGTTTGGAAAAAATAAAAACTGACCCAAACTGTGCAGTATCAAAGGCAGCCTGCTCCAGGAGAGCAGGACCAGAACTAGAACTAGGAATAGGAAGCCTAATCCGAACTAGCTAGTCCGTGCCGTGTGTAGCCACGTGGCACGGGGTCCGAACTAGCCGTCATTTAAAAATGGCGCCGGCCGGCATCATGCAAATGAAGCCCGGGAAATTCAAATCCCAGGCTTCATTTGCAACTCCGAATGACTACATTACCCCCCTAGTTTGAACTAGGGGGGTAGTGTAGACATACCCTGAGAGCTTACACACACCCACGTCCTTCATCTTGGGCAAAATGGTAAGTGCAAACCTCATTCCCAACACCTGATTCTTGCATGCGTCCTTTGGGCTGTTATGAAACATCAGCTCCCATGAAGTCAATGGACACCGAGGGTTGGCTTGTGGTAAGCTTGCATACAGATGAACTCATCAGTATTATGTCTACCTTGCTATGTGAAATTCATACACGTGCAGAGAGCCAAGGGCAGACCTTATCACCACTTACATCTTATTTTGATAGCATAATCAAGGGCAGAGAGTGCAGCAGACGTACGCACCAAGATGTGGCTTGCTTTTCATTCCGTTCCCCAGGCTATCAGGGAGTGAGGGAGAAGTCCTTGCATTCTGTGATTTTCTCCTCCCTTCACCAGTCAGATGTGAGAGGCATGCACGGAATGCAAGGACTTTTCCCTCACTCCCTGATAGTCTGGGGAACCGGATGAAAAGCAAGTTACATCCTGGTACACATGGCTGCTTCCCCCCTGCCCTCCAGAAACTCCACCCTTGATCATAATGGTCCATAGATCTTATTCTGACCCTTGGTAAATGGATGGCCTTCAATCTTGGTGTCTTAGTTCCTTCATTTGTAAAACTGGGGTGCTACCACCACCCTAAACCCCAGGGACAGTTGTGTGGCAAAAATCAATTATGTCTGCAAGCACTCCATGACCTGCAAGTGACAGATACTATAATAGTACAAGGTATGGAAGACAAGCCATTATCTTTGTCTATTTCCTGAATCCGAAGAACACTAGGAATCCATGAGTTCAATGGTCCCTGCCCTTTGGAGATCAGTTTGATAGGAAGGCATGGAGGGCATTACAATACCCAGACTAACACACTGACCTAAGTTTGATCTGATCTGATTGGACTGAAGACCACAGTCTTGCCAACAGAGCATCTGAATCCATTAAGTAAGACAGTAATAGATCTGAACATGGAGCTGCTCTGTAATAAGCTAGGAATAGTGTATGTTGGAAAATATTTGGCTTGGTTTTGTAGGAAGAGCTGTAAGGAAAACAAACAGTTATTGTAACCCAGGGCTTGGTCTAAGAGTGGAACATTTGCAGAATTCCACCTGCATACAGCTGAAAGAAGGCACTCCAACCAGAGATGGGGCAAAGGTACGACTACAAATAACTTAGGATGGAAGAAAAGTTGCCACCATCCAAGGAGTATCTAGTAGCTTACGAGAAGCAAATTGGGAGTCAGTGAAACTCATAGTGGAGAAGTCCACAAAACAAGAATATTACAAAACAAACCCATGTGCACCAACAGAAAAAATAACCCTCTTCAGAACTAGCCAAGTCCACTAAATTCTGCCCAGCTATAGCTGTTAGTCCTCTGCAGCCTTAAACAAAAAGTTGCTACCAGGAGTTGCATGTCTGCCATTCTCATTGGACCTTAAATAATTATGAGCTGATTTCAATTCATTGAACTATGATCCAGATTGTGTTGTTGGATTCATGTGTGGATCCACTTGAATCCAGGGGCAAAATTTGGGCCACAGTTTTGATTAATTCATGCTCAGTATTATTTGCAATTGCAATCGTGCTTTCTATGCAGTGGGGTAGTTGCCCTATTTTACGCTAATTATCTGTCAACATGTCTCACCATTCCGGAATTTGGTTTCCCCTTGAGCTGCTCCCAAGTTTATTAGTTTGACCTTATCAAGCTTCTTTTAAGGCAGCTCTCCAAGAAACAACTGCCTTTCAGTCTTATTTTCACGATTACAGCTCTTTTGAATTTCTCAGCACCACCCCCGCAGCCGCCGTCGCTTACCTAAGTCATCTCTCTAAATCCTAGGCATTTCTAGTAGAGGAGGAGGGGGGAATAGCAGAACTTTGAACAATGTGAGTGAAAGAGAAATAATTAAAGTGCCTCTTGGTTCCCTTCCTTCCTCTGACAGTAACCTGACTGCAGGTGCACCGGCAGCTGTTTCCTCCAAAGTGTGGGCTTGTATCACAAAAGGACAGCAATTTCTGGCATCCACAAAACTCCTATTGTCTCGTTTAACAGCAATTTTTAACCCACATTTGTTCCACCTGTACAGCAGCCCATCTTGCAGCATACAGGGAAGAACTGTTTCCAAGAACGTTCCTGTCAAGTCTTGGAATGTAATATTTTCAGGAATAGTGCCAAAGAGGCAAAGTGAAGGTAGCAGTTATCTGTTCATTCCATCTTTTCACCTTGGCCTGTGGCCTTGCTGCAAACTTGCATAGTTCCTATGACTTCCATTGAGTTATGCTGATTGTTATCAGTTGATGATCTTCCCTTCAACGTTTTCCATCTCCGATTCCAATTCTCTGGTACCAACTGAGCTTCTGGTCCTTCATTTTCTAGTTCATCCCCTACCAACCCTGGATTGCCCCCTCTACTATATTCCATGTACTTTAGTACTTTAATTTTTAAACCTCCCATTCAAAAGGGGTCTCATCACTTCTCTAAACTATGTCACAATCCAATCATGCTCTGCTAGGTCTATTACCTTCATGACCCATATGTGTGTTGGTTGTACCACAGTGCACCTCCAGAAACCCATCTTTCCCCAGTTTTTAGTTGGCTGTCAAGCTGCCTGTTTATTTTTGTTATGTATTCCCAAGGCATCTAGCTCCTGAGAAGGATCCTACCCACATCTAAATAAATATATTCATGAACATCCTTCAAAACAGGGAGAACTCACAGGGAGTTCTCATATCCCCAGTTAATCAACTGTTAGTCAGGCAATGCATATTTATTTCTTTTCATCTTTTCTTATGACTCATTCCCTGAAGCTGCTTCATAGGTCTGGTTACTTTACTCTGAATTCTGTACTGTTCGTGACATCTCTCTCTCATTCCACCTTTCTTCTTCTGTGCATTACTGACATAGGTAGGGGAAATGTACCTTCCTATCTCCCTCATGTTCTTGCTGCCCAACCCTTAGGGTCTAGTCTTTCCCTCCATTATTTTCCCAATGCCTGCCTCTCCATTCACCTTTATATGCACCCAATACCTTCATCCCACTTGAAAAATGTAGAATTCTCACATCAGAGCTATGTAGACTTATTCCAACCACAGCGACACTCTTCTCTTCTACTGCTTTGGTCTCCAACAATGGAAAGACTCTTTCACCTCTAGCTAAGGGCCCAAGCCAATGCTCACTGAATTCAACAGGCACTAACATGGCCTGCTATGGCCTTCCATTATAAAGTCTTACCAGTCAACTCTTCCTTATTCTGGTCTCACTGCCTATCCACTTGGTAGATCTATGTCATATGACCCGTACTGTTCAATATCTTCATCAATGATGTAGATATTGGGATAGAGAGTACGCTTATTAAGTTTGCAGATGATACCAAACTGGGTGGGGTTGCAACTTCTTTGGAGGATAGGAACATAATTCAAAATGACCTTAGCAAGTTAGAGAAATGGTCAGAGGTAAACAGGATGAGGTTTAATAAAGAGAAATGCAAAGTGCTCCACTTAGGAAGGAACAATCAGTTCCATACATACAAGATGGGAAGCGACTGTCTAGGAAGGAGCATGGCGGAAAGGGATCCAGGGGTCATAGTGGACCACAAGTTGAATATGAGTCAACAGTGTGATGCTGTTGCAAAAAAAGCAAATATGATTCTAGGTTGTATCAACAGGTGTGTTGTAAGCAAAACTCGTGAAGTCATTCTGCCGCTCTACTCTGCACTAGTTAGGCCTCAGCTGGAGTACTGTGTCCAGTTCTGGGCGCCACATTTCAAGAAAGATGTGGAGAAATTGGAAAGGGTACAGAGAAGAGCGACAAGAATGATTAAAGGTTTAGAGAACATGACCTATGAAGCCAGGCTTCATGAACTGGGCTTGTTTAGTTTGGAAAAAAGAAGATTAAGGGGGGCCATGATAGCAGTTTTCAAATATCTAAAAGGGTGTCACAAGGAGGAAGGAGAAAATTTGTTCCTCTTGGTTTCTGAGGACAGGACAAGGAGTAATGGGCTTAAAGTGCAGCAGGGGAGGTTTAGATTGGACATTAGGAAAAAATTCCTAACTGTCAGGGTGGTCAAATATTGGAATAAATTGCCAAGGGAGGTGGTGGAATCTCCCTCTCTGGAGATATTTAAGAACAGGTTAGATAGACATCTGTCAGGGATGGTGTAGACAGAGCTTGGTCCTGCCTTGAGGGCGGGGGGCTGGACTCGATGACCTCTCGAGGTCCCTTCCAGTCATATTATTCTATGATTCTATTATTCTATATTCCACATCCTTGTGGTTGACTAGACTGTAGTCACAGACAGAGAAGGTTAATGATATTTTGGCATCTCCTTTTCAGTTATAGGCTACAAGTTATTGGCGGACTAGCTGAACCTTTTTTAGTACCACCAAGGTTTGATGGCAAATTTGCTTGGAAAAATAAATGAAGATTCTGGCTGTATGAATGTTTTCTTTGAACTAGCTTGCTCCTTCTTAATAAAGACAGCATTAGACAAATCAATCATAATCAATGTCCTGTTTTATGGATACAAAGGGATATGATGATGATTTCAAAGTTCTTTATAATAGTCGCCCGAGTTCACCACCAGCAATAAGATACATTTTTATAATGCTTTATGGGACTGTCCCAAGGTTCTACAGCAATTCCTTGCCATTCACGAATAGGACTTGGCAGTCCCAGTTCTCAGTTGATGACCAGGCCTCTAGTCTAGTGGAGAAGTGTCTTTAAGAATTGCTCTTGGTTTCTCTAGGATCACAGGAATAAACATAAGAGTGGCTGGAGGGGATATGGGAGGGGCAGAAATAGAAAAAAAATAAACAAATAAAAGTTGAAAAGAATAGTTAGTAACTCATAGGAAAGCCATTACAATTCATAAATGAGGGTTACACACTCTATCACCTTTTCTTTTTATGTGTAAAGTGAAACGGATGGAACTCCCACTCATTTTTTTTCCTCCAGCCACTTTGAATATTGCTCACTCTTGTTCTCTGCTTTGCCAGTGATAAAAGGTTTATTCCGCATATTCCCAGGTGATGGGGGAGCAAAAGATATACCTAATGCGACTGTCCAATGCATTGACATTCATATTTAGTCTGTAAAGTCAAGTCATTTCACAGGGAAGGGGAGTACAATTTGCTATGTAATGCACTGAGACAATCCCATATCTCCTACTGTGTTTCATGACAGATCTTATAAAAGACTGTAAATTACTATCTGTTGAAATATATGAATTTAATGGATTCCATTAATGCAACACACCTGCACATAAGAAATTCTGCAGGCCAGAAGATATGATCAGTCAAACAGCTTTAATAGTTATTAATTACTGTGGCTCACTATTTATTTCTTGCTATCATTGAAATGTTAAGATATTTTAATACCCACACTTGTGGATGGCATGCATATAACAAGGCGAACATCCTTTTTCGGCTCCTAGGTAATCAATCACCCAGGTACCCTATGCTTTCAAGTCTTTGCCAGACAACTTTTGAGATAGGACATTTTTTTCCCCAGTATATTTAAAAAAGATCATGGTGCATTTATGTACAAAGGTTTCCATTCAGTACTGCTTACTTAGGCAAAACACTGGCTTGCTGCAATGGGAGTTCGGCTTGAGTAAAGAATGCAGGGTTTAGACCAAACATTAAAAGTCGCACGTTATTTCCTATAAAAAAATGTAATGTCTTCTTGCCAAATGATTTATTTTACATTAAAACAAAAGCCCTCCAAAACTGAGATATAAAAAATAATGTTAACCTCTCCTCCCCCGCTATTTCACAACATGTAGACCAAAAATTAAAGAGACTCAAGTTACTGCCTCAGCAGTCTGAACATCAATTAATACAGTAATAAAACAAATAAAAGGGAGGGTTAAAGAATCTAGCCATCAAAATAAAGTGTAAGGCAACTTGTCAAATGTTCCAGTGACTTAGACTGCTAGATTTTATGGCAGGGACTGTAAAATTTGAAATGAATAAATTAAGGATCCATTCCTAAAAAAAGATTTAAGAGTTTAATTCACACTCTGTGATTAGTCTCAGTGACTTAAAGGGTACTTCGGTGGGAGTCGGTGTGGCCAACTCAGTAGCTCATCAGTCTACTATTCAGAAAGCCTATTTCCCAGTTCTCCTACTGGCTACCTGGGTGACCTTAGGCAGGCTGTTTTGCCTCGCTATGCCTCAGTATCCACAACTATTTGGCTATTAATACTGACCTCATTTGTAAAAACTAACAGTGTAACTACCTCTGAGAGAAATAATGACACCAGGGCTCATCACACGGACATGACAGGACATCCCTCACATCATCAAGTTATCAAGACTATCCTTAACCGGAGCTGAATTGCTCATAGTCTCCAAGGCCCTATGACAGAACCTCCCATGTGGAGAACTAGAAGAATTTCTCTTGTTGACTTTACCTCAAAGATTTATTTCACAGCAAACAAAACCTTACCCAGAGCCACCATGTCATCGCTGACCATCATAAGGCAAAAACACCATATGACTGTACATCATTCAGCAGATGAAACTGTACACTTCATCATTATGTTTTTTTTCCTGAAGTAACCAAAGGAAAAGATCCTTAACAAAACATCGCACCCATTCACAACGTCCACCACGAAGAAGATAGCTATACAATTCCTAAACTCCAGTCACCACATAAAGTCGATTAAAGTAGCAGGCCAAGATAATTATACTATACTCCATGAAACTCTGTTCATTTTTTTTACAAGACGGTGATACATTTTGTACAATGTAGGCCTTGTGTCCAATTATTTGAAAACTCAATCCTCTAACGTTATTGTCCTGGTCAAATGTGTGAGGCACAACCCACTTCTTCAGATGAATGGAATTATTAAACATCCAGTTTCTAAATAAATAAGGGATGAAGGAGGGGGAAGAGAGAAGGAAACATTTGGAAAAGCCATCTCAAGATAGTTCATCCAATTGACATTACCTCGGAGCCAGGCCCTGTACGTTTATAGACACTTTCACTGAATTATTAAATCAACTCTATACTGTTCATATATCATGTCTACTAGGTGCAGCTGGCCAAACACATTCCCTGAGTGCACTATTGCACTTAATTTTCACCAACATTTGAAATCTTCCTAAAAGATTTCAGTATTTTTTATAAAAATGTCCATGAAACTATTGTAACTTCTTAAAACCAGCCACAGAGCTTGTAGAAACATTCACAATTAAAAGCAGAAAAGATGGCATTTTGTAAAGTTTCAGTTTCAATTGGAAAAAAAGATACCAAGGCAAATGTTTTTGTGAAAATACACATGAAATGTGTCCTTTTACTTTTGTTCAGCACTGTCAGCACAGAGGTTAAAGGAGGGTGTATCCATCATTCTTTGGAAAGAAGAAGATGAAAAATATTCACTTACTTTCTAAGACCCAGTCTACATCTAAAATAGTGGAGGACAAGCTAGCTATGTTGCTCCAGGGTGTGTAAAATTCATACCCCCTGAGAAACAAAGTTATCCTTAACATAATCGCCCATCTTGTCTCATGTAAAATACTGATTTTGTCACAATGAAGAAATTAAAAAGGAAAACTATACTACTGAAACCATTGTAGCGAAATACCATAAAACTCATGACACTGGCAAGCTTAAAAGGGATACAGACAGCACATAAACTTCATGCTGGCCCAATGCACTGGAGTGCTATTCACCCAATGTCAGCTAGACACCACGGTGATAAATGAATTAGTAGATTAGGTTCGATTAAACTAGATTGACAGACCATCTGTAGTCCCTGGTCTCTTGGGGTTTCTACTGTATAGATAATGTATCATGTCAGGAGTTTATACTCAGCAATGAAAAGTTCCTCTTTGTCAAACTTTAGGAGATCCAGGCAAAGAAAATGGCTTTGTATTATTATTTTTAAATGATTTTTAATGGAAATATCATGGCCATTGCTAAACTGCTAGACAGTGGAAAAATAAAATCTAGCCATCTGAGATGCCTTTTCTGCACTCCTGTGATTTAGCAATTTCTTTTTAAGATTAAACTGAGGGATATGGGTCCTACAGGGATAATATTATTGCTTTCCCATATTTAAAACAATTATCTTTAAACCAAAGCGGGGTTTAGTGGAGGATATAAGCAGGTGCAATTGAGTTTGCCTCTCTTCATTTCTAGAAGCAGGCGTATATCCACTCTTTGGCAAGTGGGACCGTGAAGGGGAGGAAAAGAGGTTCTTAAGGCCCCTTTCTGCTAGATCTGTAGATATGGAGAGGAGCAGAGAAGAAAATGAGTTGTGTTTGGCTAAGGGGACAGAATAATCCCACCACACCACAATACGTTATAGGGAACACATGCATAGCATCTCCCCTCCTCCTGCTACCACTACCTCAGTGAAATTAGTGGCCACTGTTTCATTTAGAAAAACAGCCACTCTGCGCAGGTATTGGTCCTGCAGTGGGTGAGCACTCACACCTCCAGTTAAAGGCAATGTGATGTACAGACCCTGGACCCTTCTGAGGAGTCACTTAGCATCATGCCAGATTGTGTCACAATAGATACATTATTTTCCAAAAACCATAGAAATGTTTCGGGGCCCAGACCCTCAAAGGCATTTAAGCACCTAACTTCCACTGAATGTCCTAAACAAGTGTTTCTCAACCACTGGTCTGAGTACCCTTAGGGGTCCTCAAGAGAAGTCTGGGGGAGTATGTCAACACAACTGAAATCTAAAGAAAACTGAATTTTAGTTTTAAGTTTTAGTACGCTTTATTATTTTTGTACTTTTTACACCCAAAAATGTCATTGCCCACCCCGCTACGATTAAGTTGTTTAAACAAATATGTTGCAATGGTAAAAAAAGTTTGTCTGAAAACTGTAGGTACTGGGGGTACTTATAATTTTTTTAAAGGGGTACTTTATAAAGAAAAGGTTGAGAAACACTGTCCTAAATGGGGCCTATGGCCAGATTTTCTGATGCAGATAGTTATCGATGTATCAATCGATAGATATAATCTATATCTATATCCTAGATAGATAAATATTGATATAGACAGGGCTCGCCAGACTGCGGCGAGCCCTGCTCGCCAGCCGCACTGTCCGGCGATCTGTGCATGCGCAGATTGCCCGAACCCAGCTCTTCCGGGTTACAATCTACTTGCCACAGGTGAGTAGATTGTATTATATGTCGAGCCCTGGATATAGATATATATTATATCTATCTAACTGAGGGTACGTCTAGACTACAGGCTGTCGACAAAGAGCGTCTAGACTACATTGAGTTCTGTCGACAAAGCAAGCTGCTTTGTCGACGTGGTAGTGTAGACACAAAGGACAGTTTACATTCAATAACACCTTCTGTCAACAGAAACTCTGTCGACAGAAGGTGTTATGCCTCGTAAAATGAGGTTTACCAGCGTCGACAAAACTGCAGAGTTCTGTCGACATTATGTCGACAGAACTCAGCGGTAGTGTAGACGCAGGTATAGTTTTGTCGACAAAACTCTGTAGTCTAGACACACCCTAAGTATCTGTCTAGGATTTAGATATAGATTCTATCTATCTAGTTAGCTAGCTAGCTACCTACTCCTAAATGCATCCATCACTTTTGAGAATTTTACTTCACATGTAGTAAATACTTTTTAGGAGCAGGGTGTGGGCCCAGTTCAGCTCTCTTTGGTTCTGCTTTGGGCAGGGGGCTGGACTTGATGACCTCCTGAGGTCTCTTGCAGCCCTAGGATTCTAGGATTCTTTACAATCAAGGACAAAAGCTCTGTCAGAGTTTACACAAACAGAGAAGCAAAATGCAGGACAATGTAGCACTTTAAAGACTAACAAGATGGTTTATTAGATGATGAGCTTTCGTGGGCCAGACCCACTTCCTCAGATCAAATAGTGGAAGAAAGTAGTCACAACCATATATACCAAAGGATACAATTTAAAAAAATGAACAAATATGAAAAGGACAAATCACATTGCAGAACAGAAGGGGGATGCGGGGGGGGGGGGGGTGGGAAGGGGGAGGAAGGAAGGTAAGTGTCTGTGAATTGCTGATATTAAAGGTAGGGAGAGTGGGATGTTTGTGAGTTAATGGTATTACAGGTGATAATTGGGGAAGCTGTCTTGGTAATGGGTGAGAAAGTTCAAAGACTTGTTAAGTCCTTGTTGGTAAGTGTCGAATTTTAACATGAATGACAGTTCAGAGGATTCCCTTTCAAGTGCAGATGTAAAAGGTCTTTGTAGCAGAATGCAGGTGGCTAAGTCATTTAGAGAGTGTCCTTTCTGGTTAAAGTGGCAAGAAACTGTTTTCTCTTTGTGATCTTGTCTGATATCTGTTTTATGGGCATTAATCCTTTGGCGAAGTGTCTGAGATGTTTGTCCAATGTACATAGCAGACGGACACTTTCGGCACATGATAGCGTAGATTATATTTCTGGATGCGCAGGAATATGTGTTCTTGATCTTATAACTCACTTGGTTAGGTCCAATAATGGTATCAGCAGAATGAATATGTGGAAACACAAACAGAGACTAATTCACAGCCCCAGTGGTTGCAAGTGTTGCATGGTTCTGCTGAGATCTGGTGACAAAAAGTGAAAATGGGTGATCAGCGACTTTCCCTGCCCACACCAAATGAAGGGGCAAGTTCACCGGAGCTGGCACTCCCCACATATTGTGTCCTGTATGGCATTGAACAGAGAGGCCTCCTTTTGTAAAAGAGATCAGCATCCAGTGTGCATTGCTGGTACTGAATAATAAACAATGCAGCATTTTTAAGCCTCCATTCACACCCCTTTCTTTGACTAGCTAGCCTGCAAAATGGATATTGCAGCACATGGTCCTATGAGGTTAATAAGGAATCAGGATATAATATCAGGGATCTACTCCCACAGAGTTTTGGCATTGCATGAAGACCATTGACTTTATAGTTAACTAGCACAAGAAAACAGTAGTGAACACATGGCAACTCAGGTCTTAACTCAGTTTAGTAGCTCAAAATTCAACCCCACATGCCCATATGGGTTTGAACTCAAAATGATAACCCCAAGTTAAAAGCCGAGTTGGGGTCTTAACTGCTCTTTAACTCAGGTTGGCTAACACAAATTAAGAATACTTTTTGTATTTTGCATACAATAAAGGCATATACCCTTCCACACCCCTCCTCCCCCCAGCTTGGAGGAGGAAGGTTCAGAAATGGCCCAAACCCTCACATCTTGTCACTATAACTTACAGCAAATACAAAAAATATATTAAAAAAAAATATGAAAACCAAATCCATCGTCCCTGATCAGCAGTGCAGTACTGTCTCCCATAGCAACAACACCCAGATAAAGAATCTCACATCAAACCAAGTCGTATACTGAGGAACGACTGACTGTTACACTAAGGTTAAAAGCTTGATTGAAATCCACCAAAGTAAAGTGGTTCCTACTTCAAACCTAAACTCACCTCACCAGACAGCAATACAGCAAAATCGTTGGCATATATACCGTCCTCCCCTAAACAGAGAGGAATGAGTTTGTCAGTGGATGGGAGACTTTATTTCCATTTCCTGTCTTTTACGGGTTTGAATCCTCCTGATAATGTTACTGTGATGGGCCCCCTCCCCCCATGTTTTATGAAATGGACTCATGGACATGAATATACATAACTCAAAGGTGGTTTGAGCGAATTATTTCATGTAACCCATTGATCTTCATGTTATGATCTGCTGATTCTGTTTATCTTACTCTGTTGTATGTAGCATGTGTGTGTGTAAAATTAGACACATGGGCTGTGTCTACACTGGCCACTTATTCCGGAAAATCAGCCGCTTTTCCGGAATAACTTGCCAGCTGTCTACACCGGCCCCTTGAATTTCTGAAAAAGCACTGACGATCTACCGTAAGAAATCAGCCGTTTTTCCGGAAATACTATGCTGCTTCCATTCAAGCAAAAGTCCTTTTTCCAGAAAACTGTTCCAGAAAAGGGCCAGTGTAGACAGCACATTAGTGTTTTCCGCAAAAAAGCCCCGATCGCGAAAATGACGATCGGGGCTTTTTTTGCAGAAAAGCGCGTCTAGATTGGCCACGGACGCTTTTCTGGAAAAAGTGCTTTTCCGGAAAAGCATCCTGCCAATGTAGACGTGCTTTTTTCCGGAAATACTTATAACGGAAAACTGTTCCGTTTTAAGCATTTCTGGAAAAGGATGCCAGTGTAGCCATGGAGTGGGGAATAATTTCTGAGTTTCCAATGTGTGAACGGGAGACATGGAGGGTGTTACCTGCAATTTCTAGATGAGCCACTGTTAAACAACCTTTTGTCCTTAAATCTGAGCAGTGGTTGGTAGGGCGTGGCCTCAACTCCTTAACAAAAGTAATAGGAAAGCAGAGCCTAGGTCTTTTGGCTGGGCTGCACCTGAAGGAAGGAGCCTGAGACCTCAGGGTGGGGAAGAGAGCCCTGGTTTAGACTAGCAGCTGGAAAAGAGGTTTCAGGGTGAGTTTGATTAAGTTTGTACTGAGGTTTCAGTGTACAAGCGGTTTTGTTTCTTTTGACTTGTAACCTATTTTGCTCTGCCTACTTTCACTTATTACTACTTAAATCCTACCGCTTCAACTTAATAAAACCATTTTTTTCTATCAAACCCAGTGTAAGCGATTGTTACCTGGGGGGAGGGGGGGCAACCAGTGTGCACATTCCCCCTTTCATTGTTAAAGGGGCTTACCTAATTCTTTGGGGTGTGATCCCATCTGGGGAGTGCTCTCTCAGGAGGCTGGGTCCTAAACTGCACTCTCCTTGGATCTGAAGTGGTTCAGTGTCTGTACTGCTTCTCGGTGGGGGCAGGGACCACAGCACGAGGCCTTGGCTGGAGGAGACCAGCGGTGAGGAGCCCAGAGAGCGGGAAGGTGAGTGGCAGTGGCCATGTCAGAACTGCGGGAGGCACCCCTGAATGGTCATCTGTGATGGCACCCCGTCACAGTTACTCTCAAGAGAGACTGGGGTTTTATCATTCCAGTAGAGACATGTAGTCTTCGAAATTCAACATGTCCCATCCTGACTACAGGGAATTTCTTGCCTGGTTGGGTCAAATACATTGAATAGCTTGAGTTCTGGTAAAAGGAAAAATAAAGACACTCCTTTCTGACAGAACAGGTGGCATTTTTAGGTTCCAGAACTGTTCAGGAATGGTCTCTGACCATCTACGTCTACACTGGCATGATTTTCCGGAAATGCTTTTAGCACTTTTTGTGGAAAAGTGTCTGTGGCCAATCTGAACGCGCTTTTCCGCAAAAAAGCCCCGATCACCATTTTTGTGATCAGGTTTTTTTTTGCGGAAAACAAATCTCTGTTGTCTACACTGGCCCTTTTGCGCAAAAGTTTTTCGGAAAAAGACTTTTGCCTGAACGGGAGCAGCATAGTATTTCCTCAAAAAGCACTGATTTCTTACAGTAGGAAGTCAGTGCTTTTGCGGAAATACAAGCAGTCAGTGTAGACAGCTGGCAAGTTTTTCCAGAGAAGCAGCTGATTTTCCGGAAAAACTGGCCAGTCTAGACACAGCCCTTGTGTATATTCTCAGATATGAGTCAGAATCTAACAGGCCAACATGCATGAGTTTCTGCTCCAAAACTCATCTCCTGCCTCTGCCCCTACTACACACACACACTTGAGCTAAGAGACTCTTTATTAATGATTAGCAGGATCATATCAGAACATAAGACTGAATGGGAGCTGCTCTGAGACGGATCCTCTAGCCCTTAACACTGCCAGAGTTGCCAGTAAGTATTAAGATGACAACTTCTACCTTAGCCTCCAGCCGTTAGTGGAGAACGTAATTGTAATCAAACAGGTCTGAAGAGGCTAAGGAGCACATACTTTCCAGTCCTGGAGGCCATCTAGCTACTTATTAATGCAGGAGTCGATTTGCAAAGGCTCACTGTGGTATTCATCAGTTTTTGCCTTGCACATTTCTATCCAGCACTCCATGCCTGGGTTCTGATGTGTAAGACCTGTCACTTAGAATTTTGCAGCTATAACATTCTTTCTTGACCAGCTTTTTGTTTTTTTAATGAGGAATAATTTAGAAGCTAAAGGTAACTAGGGTTTGGGGGGATTTTACTCTTTTGTTCTCTGATCACCAAAGGAGCAAAATCCCTAGTCATCAAAAGGCAATTAAAGAACATAAACTTTGCTCATCAAAAACTCTTAAATTCAGACACCCTCCTTTTCCCCACACTGCCTATTATTTTTCTGATTTGAAAAAGTGCAATTTCTATCCTCTGATTTTGCTTTTCATTCGCATGCAATGCCCTGGTTCTGAATTGGCCAACACCAGAGGCCAAAGGGATACTAAAGGCTATTTCTGTTTCTGACCCCACTAGAACCTGGAAGAGGAGAGTTCAGCCTATACTGCAAGCATTCAGACCCCTTTACGTCGAGGCTTAAGGTGATGGGGATGTACACAGATCTGATCAGGTGTGAGTGCAAAAAACTCCACTTACCACTGTCTCCCATCAGTGCATTCATCTCATCCTGAGCAGAACAAAGTACATGTCAGACAACCAAGGAACTTTGCCAATCCATTTTCCACACAGACACTTCAATTTAGGTCAGAATAATCTCTGTCACACACAGACAGAACAATTCCTTCTCTCTCTAATGGTGACAGAAAATTGAAATGGGCCTGAGCCACAAAGTTCAGATTGGATCTTAACTTCTCCCAGTTTTTAGGGGCTGTGGATCCCTGCAGTGGAGAGTACGTGCAGAAGGGAAGTGCAATTGTTTTAGGTTGATAACTGAAGTTTTCACTGTGTTTGAGTTTTGGGATGACCTACCGCGGTATTCCCCAGACGAGGTAATTTCTAAACACTCCCTACCATTGATGGCTTGGATTGTGTGGTACAGGGGCAAATATTGTATCTTAAAGTCCTGTTCAATACAGATCTTTGAGTCTCTCTGCTCAGTATTATAGGTGTATCCTGTGCATTTATGCTTTAAAACCTTCTATATCATGTATTGCCTAAGTGGGAAAGGGTTCAAAGAACTAGGAATATGTGATTTATAGACAAATTTATTTCAGTTTGTTGTTTAGCTCTGTTGTTCCTGGTGTTAGATGCTACATATCATAAAGGAGCAGAAAAGCTGAACCCCTTTAGTTCAGTGTTGTTAGTCTATTGCAGTGTTTCTCAAAGTGGGATGCTTTGGGAAAGCCACTAGTGGACCCGCACCACTTTATTTACAAAAAGACTCTGTAGTCATGGAGCTGAAACTCTCATTAGCTCCGATTCACCGTTTACAGCCAAGAGGAGTTATGGGAAGCTCGTGACTACAGAGCCTTGAGATAAACAAAGTGGTACAGGACTGCTAGCAGCTTTCCCATAGCAGGCCCACGGTGCACTTTGAGAAACACTGGGTTATTGAATCCAGTTGTCTAGCCATATTACACTGCGTTGGAAACATTGTAGTTTGAGCTGTTTCCCACAGACTTCTGAGTAGTGTGCACACTCTTTTTACCTCTCCTCAGAATCATAGGGTATGTCTAGACTATAGGCTTTTGTCGACAGAAGTTTTGTCGACAGATACTGTCAACAAAGCTTCTGTCAACAAAGAGCGTCTAGACTACAGCCAGTTCTGTTGACAAAGCAAGCCGCTTTGTCGACATGGCAGTGTAGATGCAAAGGACAGTGTAGATGCAATAACACCTTCTGTCAACAGAACTCTGTCGACAAAAGGCATTATTCCTCGTAGAATGAGGTTTACAGCCATCGACAAAACTGCTGAGTTCTGTCAACGTTATGTCGACAGAACTCAGCGGCAGTGTAGACGCGGGTATAGTTTTGTCAACAAAAGGCCACTTTTGTCGACAAAACCCTGTAGTCTAGACACACCCATAGATGTGTTGGGGCTATTTGAAGTAATAAAGAATCTCAAGCCATCAGAGAAAAGAAGCATAGACTTGTAGGCCTGGAAGAAACCTCAAGAGGTCATCTAGTCCAGTCCCCTGTGTTTGTATTCATCTTGGAATGCATTACACAAGCACCTATATATGAATGTTTTCTATACTGTGGAATCAGAATTATGCCGATATCTGAGGTTAATTGGGATGCAGGCCTAGATTACAGTGCCAAAGACCTGAGTTCTGTTCCAGGCTGTCCCGGCCCTTTTTGTGGCATTAGATGAATCATTTGACTTTTCTGTGTCCAAGTTTCCCCATCCATAAATGATATTTATCACCTATATAAAGCACTTCAGAATCTACTGATTAAAAGTGTTGTATAATAGCTAAGTATGTACAAAGTGTTAGAGAAGAAACTGGCGACTCAGGAGCGGATGGGGTAAACAGAACTGATTTACTGCCCACTCACATTAACCTCGGACCCCCAACACAGCATTCTGAGTGGCAACAATTCGGTACCCTTTTATCTGTTTTAGTATGTTCATTCACACCTCTATCACTACTTTCCCTAAAACCTTATTTAGTAATGTTAACTTCCATACAATGAATATTAATAAGCAGGTGATGAATACAATTATACCCACCCCTGTTTGTTGTTTACTGGATCATAGTTGAATCAGCATGACTCTTGCCCACTTGACAGCCACTAACTCTGTGTCTTAGGGTATGTCTACACTACCCCGCTAGTTCTACAAGGTGTACCGGTAGTTCGGAATAGGAATTCTAGTCCAAACTACCTAGTTCTAGCCCCATGTAGCCGCGCTGCACGGGGTTCGAACCAGTGGGGTTTTAAAAATGGCGGCTCCCCACTTATGCAAATGAAGCCCGGGAAATTCAAATCCCGGGCTTCATTTGCAAGTGCGGTATGCCTACATTACCCTCCTAGTTCGAACTAGGAGGGTAGTGTAGACATACCCTTGGTTCCTTACACGTAAAAAGGGGAGGACAGGAAAATGGGGAGGATGGTGCCTTTTTTGTCTATTTACACTAGGCACTCTTTGATGAAAGGGAGTGGCTTTTCCTGCATCTATGTACAGCACCAAGCACAATGGGGTACTGATCTCTATGGCAGCCTCTAGGTCTTGCCATAACTCCCAATAAGAAGGGACTTGTACAAACTGAGCACAAACTTGCAGACTCTGTAGAGGTATGTCACACTTTCCTGTAGTCCTGTTGAACAAAATTACCATTGTGATGTTGAACAATATAATGAGGCTGGATGTGCTCCCAGGACTGTATCCTGAGAGTAGCTATTCTGATGACAGGAAGGCGAGAAAGATTACCAGGCAAGAAGAGAAGAGGGCAAAACAGCATAGCAGATGTAAGAACATAAGAACGCCCATACTGGGTCAGACTGAAGGTAGACTGCTGTACCCTGTCTGCCGACTGTGACCAATATCAGATGCCCCAGAGGCAGTGAACAGAACAGGAAATTATGAAGGGATCCCTCCTCTGTCACCCATTTCCAGCCTCTGACAAACAGAAGCTAGGGACAGCATTCCTTTTATCCTGGATAGTAGTATTGATGGATGTATCCTCCATGAACTTATCTAGTTCTTTTTTGAACAATGTTGAAGTCGTGGTCTTCACAATAGTCTCTAACAAGTTGTTCCACAGGTTGATTGCGCGCTGCATGAAGAAAAACTTCCTTTTGTTTGTTTTAAACCTGCGACCTATTAATTTCATTTTGTGACCCCTATGCCTTATGTTATGGGACCAAGTAAATAACATTTCCTTATGCACTTTCTCCGTATATAAACCAGTGTAAATGAAAATGTCCCTCGGAACAGGACTATCAGGCACTAATAACACCAGGATATCTTCTCTTCTCCCAGTTTCCATCCCTTTTCTCTTTTCATCGCTTCAGCAAATCCTGGCTCCATTCTCAAACTCCATCTGCCACAGAAAGCCCCTGGCAAATGTTGAAACCCTAACGCTTTGCTAGAAATGCCTAATCCCTAACCTGTCCCTGCTTAGATCCTGAACTGACATTTCGGGGTCATCTTACGGCATCACCCGTGCTGGAGTTCTGCAGAAAACAGTTCAGACTTTTGAGATGCAATTGCAGCCATACAGGCACAGAGCCAAATTTCAGCAAAATCACCTATTGTTTCTGCTTTCAAATGGAGCAAACTTCATTCTGTCTTTGGTCAGAATGGTTTATCTAGGCCAGTCTACTGATTGTGGCCAATGGCAGGTGCTTCAGAGGGAATTAATAGCTCAGGAAAATTATTGAATGATCCACCCCCTGTTGTCCCGACTCACCTTCTGGAAATCAAAAGCTTAGACCCCTTGGCTTTGATGGACATATCACCCATGAAATCATCAGATTTTTTTAATCCCAGCTACACTTTTTGTTTTTTGGTCTTCACAACATTCCCTGGCAATGAGTTCCTCAGGTTGACTATGGATTGTGCAAAGAAATACTTCCTTATATTTATTTTAAACTTGTTGCCTATTACTTTCATTGGGAACCCCCACTTCCTCTGAAAAGCAACTAACCCTTCCTTATAAACTTCCCCACACCATTCATGGTTTTATAAACTTCTAACACAATTGTCCCCAACTTTTTGGGGCTGCTGGGCACCCAGGGGCGGCACCGCACATGCACCACGTGCCTGGGGTGGGAGCCGCGCACCCAGGGGTGGCACAACACATGCCCTGGGTGGGGGCCACACATGCGCCGGGTGCTCAGGGCCTGGGGCGCAAGAATGTCTCGGGCCAGCCCTGGTCACTAGGTGGGCGCACACAAATGCCCCGGCGGGCGCCATGGCATCCGCAGGCATTGTGTTGGGGACTACTTCTCTAACATATCCCCCTGCCCTTCGTCGTCTCTTTCCATGATGAACAGTCCTAGTCTTAAATCTCAGAGGGGTAGCCATCTTAGTTTGTAACTTCAAAAATAACCAGTCTTAATCCTACTCTTAATCACTCCTCATCAGAAAGCCGACACTTAATTATTTTTGTCACCCCATTCTCTACCTTTCCTAGTTCTAATGTATCTTTGAGATGGGATGATCAGAACAGCAAGCAGAGCTAGAAGTATGGCCCTATCATGGATTATACAGTAGCATTATAACATTTACAGTCTTATTATCTATTCCTGTATCTTGCATAGCAGATTATCCTTCTCCCATTATCCTTCTCTTCCTCTTGGCACATCCTCAGAATGTTTCCAAACATATCCAAGCAAAGGCAATTGTCTGGTTATTGCACTCCACTGGGAGAGCATTTGTGCTTAAGCAGCTGCCTTCACAAGAAAAGTGTCTAATTTTGAGGCTCCCTGCCACCGTCACAAGAACTCAGGCTCGTAATATAACCCCTCCTTGATCACAGGTGCGTGTTTGGTTGTTCACAAATAGAGCACACAGGCTAGAATTGTTCCCTAATCATTTGCCACAACCGACTCCTTATCCATTTGAGTCACAGTGTGAGAGGTTTAAGAGTGGCAAGAACCTTTTTTTGGGGGGGGGGGATGGCTTCTTTCAACCCATCGTTTGTGTTCTATAGCATATGCCTTGGATGTTTGCAATGCCTTGTACACTTGACTGTAATAACAACTTCCTAGGATATATCAGGAGAAGCAATACCTTCAAGGATGCAGAGTCTGTTGATGTGAGAAGGCTTAAGGCAGCATGAAGTACAGGATCTAGCTTCTCTGAATGAAGGGATCATGCCCCCAACATACAAATATATTTGGCAGAGGAGAAGCAAAGTGCTAATACTATTGATTGCAGAGTGAGCAGGACTGCACTCCACTTTGATGTAATCTTTTTAGTTCTCTTTGTGCTACTCAAAAACAAATTTCTAAACCATCTAGAGTTTAGTCTGAAAAGAGTTTGCAAGATTCCAGGCAGAACCAGTTGTGGCCAGTCCTACACAAGCAAGAGAAATAAGGAGTGACTTTACTCCCTGGTTCATTTGCCAGACCTTCACTTCCAGCATTCAGGGGTGGCATACTCTTGGTCTGAAATAGCACTTTTCACCAATAGATGGTGAATCATAGAATCCTAGGGTTGGAAGAGACCTCAGGAGGTCATCGAGTCCAGCCCCCTGCCCAAAGCAGGACCAACCTCAACTAAATCATCCCAGCCAGGGCTTTGTCAAGCCAGAACTTAAAAACCTCTAGGGATGGAGATTCCACTCCCTCCCTAGAGAATCCATCCCAGTGCTTTCCCACCCTCCTAGGGAAACAGTTTTCCCTAATATCCAACCTAGACCTCCCCCACTGCAGCATGAAACCATTGCTCCTTGTTCTTTCATCCGTTACCTCTGAGAACAGCCTCTCTCCATCCTCTTTGGAACCCCCTTCAGGTAGTTCAAAGTTGCTGTCATATTCTCCCTCACTCTTCTCTTTTTCAGACTAAACAAGCCCAAAATCCCTCAGCCTCTCCTCATAATACATATGATCCGGTCCCCTAATCATTTTTGTTGAAGTGGGTATGTTTCAAATGTCCTCTCTGAGAAGAAGGACTTTAGTCCACCTTGGATAACATAAACATGCCTCAGCAATTCTAACTCAGACTACGTCTACACTGTGGGTTTCTTTCAGCAGAAGATATGCAAATGAAGTGCTCATTTGCATATTGTGCACTCTCATTTACATATCGTCTTTTGATCCTTTTTGCAGAAGAGGTTTTGCCATTAAAAAGCCCTGTCTAGATGGGGCCATTTGTCAAAAAAAAAACAGCTTTTGCGCAAGACCCTGGAAACTTCATTTTTTGAGGAATAAGGGATCTTACTGAAGGGTTTTTTCCCCAACAAATGACCCTGTCTACGTGGGGCTTTTTAACAGCAAAACCTCTTCCACAAACAGGATTGGAAGAGGATATGCAAATGAGAGTTTAAGATATGCAACTGAGTGCTTCATTTGCATATCGTCTCCCAAAAAACCCCCGCAGTGTAGACGTAGCCTCAGAAACCCTGCTGCTGTTCTTGTCTTATTTGAAATTAAATAAACAAACAAACAAAAACCCCACCAAACCTGCTCTCATCATTATCAAGGCAAATTGACAAGGGACTCATCAGGTTAACTGACAAATTGACAACTTACAAGCTCAAAACATGCTACTCTGAAAATAGAATAAATGTCCCCCAGAGAGTATTATTGGTACTTACCAATGTTAAGGGGCTCACTGAGGAATGTCTCAGATAATTAATAGAGATGAGTAGGTTTTTTAAAGTCATTGAAACCTTGTCTATAGTGAGAACCAAACTCTGACTGATATTTCTAAGGCTCTGTGATACACAGAGCCATTTCTCCCCATCTCGTTGCTACACACCTCTACACTTCAGGATTTCAATTAGCAGGGAAGGAAGTTCTTGTGGCAGTAATGGCTGGGACTAGAAGCAACAAGGTCAATGATCTCATGCCAGTCTCACACCGATGAAGAGTAACTGCCAGGATAGAGATTCACACAGCTGACACGAGGTTTATGTGCTGTGGCAATGCCCTCATGGTGCCCTGTGGGTTCTGCACTCCTGGAGGATAGTGTTTGCCACAGAGGCACGCCTGGGCCCTCTATACAGCCTCTTTCTCTTTTCTAGAAGCCACAATTATAGCCTACTGAGTCATACTCATCACAGGTTAGTTCATAGTTTGAGGGGGTGGGGCGGCGGGGACCCTCTGTAGTCCTGGTCTTCCCTCTCAGGGGGATACTCTGTAGTGGCGTGGGGAGGATTGGAGGGAATCTAGGCCTGCCCGCTGCTCCTGATTCTAGCCTAAGGCAGTGGCCACAAACAGGGTTTCTTTTACTCCCAGTCTGGCAACTGCTTCCCTGGGCCACTTCCCCCAAATGATGCCTCCCAGCAACTTTCCTCTGGTGCCTGAACAAGTCAGTCCTGCTCCTGCACAGCACTCTGCCTTTCTCGCGGTCCTCCACTCGCACTCAGTTTCACCTCAGTCCCAGATCTTCACACCCCCTGCCCTCTCTGCTGGGGCCCCTTATAAACAAGTCCCAGAAGCAGGGCCGGCCCACAACATTTTGGCACCTGAGGCGGGGAGCTCAAATGACGCCCCCATGTCTCCTCGCTTGGGCCAAAACTTTGAAAGGTCTCAATTCTCTGGGTCCTCATGGTGCCCCACCCCCAGTCTGGCACCTGAGGCAGCTGCCTCAGTTTGCCTCATGGTAAGGCCAGCCCTGCCCAGAAGGACTTAATGGGCTGCAGTGCTCACATTAGACTCCTGCTTCCGGCAAGCTCTTAATTGGCCTCTCTTAATTGCCTGCCTAATTATACTGCACAAGGCTCAGCCTTGTTTACTCAGGGAATAGAAAACTGTGTACCCAGAACCCTTCATACCTGCCTTCCATTAGAGTGTGACAGCCAGCTGGTCTGGGTGTGTCACAGTGCCTACAGCACTGGATTGGAACTCCGGAGATGTGAATACAATTCCTAGCTCTCCCATAGGTTGAATGGAAGTTAGGAGGCTAAATACTTTTGAGGATCTGGGTTTGTATGCCTGTGCCTCATCTATAAAATGGGGAAAATAATGCTTTGTTTCTCCCGTTGATGTAGACTAAACTTTGCAGGGCAGGTGCTGTCTCTCATTATGTATCTGTTCAGCATTCAGCCCAACGGGAGTCAATTGAGTCTCTAGATGCCATTATAGTCTAATTTATGAGAATCCAAATACAGTTGTTGTTCATGATTTCTAGTCCTAATACACTCATTCCCGAGGTTTGATTCAACTTCAAATAATCCCAGTGTATCCATATAATGCATAATGCATTGATTGTGTTTTAAGCATTGTGTAAGCCGCCTCGAATATTTTAAATAGAGAGCTGGAGTAAAAATATTCCAAATAAATAAATAAATAAAGGATCATAACCCTGTGATGAATGTAATTGGGCCTGGCACTGTTTATTGTTTACAGCTTTCTGGTTGATGTAAGCGGCTCTCACGTCATAAAACTCCTTAAATCAGCAATTTACAAGGGGGGAAGGAGATGTGACCCCGAATGTATACTTCAGAGAGAATGGGAACGGATAAGGAGGTAGGAAGATAGCACTGTTAACAGATAGAGCATTCATTAAAAGTTACAGCTTTCGTACAAGCTATGTTCTTATCTATCCCAAGATAACAGGAAAGGAGGAATCAAAGCAAGTCCATAAATCAATAAGGACAGTGCCTGCCCATACTGTACCCCCATCACCATGATGCCGAGTACCCACACCCCTTATTTAACTCTCACAAACCCCAACAAACCTGAACTCCAAACCTTCGAATAATTAGCAAAGAGACATTTTCCAATCTATACTATCACAAATGAAATGCCTGCCCCTGCACATGATGGGAATTTATCCATAGGGAATAATGGAAGACCCAAAGTAGACTGCCTAAGGCATCAGAGGTCTGATCCATAGGCCACGGCAATGCAGGGAAAGCCTCCGTGGGCTATGCATCCAGCCCCAAATTAAGATATTCAGCAATAGCAGCGAAAACAAATTGAGAAAAGGTTCTCTGCTTTATGAAGCTGTTTGAAGAGAGATAATGGAACAGATGTTGCATGCATAAAACACATACGTCCCTTTGGAAACGCATTCGGGCCGAGTCTGTTTGCACAGCACGAGACCAGGGCATTGCCCTGACAGCTTCTCTGGCTGCACAGTCCACTAGCCCGAGTGCTAACCTCTCAGTGACTCTGAGATCCCTCTGGTCCCCTGAAAGAGGAAACAGCTTCATTAATTCCTCACATAAACAGCCAGAACAGAAATACAACCTGCTCCGTTCAAATAGTCAAATTAAGCAAGGAAAGAATCTTTTCTGCTCCCTCCCTGCACCCGCCATTTCTAATTTTGGTTTGAATAGACTCATTTTGGAGATGTCATGGTGATATCGGGGAAGAACTAAATGTTTTTTATATAGAAAACTGCAGCTGCACTTCAAGGCCTTTTTTTTTTCCTGGAAGCATTTTAGAGAGACAACATAACAATAAAAAACAATTCATTGAATGATACATTGTTTTACTGTTTGTATGGCAGTAATACCCAATTAGGAATGGGCGCCTATTTTGATATTCCATACTGCCCTCCCAATTAACTTAGGCTATGTCTAGACTGCAAGCCTCTTTCGAAAGAGGCTTTTTTGAAAGACGCTTTTGAAAAAAGCCTCTTTTGAAAAAGAGCATTTAGACTACAACCAGTACTTTCGAAAAAGCAAGTCGCTTTTTCGAAAGAGAACACCCAGGCAGTCTGGATGCTCTCTTTCGAAAAAGCACACTTTGCATTACATAGTGCCTTTTTTCAAAAGAGCACTTTCAAGAAAAAAAGATATTCTTCCTCGTAAAACAAGGTTTTCTGCGGTTGAAAAAACTTTCGATTTACTTTTGAAAGAATGTGGCAGCAGTCTAGACACAGGGGAAGCTTTTTTGAAAAAAAGGCCACTTTTTTCAAAAAACTCTGCAGTCTACACACATCCTTACAGTATAAAACATAGACAAACACAATAGAGAGAGATCATCTTAAGCAGTGGTCCCCAACGCGGTACCTGCAGGTGCCAAGGTGCCCGCTGGGGCATTTATGTATGCCCGCAGAAACATCTGGTCTGGCCTCTGCCCCGGGCACACGGCATATGCGCGGTGCCAGCTCCTGATGCAGGGCGCTTGGGCGGCCCCTGCCCCGGGCATGCGGCACATGAGCAGTCCCTTCCCTGGGCCTGCAGCATGTGTGTGGCCCCTGCCCTGGCTTTATAAAGCACAATTCACTTTAATTTGCAGGATAAAATCTTGGATTATAACTACACTGTAGAAGTCTCAACAGAAACTAGGACCCAAATTGTAACAGACATGCACGTAGTAAGAAACAATTCCCATCCTGAAAACCAACAAAGGAAAAGAGAATATATTTGTATGCATCTTTTATGTATATGAAACTGAAATACTGAGTTATAAGAGGCATGCCCCAAAACACATAGGGAAACATAAGGTGGACTCAGAAGCTGATCTCCAATTTCCAAAGTCCCAGTCAAGTGGCTTAGCCAGAAAATCATCCTTTCTGTCCTGCACTAATGCCTTCTGGTTCCCTTGGAGCTTAACTACATAAACACAACTATGAGTGTGAAGGGTACATCTGTCTCTCTCCTGTTCACAAGGGATGGTCTCTGTGGCACTCATGTTGTCCAAAGGATCTATTTGTTGCCTTTATAACCTTTGCCTGAAATACCCTCACCAAGTTTTTAATCTATAATAAAATAGACACCAAGTGAAACTGTAGGTAGTGTTTGTTCATTTCCCTCTTTGCAAATATAGTTTTAAGTGAAGGAAGACGTCCATCCCCATTGAGACAGGGCTGGTAAACTGCCGGGGAAAATTCCTGTTGGTAGGTGAGAAACATCAACTCATTTATCTTTATATCATTATCCGCTGCAAATTAAACGAAAAGTGTAGGGTTTGCACACTAAAATGGTTACACTGTGGAGCAATGTGCCTATAAAACAGCAGGCTAACATGCACAACATGATAAATGGAGTGCAATGAACTTCAGTAATTTCCGATTCTCCCACAGGCAGATGCTGAGGCTATTACCTGTTGAGTTTCACTTGGTGATGCTAGAATGACATCGCCAAGGAACTGTTCACCAGGCTCCATTTATGCTAGAGGTGAGCAGCTACTGACCTGCATCAATTAACTTCTTAATCTGGCATAAATTTGCAACCTAGACTGTAAAGGGACAGACTCCTGTAGCCCATGCCATAGGGGACATTGATACTCACGAACAATGCTGACCCGTTCTGTTCAACAGAGGATAGCAAGAGGTTGCATGTTAAGATATGGACTCAGAACAATTATGCCTAGAAAATGGGTTTCTATTTCATACAGGTTCTTATATTTCTTCATCCCCATAGTAACAGAGAGCATCTTCCACTAGTGCATTAAACCATATGACTAATAGCCATAGCAAGATGACTACAATCATTGAACTTACTTCATTAACAATGCTACTATATTCTTATGTGCTAGTACATGGCATTCTGTATATTCAATATCTAGGCTAGACATATATAGACCTCTCTGAGGGCACATCTACAGTAAAGGGGAAAGTCAACGTAAGATATGTCAATTACGTAGCTGGAGTCGATGTATCTTAAATCATGGTCCACAGAGCAGGACATCAACAAACGCAAACACTCCCATCAGCTTCCCTTACTTCTTGTGAGGAACAGGAGTACTGGCCCCAATGGGGGAGCCCTGTGAGTTCAGTTTAGCAGGTCTTCACTAGAACCACTAAATCGAACCCTGGAAGATTGACCATGGCTGCATCGGTCTTCCACGTAGAGTAGACTTCCATGATAGATTCTCCATCAAGATTGGATTCCTTGCCCCATCTATATCTATAGATATATTTATATCTATAGATATATCTATATCTATAGATCTAGATCTAGATATAATTCAAACAGGAATTAGTGGGAGAAAGTCCTGTGGCCTGTGTTCCACAGGGATGTCAGAGTAGATGATCAAAATGGTTCCTCCTGGCCTTGGAAGCTATAATACTGTAGATTCACATACATTTTTCTTCACACGTTTAGGACCCTATTCTGAAAAAAGCTGCATGCCTTCAATTTATACCAACATCAGTGGCAAATGAGTGAGTCCAGCACTCTCAGCAAGTTCTCAACACCTTTTAGGATTGGATCCTTAATACCCATAAAAATTCAAATTGTGTGTGTTAACAGCTTTGATTCACAGAAGCTTCTAGCGCTTACATAAGTTGAAGCCCATGACTAATCCCTGGAATGTATGATGGGTATCAGTGAAACATGTACTTCAGATAGAGGTGAGATTCAGAGAAAATACTTTCCTCGATTATATAGGGTGTGATTTAGGGACTACAGCACCATAATAATACCTGGCTCTTACAACACGTTTTATCAGTAGATCTCAAGGTTCCCCAGTCTCAAGTGTATTATCCTCACAATTCCACTAAGAGGCACTGAAGTGTAATTATCTCAATTTTTCAGATGGAAATTTAAGGCCCAGAGAGGCAAAGTGAATTGCCCAAAGTCACACTGGATGCTTATGGTGGAGATGGTAATTCATTTTGGGTCTCCTAGTTCGTAGGCTACTGAATCAACATCCTTACTCCAGAACTCTTGTATTCTGTGTTCCTAAAACTGACACTGACTTAGATTATGTATGTGACCAATGATCACTCACTTTCTGTACCTTTGGGACTACCACCATCTTAACCAAAAACCAATGATTCAGCTGTGTGGTCTCAGAGATAAAAGTATTAAGGCTGTACAGTTTGATCTTAAAAAAAAAACAGGCTGGGATTCGGATCAGAGAAGGACACAAATAATTAATAAACAAGTTTCAGCTTGCTTTACTACCCCGAAAAATTAATATTAATATTTACCTACCTTTCAGGAGTTTTGTAAGCTTAATTAGTGATTGTTTACAAAAAGCTGTGAGATATATGGGTGAGAACTGTTAGCGCACATCTACACTGCAGGGAAAAATGTAAAATTAAGCTACACAACTTCAGCTACGTCCAATTGCATAGCTGAAGTTGAAATAGCTTAATTCAGCTTTTGGTGACATCTACACATCAGAAAGTTGAAGGAAGAACACTCTTCCTTTGACTACCCTTACTCCAATTCCTGTAACTCTCTTTTCAGGAGGAGTAAGAAGTTCTCTATCTTGACATTATTCCAAAATAACAGATTGCTGTGTAGACGTACCTTTAGAGAAGTGCAATGAGTTGTTTTAACTCTAGTTTGAGATGATAAACATATATGATTTACAGTGGGATGTATTGGAGAGTTACTAGTATGGTTGCTGATGCTACACAGAGAAGGTGTGTCTAAACTACATGGCTCCATTGATGGAGGCATGTAGATTAGGCTGATCGGCAAAGGGAAATGAAGCTGCGATTTAAATAATCGCGGTTTCATTTAAATTTAAATGGCTGCTGCGCTGAGCTGACAAACAGCTGATTAGCTGTTTGTCGGCTCAGTGCGCTAGTCTGGACGCTCCTTTAGCGACCTCCCCGTTATGCCTCGTAGGCTGAGGTTTACCAGGGAGGTTGATAAAGGGCTTTCATGTTGGCATGGGAGCATCCAGACTAGTACGCTGATCAGCTGTTTGTCGGCTCAGCGCGGCAGCCATTTAAATTTAAATGAAGCCGCGATTATTTAAATCATGGCTTAATTTCCCTTTGCCAAACAAACAAATCTACATGGCTCCGTCGACAGAGCCATGTAGTTTAGACATACCCTTAGAGTCTGCCTTTTGGAATACTGGGGGTATCCCTAAATAGCTATTACATGTCTACACAAGCCATCCATTATTTTGAAATATTTTTCGGAATAATGGGAGTACTATTTCACCATCCTGATAAATTTCATTTCACAAGGGATAAGGGATGGCTCAAAATAGTATGTTAGATTATTTTGAAATTTGGCTGATCTACACAACACCAAATTTCGCACTATTTCGAAATCATTTTGAAATAAGATACACAATTTGAAATAAGATACTTATTTTAAGTTTAGGGCACTGTGTAGATACACCCTTAGATGGGAAAAGAATAAAGATTAATTTGGCACTTGCAGTATTTTTACCTGTTCACATTCACTTGTTAGGACAATGGGCTGTGAGTGCTTTGGAGTATATCTTTGCTTTTCCTCTACTGTTTGTTTTTCACAGAAAACCACAGACCTTAAAAGTATGAAAAGGAAAAGTTGCATTCTATGGCATACATACTGTATGCAGCGCTAATGATGTTTTTTAAATAATAATTATCATTCTAATATTTAACAGACTTCTCACTGACGGCTTTTAAACACAAACACTCCCTCCAAGCAACTGTGTCTGGAAAAAAAAACAACAACAACTAACACCTACCATTGATCACAGGGGCAGCAGTCTGCTGGAAATAGTAAAATATGAATGAATAGCCTTTGGATGGAATGACCAACTAGATACCTTTGATCAAATCTGGCATTTATTCCTACAGCGCTATTCAGGCTAAAAAGAACAAATAGAGGGTAACCTGCATATAATCAGCCTTTTATCCCCAAGAGTTTCATCTCTGCAGCTTGAAAACTAAATATGTATTGACCAAATGACAATGAAGGGTTTGATAATCATTTGTGAACCTTTGAAGTGAGTAAACACCCAAAGCGTAGAGGCTTTATTTAAAGCTGTCTAAAGGGACTTACCCACAATTAATGGGGAGAAATTAAAAAAAGGAATTCATGGGCAGGGACATGAGGGGACATTTCCTAGTAATGGGAAGATCTATTGGACTGAAATATTCTCCCAAAGGACATGATGGAAGCCCCATTGCTTCCGTAATGCAAAACTACCCATAGCAGAACACTTTAGGAAGGAACTTCTTTGGGGGTAAATGGTTGGAACAGAAATGAAGAGTTACAACAGCTAAAAAATAAAAAAAGAGTTTGAGAAATACTGCTTTATTGCCTTGTAGTTTTGGTGCCGAATTGTAGTTTTGGTTGCTCATTAATCCACATTGGTCATGCTCTCTTGCTGGACTACATCTCCCATGATGCACAATGATATTCTCTTTTGCTGAGGTTCTGTGTGTCATCATGGAAGCTCTATGACTGCGGTGCAGCATGGGAAATGTAGGAAAATAGAAGAAAATATGGGCATCAGGCATTCAATTAAACTCCCATAAGGCCCCATGGCCTGTATTTTTAATATAAGAAAAGATTTCCAGCTGTTTATTATTTTTGCCATCAAAAAGTTTTCCTACTGGGATTTTCAATTTAAAAAATAGACATTTTCCACAGAAACCATCTACAAAAGAAAAACCTGACTCCATCAGAAATTAACTTTTTTTGTTGCAAAACTGTTTTGACGGAAAAAAAATCAACCAAGTTTATTATAGAAAACGTCGTAAAAAGCCATCGTGAAATGACAAGAAGGATGGACAACATGATATATTAGAATTCATTTCCAGCTCTCCTTTCCATGAATTTAAGAAAATATATTGCATCCAACAATTTGTTCAATTTCTGTTGCTTGGATGAAAGCTTCTATATATGAGAACTAACTAAACTAACTAACTAACTAATCAACCAACCACTTTCCATTTTACTGTAGCTTATTACCTATGATCATTTGTTTAAGAAATAAATTTTGAGTGCTGTTTTTATCCAAGTGCTTATTCTGTACCCCTATACTATAAATTAGCCTGTTCTCCCTCCATTGCCACATAATTAGGTTTTATTATATCGACACGTTGACAAGCTGCAACATAGACAATGTGAAAGGAAGTGTGTATGCCTCAGGATATTGATAATAGGAAGTAAGTCCTGTAAGGAATGGTGCATTTATTGCATTGACTGTAGACTTATTAAATAGAGTGATCATTTGTGGCTTGATTAAAATGGAGGGGGCGGGAAGTTGTAACTGGATGGAATAAGGGCAACAAGAGCATTACAAAGAATTCACATACACTAATACCTGCTAGCCTTTCCATACACAAGTGATTCAAGCAATAGATGCACCTCAGCCAGTGGTCCAGAAGATGGCAAAGGATTTCTCACCTCTACATCAGTATTCCTGTGTTGGGTAGCAGGAGTCTCTCGCAAACAGATATGAGGATCAATTTAATAAGTTTAAGCCTGAGCCTGAATCTCCCTAGTTAAGCATACGACTCCATGGGCACCTCAAAACCCCTCTGCCATCTGAATTTTACCACTCTCACTCTGATTCCACCAATAAGCTCACAATAAGGAAATAAGACTGATAAGCTCGCAGTAAGGAGATACAGAAAAGAGTATGGAAAGAACAATTCTGGGGGCTGTTTTAAACAACTAGCTGGTTCTCTTTCTCTGTGATTCATCTGATTGGCCACATTCAATTTATCAGAAGGCTTGGGTACTAGGTTTGGAAAAGTAGCTTGAACTGCCTGATGTGTCTGAGGCAGGTATCCCACATCTGGAGATTTCTGAACCGTTTCAGTTTTCCTTCTCCACTTTCAAAATGATTTGCATTCTCCTCTTTGCCAAGGCAAGAAACCAGACAGATTGATAGGAAAGCAGGCTTCCCAGCTGATTGCTAAGGATGTTTCTTTGATTTGTGCAGAACAGTATGGAGCTGCCACAGTATAAGTAATGCAACATTAGAGGGGAAGGAAAGGGCATTCCGGAGGTGTTTTAAAACCTGGTTCAGGAGCCCTCCTGCAGTTGCTCTTACCGAGATATCCATGGTATATTTTAATTATTCAAAACATTCTTACGCTGAAAGCAAAATGGAAGGGAGGGGAGAAAACAGTAACAAAAATAACCAAGAAAGTACCCCACCACTTTTAATATACTAATTCCAGGTTATTAGCATTCTACACCCTAAAATGTTTGATATTCAGCAAGTGTAGAATTATGCTGGTGGAAGTCAGTTTAGTTCTTCTCCCAATGCACTGTCATCCTGTGAAACTCCTTGTCAGAAGATGCTGTGGAGGCCAGGATTTTAACAGGGTTCAAAAAAGAGCCAGGTAAAGTCATGGAAGATAGGTTCATCAATTAGCCAGCATGAATGGGAATGGTGTCTCTAGACTCTGATTGTCAGAATCTGGGAATCGGCGACAGGGCCCACTTGAAGATTATGTGTTCATCCCCTCTGGGGGCACCTACCTTTGGCCACTATCCGAAGACGGGACAATCGGCTAGATGGACCTTAGGTCTGACCCAGTATGACTATTCTTATGTTCTTAAGCTTCAGGGGATAGCCAAGTTAGTCTGTTAGGGTATGTCTACACTAGCCCCCTAGTTTGAGCTAGGGAGGCTAATGAGGACGACCGAAATTGCAAATGAAGCATGGGATTTAAATATCCCGTGCTTCATTAGCATATTCCTGGCCGGTCGCCATTTTAGAAATTGACTAGCCCGAAGTAACTGCCTGCATCAACACGCGGCAGTAAAACAGGATTCCAAATTAAAGTCCTAAATCGAATTAGCTGGTAAACCTAGATTGAACTAGGGAGCTAGTGTAGACGTATCCTTACGGAAAAAAACAACAAATGGTCTGGTAGAACTTTATAGACTAACAGATGTTAACTTTGGTCATCTGAAGAAGTGGTCTGTGCCCACTAAAGCTCATGATACCATCTACATGTTTTGTTAGTCTATAAAGTGCTACCAGACCATTTGTTGTTTTTTTCTTATTTTCTAAGTTAAGGATATAGGCCAGCTTAATACACTGACATTATATCAGCCCAGTCCTATAGACCTCACTCATGAAAATGCTAGCTGGTAATAATGATCCTAAGCTAAAGTTATTTCATGGGAAGGACTTCAGGTTCCACCCAGGGATTGGGGTCATTATTGTGTTGAAGTATGCATGAAGGTATATGGCATATGTTATTCAAACTGTTGGACGAGACGATCATAATGGTCCAGTCCCTAAGATCTATGAGACTCTACATCCGTTTCTTATCAGGGAAGGCAGTACGATTTTGGGACTGTTTTTCAGTGCTGAATGACTGGCTTATGTCTCATCTAAAAGGAATAATATAACGGGTAAATAAGGTTATATTGGTCATGAGACTGGGGCATGGGTGGCCAAACCTAGTGAGTGGAGCCAATGCCAGGGTCATAGCTGGATCCGAAAGCCAGAAGCCAATGCTGGAGCATCACACCAATGTGAGGAACTGAATACCAAAGCTGAGGGACAGTGCCAGAGCCAAGAGCCAAGAACCAGAACCAAGGGTTGGCGACAGAGGCCAGATAAAAGATCCCAGAGTCAGGACTATCTGGGGATTATCTGGATTCCAGGGTGGTAAGAGACAAGATCTAGGACAGAGGGTAGGCCGAGGCAGGGCATGGTTCAGGAGAGGCAAGAGTTAAGACAAGGCTGAGTTCAGTGCAAGAGCAGCAAGTACCAAATCAGTACAGGAACTGCCAGAATGGAGGGCATTTGTACTGAACTGTAGTTGTGGACTTAAGAACAAGCTACCCAACCATTGGCCTGGCTGTGCTCCTTGTCTACCTGGTGACTGGCCCAGCACACATGAAGGCCATCCGTCCTGTCACCATGGCTCTGTTAGTCTAGCACGTGGAAGGGCAGAATGCCGCTGTGCCATCCTATTTTTTCCCCCACATCCATGGATGCCTCAGGACCTGGGATCTTTGTACAACATCTTCCCTCTCACAAACGATGCCAACTTAAAATGCCATGAGCTCTTTAATGGTCCTATGAGTGGAAAGGCTCCCATTGACTTCTTTTTTGTTCAGGCCCTTGAAGTGCCTGATACAACCTTTTCCCCTATCTTAAGGTTTCTTCCAATATCCGTTTCAGAGGGACTATTCACCATGAGTGGAATTGGAGGGAAGGGGGAAGAATTTGCCCCTCAAAGAGTCTGAGTTTCAGAAGCTGCTTGGAAAACTAAAGAGAAGTAATAGAGTAATATAAAACTTTTAGCTTGCAAAATTTTAAGCGGTGTCAAGATATTTTTCTTGGCTGAGCTACCCAAAATCTTAGCCAATGGAGAACATGTACCCATAAAGTTTTTGATGGCAAGCTTTGTCACTGAAAAAATTACTACCCAACTGTCTTTGTTTAAGTTGTCATTTACTTATGAGCAATTGTATCTCTCTATTTCTGCCAAGTTATAGTTTACTACAGTCAGCAGAAACCAAACAAAAAAACCTCTCTTCCTGCATTTGAGACAGCTGGGATCTACGGAGGTGCTCCTAAGCAAATTGGAATCAGTGTTCACAGACTGATTGTTTTCCATTTTTGACACACAAGAAGAGCTACTTTGATGTTTCCAGAAAGGAAACAGGAAATAAGATCATTGTATGACTGGTAAGATGCTCTAGCATGATAGAATCTAACCATATTAGAAGTAGGAAAAAATATTCAAGGCTGCTTTTCAGTACCTTAACCCCCACATACACAAAGCCTCTCCATGTTAGAAATGATGGCATTTCTTTACAGTTTATTTTGCTATTTTTAATTATTTGTTTTTCAATAGCAACAATTCTTGGGTGTTGTATGGACATATTGGTCAGAAAGGAGAAAAATACTCTTCTCTCCCTCCACCAAATAGCCAAGCTGTTAAGGCACTCATCCTGTATGTGGGAAGAAGCAAGTTTAAGAACTAGGTCTGAAACAGGGACTTGAACCTTGGTCTCCTACATTTTGAAGCAAGTCATAGAACCATGGAAATGGAAGGAACCTTGAGAGATCACCAAGTCCATTCCCTTGTCTACCTTGGTTTGTCCATAATAACTTTTGAAAGGACTCAGATGCATGCTGATGTGGAATAAAAACAAATATAAAAACCTTTATTTTTTCTGAACAAAATGGAATTCACATACCCATTGCTCTAGTGAGGTTGAAGAAAGATGCATCAGTTTCTCTAAAAAAGAAAACAAAATTAAAGTAACTGTATATTCCTGCAATGCGCTCTGTTGTATTCATTATCAATTCTAGAGGCATTATATAAGAAATTGAAATTTCTGCTCTTTCCAAACACATACTGTTTGGGTTGATCTGCAGGCAACTCTCTGCTCTTAATCTTTACTTGTTCTTCATCCTAACTATTCACTGGTTTGCTTGACTTTGCATTTAGTTTCATCATTTTTAAAGTACATACAGCAAAATGCAATCGTATATTGTAGGCACGTTACAGTGCCAGCTGGGTGTATTCTAATGGCTCCATACACACTGTGACTCAAGAACCTTTTAATGCTAGAAGCATAAGCAAGTTTCATTCTTGCTTGAGGTGGGTGGGAAAACAAAATGAATCACAACCCTGGATACATTGAGAACTGTAGGATGCGCAGATTGACCACAGAGAGGTTGGAGCAGAGCTGCTCGGTTCAGAATATATTATGCCATTTATTTGTTGAATTTGTTTACCATTTGCCCCCTATTAAATTGTCTTGGTGCATTAAAAATACAAACAAAATCCATCCTGCAAATATTGGCCAAACTGACAGATACTTAAACCAATCTCAAATATTTTCCTCGCTGTAATATAAGCTGCATCTTTTAATCATCAACCCATCATTCCACTCCCAGAATAAGGCTGGGAAAATATCTTAAAAGATCAAGGAGAGAGGGTGAAATGAAACTCTAAAGCAAGGATGACAACCCACTGCCCAACCCTCCTCTAAATGAGTGAGAATTAAGCTTAGGCATCCGAGAAGGTCATCCATTGATGTACAATAGAACCTCAACATTCTGAACACCTCGGGGATGGGTGTTGTTTGTGACTCTGAAGTATTCATAATTCTGAAGAAAGCATTGTTGTTCGTTCCAAATTTTAGAAATAAATATTGACATTAAATTAATGGAGATTGCCCATCTCCTAGAGCTAGAAGGGACCTTGAAAGGTCATCAAGTCCACTCCCCTGCCTTCACAGCAGGACCAAGTACCATGCCTGACAATTTTTGCCCCAAATTGGCACCTCAAGCATTGAGCTCATAACCCTAGGTTTAGCAGGCCAATGCTCAAACCACTGAGCTATCCCTCCCCCTGTCTTTAAAACTTTACTGTGCAGAAGAAAAATGTCTCATTCCTTTATTTTAGTAGATTATATTTAACACAGTACTGTAGTGTATTTGACTATTTGTGTCTTTGCTGCTTCTTCAGTGCATACTTTCGATATGTGGGGTTGACCGTCAGTTTGTAACGCTGAGGTTCTATTGTATTGCAAAAAAAGAGGTCTGTCAAGGAGTCATAACACACATTGTTAAAGGCCTCGCAGTTCAAAACCAACACTTTTGCTAACATTGAACATCCTGGAGTATGGGTTTAATATACAGTAGTTTCTGAGGCCTGGTCTACACTACTGCAGAAGATCGAAGTAAAATATGCAACTCCAGCTACATAAATTACTTAGCTAGAGTTGATGTATCTTAGATTGCATTTCTATCTGCACACAGCAGGAGGCGGATGGGAGCCAACACTCCCAGGGGCTTTCCTTACTCCTTGTGAGGAACAGGATTACCAGCGCCAATGGAGGAGACTTCTGAGTTTGATTTAGTGGGTCTAATATAGTCCACTAAATCAAACCACATAAGATAGACTGTGGATAGAACATAGCCTCCCATCGGATTGGTCCTCATGGCCTGAAAATGGCCTTTCCTTTCTCAACCATGATATCTCCTGACAGTTATTGTCAAGTGGACCATAAGAACCACTTGGGGAAGTCAGGATTCTCATGCGTAGGAGGCATGAAACTTGCATGTGAGTTGAACCTGGATAAGAGAAAGAATTGACCACAAACCTCACTTCTTGAGCTAAACTCAAAGGCTACGTCTACAGTGGCACCCTTTTCCGGAAATGCTTAAAATGGAATAGTTTTCCATTATAAGTATTTCCAGAAAAAGCACTTTTTCCAGAAAAGCGTCCGTGGCCAATGTAGATGCACTTTTCCGGAAAAAAGCCCCGAACGTCATTTTCGCAATCGGGGATTTTTCGCGGAAAAGACTACTGTGCTGTCTACACTGGCCCTTTTCCGGAACAGTTTTTCTGGAAAAGGACTTTTGCCCGAATGGGAGCAGCATAGTTTTTCCGGAAAAACACAGACAATTTTACAGTAGATCGTCATTGCTTTTCCGGAAAAGCAAGCAGCCAGTGTAGACAGCTGGCAAGTTTTTCCGGAAAAGCGGCCCTGTGTAGACACAGCCAAAAATTACTTCTTAACAGTTGCTCTCCAACAGTATCTTCCCCCCCCACAAACACAATTAAAAAGCAAACACTTAGTTATTTTAATAATTGCACTGTTATTTTGAGATAACCAGCTTTATTTAAAAATAACAATACAAGCATCTACACAACCATTCTGTTATTTCAATATTATTTTGAAACCATGGATGGCTTATTTCAAAATCTGCAAACCTCATTCTACAAGTAATAATGTCTATTCTGAAATAGTTATTTCAAAATAGCAGCATGGAGCATCTACACACGCCTGATTTTGAAATAACACCGCACCAGGGACATTCTAATTTAATCTTCCATAGTGCCTCCTGGGGCTGTAAATTGAGATATCATGTCTACATTAAGAAAGCCTGTCTTGGACTAATTTTGAGGCTTCCCTGCAGTGTAGATGTGCTATTTTGGAATAACCATTCCAGAAGGGTATGTCTACACTACAGCACTAATTCGAACTAACTTAATTCAAATTAGTTAATTCGAACTAAGCTAATTAGAATTAGTGCATCTAGACCTAAAAACTAATTTAAATTAGCATTTTGCTAATTCGAAATAGCATGTCCACATTGAGTGGACCCTGAACCGAAGTTAAGGCTGGCCGGAACCAGTGCTGACAGGGCATCAGGTTAGGACTCAGAGTGTGGAGCTGCTGCCGAGGGCTAGCTAAGGGCTGTGCTTAAAGGGATCCAACCCCCACCCCAGCCAGACAGTTCTCAGGGTTCCCCGCATGCTTTTCTACCTTGATGAGGGTCAACAAAGCAGTCCTGTCTTGGAGTGCTCTGAATGCCTGCACTCGGCACATCACGGCACTCGGCCATCAGCCTGGCTGCACTTGCCGCAGGCTGCCATCCAAGGGGGTCAATCGGGGGGCTGTCAGGATCCAGGAGGCCCTGCAGGAGAGCTTCCACCCCGAGGAGCCCGCAGAGCCACCCCAGTCCTCCCCATCGGGGGCTTGTGCCCCATTCCTCCCTCACCTCCTTCTACTTACCCCTCCCTAGTCCCCCTTCCTTATTTAAAAAATAAAGGGCACATGTGTTCAAAAATAGAAACTCTATTTATTTAACAAAACTTGGGGGGGGGGGATTAACCTCTGGGGAGACTGGGAAAAGGAGGTGGGAGAGGAGAAGAGAGAGGGTGGAAGAGGGGAGGGGGAAACCTGGGAGGAGGGAGCTGGAAGGGGGAAGCCAGGGGAAGAAGGAGGAGGAGAAGTATAATACTATGGTACGTCATATCTTCAGTACTGTGTACAGATGTGGTCTCCTCACCTCAAAAAAGATATTTTGGCCTTGGAAAGGGTTCAGAAAAGGGCAACTAAAATGATTAGGGGTTTGGAACAGGTCCCATATGAAGAGAGGCTAAAGAGACTGGGACTTTTCAGCTTAGAAAAGAGGAGACTGAGGGGGGATATGATAGATAGAGGTCTACAAAAGCATGCGTGGTGTGGAGATGGTGAATAAAGAAAAGTTCTTCATTAGTTCCCATAATAGAAGGACTAGAGGACACCACATGAAATTAATGTACAGCAGCTTTAAAACTAATAAGTGAAAGTTCTTCTTCACACAGCACATAGTCAACCTGTGGAACTCCTTGCCACAGGAGGCTGTGAAGGCTAGAACTAGAACAGAGTTTAAAGAGAAGTTAGATAAATTCATGGAGGTTGGGTCCATGGAGTGCTATTAGCCAGGGGGTAGGAATGGTGTCCCTGGCCTCTGTTTGTGGAAGGCTGGGGATGGATGGCACGAGACAAATCGCTTGGTCATTGTCTTCGGTCCATTCCTTCTGGGGTGCCTGGTGTTGGCCACTGATGGCAGACAGGCTACTGGGCTAGATGAACCTTTGGTCTGACCCAGTACGGCCGTTCTTATGTTCTTATGTTCTAAGCTCAGGGCTCAGGGCTCAGGGCTCAGGGCTCAGGGTCAGGGGTCTCACTGGACCAACTTGATTTTCATGCAAACCTGCTCCTGAGTTTGCTTGCGGCCTTTGAAGGTCAGGCAGGCAGCTATCCTGCCCTAGACGGCCACATTCCTGTGCCTAGTGAGGAGGTCGTGGACGTTGAAGGCTTCTCCCCAAACCTCAATGAGGTCCACGATCTCCGTACTAGACCAGGCGGGCGCCCGCCTCTTGCAGACCTGGGCAGGCTCCTGGGAGCCGCCAGCCTTGTCCTGGAAGAGGCGGAGGGCTGGGTGGCAGCGGGTGGCTGGCTCGTGCCGTGCCAGGTGCAGGGTCTGCTGGCTGGGTGTTGGCAGGCTTGCAACTGGCACAAGCACTGTAGCCAAACCATGGCCCTTTAAGGGCTCCGGATCTGGAAGGGGGGCAGAAGAGTTTCCCTGGTTTGGCCCAGAGTGGCCACCAGGGCAACCTGGGAAGGGCTAGCCTCCAAATAGTTCGAATTAAGTGGCTACACAGCCCATAATTCAAACTACTTAATTCGAACTAGGCGTTAGTCCTCGTAGAATGAGGTTTACCTAGTTCAAATTAAGTGCTCCGCTAGTTCGAATTAAGTTCGAACTAGCAGTTTGTATGTATAGACGCTATGAAAGTTAATTCGAACTAACGGCTGTTAGTTCAAATTCACTTTGTAGTGTAGACTTGACCGAGTAGCTTATTTTGAAATAAGCATGCAGTGTAGACGTATCCATAAAGTGCTTAGGACATGTCTACACTGGGGAGTTATTTCGAAATAACTTCCCATATTTTGAAATAGCAAGGTGAGCATACACACTACCAAGCCTGTTATTTCAAAATAAGGAGCCCATTATTTTGAAATAATAACTCCTGCTTCTGAAGAGGAATAAGCTTATTTTGAAATAGTTATTTTGGGAGTTATGATTTCAAAAAAACTGATTTAAAAATAACCTACTAGTGAAGACAAAGCCTTAGAAAGCCCATGATAGAAGATATGATATAAGTACAAATATTATTAACTAGCTATTCCTCTGTGCACAAAGGAACATACATCATATTCTCAATAGCAGCTTAAACAGACCAAAACCCATTTTACTGAGGGAGAAGTGTGCCTTCTACTTTCTAAAAATGTCATATTGATCTTCTGCTTTGACAGCAAGAGGGGATCTCAGTCCTTGACAGTAGTTTGTAATAGTGCCACAAAACATTGCTTTATCTACATTTTAATAGGGAAACTGAGAATCATGCCTTACGTTTCAATTAGGTTAAGGAACTGGCCACACATTCTCATAAACCAAGTAACATAGGCAATATATTTTCCTTCTGCTTCCTTTATCTTATAAGCACGGTAATTCATGATACAATAAGGGTGAGGTGAAACTGGCCTGGATAAAATAAGAACTTATCCAAACCTCTTCTATAAATTTAATTCCTGGTTTTAGAAATTCAGGGAAGTTGATTTAAAATATATAACGATGTATTTCACTTCTTGCGTTAGGCCAGAAGAAAAAGTGATTGGAATGAATAATGTGGGTAGAAAACAAAACAAAACAAAAAGAAAACAAACAAAAAAATCACCCCCCCTCCAAACCACAAATTGTTTTAGCGGGAGAACAGTGCCAGAAATGGAAAGCACCAGAGCGAACATCATAAATCCTGTTCACAATCTTTCAGTGTTGTGTCATTGCTCTCTGTACAATATTAATAATAGGAGGAAGTCACAGGGACATAGTTTTGGTTTCAAATAACCCAATTTATGAATTATGTAGAAATATGCAAGGCTGTGAGTGTGAATGACAGCTAGCCTCCCACCCTCTCCCCCCATGGCTGAGCATATCATGGCCAGACTCTTTTACCCACAGCAAATGGCTTCATTGGTCTGCTTTCCCCTGTGAGACACCCTCAGGCAAACAATATACCATAAACCTCACGCTGGGCCTTTGGAGTGACTGCAGGCTCACTAAACCTTTGTCCCTCTTTCTGGGTGTATAATAGGCCATACCCCTGGTGTCCAGAAGTTTCTGCAACACTTCCCTGAGTGAACCACTGGAGAATCCAAACCCTCCTATTCCTCTTGGTTCCAGGCCAGGGAAGGACTCTTAATAAAGCATTCAAGGCTTGACTGTGCCTGACACCTTGTTGCCTCTCTGGGCCTTGTTTTACCTCAGCTTGTCTTTGTTTCCCCTTCATAGTCTTCCCAGACTCACTGTGAACTGGCATTGTTCTCTCTAGGCCACTTCCCCAAGCTCTCTGTGGGGCTTAGAACTTTCTGCCACCCAACCAGTTCTGCTGTTTGGAGTTTTCTCCATTCCCCTGGCAAGACAGTCCCTGACCCAGCAAGGATCTCCCCATTCCTTGTAGGCCTCTCTACTAGCATGGAGAACCCTAGGGTTTCCCTTCCCCCAGTTTTCTTTCCCAGTTGCCTTAGCCTCCCAGAAGGAAGATAGATTTGCAACATGGAGTCCATCTCCCAGCAGCCCCTCTCGGTTCCTTGGCTCCAGCTGGTCTACTCTCACTGATGGAGGATCACCCATCTGCCCTCCTTCTCCCTCAGCACCCACCTGAGACAGATTCAGCCCTTTTAACTCCTCCACTCCCCCAGCTTGGCACTTAATGAAGGTATAGTGGGTTGGGGTTGGCTGAACCCGCATGCTCTGATTCACCCCTTCAGTGTGGGGTTGTACAACTCTTCAGAAAGATCTCCATTCATAGACTGTGGCTCTGTTGGAAAGGGAATTGCTTAACTGTTGTGGTTTAAACTTATAGGCTGTGTCTACACTGGGCAGTCGCTTTTCCGGAATAAGCTGCGAGCTGTCTACACTGTCCGCTTGCTTTTCCGGAAAAGCAATGACGTTCTACTGTAAAATTGTCAGTGTTTTTCTGGAAAAACTATGCTGTTCCCGTTGGGGCAAAAGTCCTTTTCTGGAAAAACTGTTCCAGAAAAGGGCCAGTGTAGACAGCACAGTAGTCTTTTCCGGAAAAAAGCCCCGATCGCAAAAATGACGATCTGGGCTTTTTTCCGGAAAAGCGCGTCTACATTGGCCATGGATGCTTTTCTGGAAAAAGTGCTTTTCCGGAAAAGCATCCTGCCAATATAGACGCGCTTTTTCCGGAAATACTTATAACGGAAAACTATTCCGTTTTAAGCTTTTCCGGAAAAGGGTGCCAGTGTATACGTAGCCATATAGTTCCAAGAGAGCAATGGAGGTGCTTGTTTGGGTCTCTGGGACAGACTCATAGAGAATCAGGGCTAGCACATGAGGTTTCTATTCAAGCAAATAGAAACTTGGGGGTTTCCAAGGCAGCTTGGTTTGGTTAAGTCTACACAACAGTGCCATTTCAGAATGTCCACACTACAAGTCTTTATTTCGAAATAATGTCAAGCTGGAGGACTCCTTACTGTGACTCACGGTAGCCCTCATTTCACAAGGAGTAAGGAAAGTCAAAGGAAGAGCATTCTTCCTTCAACTTCCTGCTATGTCGACAGCGCCAAAAGCCGAATTCAGCTCTTTCAACTTAAGCTACGCAATTGACATAACTGAAGTTGGATAGTTTAATTCGACTTCGGCCCTGCTGTGTAGACATGTCCTTTGGTCTCTCGTTGAGGCCTTTCTCCACAGGCTGCCTGACCAGCAATTACTGCTCTACCACAATTCCCCTGCAGACCTACACTCAGCTGTGATGTCCAGCCATCCCCAGCTGCTCTACATGAGGCTCTGCATATGGCAGCTGAGGTATCTTCCCTGCCTCCGGCATCCCTGAAGCTTAGGTGTCTGGTTTTCAATCTGAACACTCAGTCAAAAAGAGTACCTGATGGCTCTGCTCAACACCGCTGACTGAGCCATTGTCTATCCCGTTAGCAGCACCATACATCTCTGCCAGGAGTCCACTTGTTTTTCACTCCCTGGCTCTAAACATTTTAGGTAGGATCTACAAAGGTATCCATGAAGGATCCAGGAAGGTATTTAGGTGCCTAACACTCATGTTTAGGCTCACTGCTATGGATGCCTATATTTTTGCTCCAGAACAGTTTGTAAACCAGGAAAGACAGGAGTTCAGCTTCCTGTTCATGCAGAAACTCAATTGAGTAGGCAGCTTCTGAGGACAGCTGTTAGTGTGAGTCTACACTGC
Source organism: Pelodiscus sinensis (assembly GCF_052426305.1). Taxonomy (NCBI): domain Eukaryota; kingdom Metazoa; phylum Chordata; order Testudines; family Trionychidae; genus Pelodiscus; species Pelodiscus sinensis. Next base: position 124,230,136 of record NC_143057.1, read on the forward strand.
ACTGTTATTTTGGAATAACTGGCGTTATTCTGAAAAAACAATGCGAGCGTCTACACAGGCATTTCAAAATAATATCGAAATCATGGGCAGCTTATTCTGACTTCTGTAAAACTTTTTCCATGTGGAATAACTCCTCTTCTGAAATAGCAACAAAGGAGTGTCCACACCGCAGCAATTTTGAAATAGCTATTTCCAAATAGCTGCTCACCAGAGCCATTCTAAGTTATTTCTCCCTAGTGCCTCCTAGGGCTCTGAATTGAGACAGCGCATTCACATTAGGAGAACCTGCCTCGGACTAATTTTGAGGCTTCCCTGTAGTGTGGACGCTCTATTTCGAAATAAGCTATTTCGGAATATATCTTCCAGAACAGTATATTCCGAAATAAGTGTGCAGTGTAGACATACCCTTAGTGATCCATGAACTGGAATAAGAGAGGTGTTTGAGGCCTACATTTCATTCAAGACACTTCCAATAAAGCCAGGATGGGCAGAAGGCAGAGTCCTTCCTTTGTAAACTTGAGCCTAGTGGCGGGGGTACTCACACAGGATGTGGGAGACCCCTACTCAAAGTACCCCCTTCTCCTTAGAGGAACGCTGTTACCTCTCTCAGGTGCACACTCTAACTACTAAACTGTACAACAGAGCAAGCAGGCCTGCCAATGAGATGGGAGGAGCAAGGCCTGGTGATTCAAAAGGATCCAGAGCTCCCAGCTGCTGCCGCCCCAGGTCCTTATATTGCCACGGGAGCCCCAGGCACCGTGCTCCATCTGGTGCTAAGAGCCGACGGAGGGGGGCAGCACAGTCCTGGTGGCTCTGAGGGCTGGATGTCCCCAGCTCTGCCTCTTCCACTGAAGGCCCTGCTCCTTCTGGGAGCGTGGAGCTGCCTCCTGCCTTGCGAGGAGCTTTGCAATTCTGTTAGCGCTCCTTCCCCCGCCCAGTGTGCATTGGGAGGGGGGATTTTTCCTGTTGAAGTTGTTCCATTTTAGTTACACGGTGGCATGTTTGCATATTCATGGAGAAAAAGAATGATTCTGTGGCTGGAGCCTTTGCCTAAGAAACAGCAGATACTTTTCCAAGTAGTAGAAGGGAAACTTGAAGTAGGGGCCTCCCACCTACCCTAGTCACAGGGCTAAAGACTATAAGGGAGACATACTTCTTTTCCCTCTAGTTGTTCTGTTTTGTGCCCCACACTCAGTGGAGGCTACCAAACACCTGTCTTCACCCAACCAGGTGCTTTTGTGCAGTCTGGACCTAAGTACCACTCACTAAGAAGACAGGACTTAACATACGCCCACTGTGGTTGGCACATCACAGAGACTAGCTTAGGCAGCTCCCTGTGTCATGTGGTAGCATTGTGGATCTCAATCTAAAATACCTGGCAATCCCCATTCTTTGCACAGGGAGACTAACTGGGGCTTTATGGATGGCAGTGTTGTGCCTTTGGTTTCCAAAGGGAGGGTGATTCTCAATGCCTACATCCCATCCTGGATCCCATCCTGCCTCCCTTATTATTTTCTTCTATTTATTAATCCATTGTTTTCCAATTTTGGTTTAGGAGAAAGCAGCAACATGTACCAATTTCAGAACTACCCCAAAGAAAACATTGAAACAGCATGACTCAAATACTAGCCAATCTCCTGTCTCTACAGAGATCTAATATGATTCTATGTGTGAATGACAGAATTCTGCTCTCAAGTTATGCTGATTTAAATGTGGAGTGACTCGACTGAATTTACCAAAGTCAATAGAGTTATTCTAGTTTTACATTTAATGGAACTGAGAGAATCTGGCACAAACTGACCAGCTAAACCCATTTTGATTGAGATTTCTCTCCGGCAGCTTTCCTGCTGTTACATCATGTCAAGAAAAATAAACAATAAAATTCAAAAACTATAGTAAGCTGTTTAGAAATTACACATCAGTTATGTTCTGAAAGCAACGGGGGTGTTAGTCACAAAAGTTTTATCTCATAGGTTTTATTCTTTATGCAGATTTAAATAATTCACTTGTGGAATAAATCTTCTATTGTCTATTTATACAAGCATTTCTTTTTTTTCTTTTTTTCTTTTTTTTCTTTTTTTTGCCAGCAGCCATGCCAAGAGCCAAAAAGAAAAATGTCTTTTTAGAATGTCAGAAAAGTTAATGTAAAAATAAGTTAAATGCTCAAGAGTGTGTCTGAGCATTCTATAGTTAAGGTGCAGATAATATTATGCAGCCTAAAACTATCTTTCTGCAAGAACTCTATGGGTAAAAAATATGGTTTCTTTCCCAGACATAAATAATTTGCTCATTGAATACACTGAATAAATCTCAGGTTCTTTCATGTATTCAAGGATTTTCTATGATGGTTTTGCCGTCAATGAAATTAAACAGAAAAAGAAAGGGAGAGAGAAGAAAACAAAACAATAATATACCGAGCCTTCTTTTAAAGAGATAACAATCAAGTGAGAACCACTCTGGAGTTTGCAGAAACCTCATATCACAGTGAGGAAAGAAGAAAGCTGCCTTTCACTTGGTAGTAACCTCCGCAAGAAGATGATTGGGCAAACACAGAGGAATTTTTATTATTATTATATATTTAAAACAATTTTCAGTCTTTTATCTGGAGTTCTTTGATCAAGTACTAGCCTCAGAGAATTCAGAAAAGCTTTTTTCACACTCAACATCCTTCTTCTCAAATCAAAGTGAAGGGGTTATCATGTTGCCAAACTCAATTGTTTGACAAATGGAAGCACAATATTGACAAGGGTTGTGTTGACCCTCATTTCCTTTAAAGTTTTGCATATTGTTCTCTCTGCGGTTTGGCTGAGGGAAGTGTTTCAAATTAATGTTTGAACTTTGAATGTTGGGAACTTCAAGAAAAAAGTGATAATCACCTTGCGCTTCCCTATAATCTGAAACTCACAGAGCTTTCCAGACTTTGCTGATTATAAAAATGTACATTTATACATAAGAATAATTTTGTCTGCTGGTGAAATGCAGTCCTGGCTCTCTAGTCATGTCTCCATTAGGGAGAAGATCGACCCTCCGAAGGTCAATCTTCTAGCGTTTGATTTAGTGGATCTAATGTAGACGCATAAATTGAACACTGAGGGCAGCCCCCACCAGTGTCCAGTAATCCTCGTTCTGCAAGGAGCAAGGGAAGCTGACAGGATTGTATTCTTCCATCAGCCTCCTGCTGTGTGGATGCTGCCGTAGAATCATAGGGCTGGAAGAGACCTCAGGAGTCATCAAGTCCAGCCCCCCACAGCAGGACCAACCCCAACTCAATCATCCCAGCATATGCATAGCTAGAGTTGCTGGTTGAGCACCTTAACTTGACCTGCCTGGTATTGTGTAGACCAGGTCTTGGTGCTCTATGCTATTATTTAGCTCCAATTTACCCCTACATTTACCCTAATAGTAAACAGTGGAAATGTTCATAATGCTGCTAGACAATATTGACCTCCCTTGGTTTGGCCAATTCTCCGGTTCGGCACTAGTCAGGTCCTGAAGAAGCTCAACTAGAGGGGTTCAATCAGTACTTCTACTACTACTACTTATTGTTATTGTTGTTGTTGTTTGTTGCTGTTATAGTTCAAATTATGATAGCACCTCAAGGCATGAATAAGAATCTGATTCCCACTGTGTTAAATAAATTTAATTGGATTGCTGGGTGTTCAGAACTTCTGAGAATCAGGCTATTTATGTAGGCATCTAAAATGGCTTTTGTTACCTAACTGTATGGCTGTGCCTACACTGGCAAGTTATTCCGGAAAATCAGCCGCCTTTCCGGAAAAACTTGCCAGCTGTCTACACTGGCTGCTTGAATTTCTGGAAAAGCACTGACCATCTAATGTAAAATCATCATTACTTTTCCAGAAAAACTATGCTGCTCCCATTCGGGCAAAAGTCTTTTTCCGGAAAACTGTTCCAGAAAAGGGCCAGAGTAGACAGCACAGTAGTGTTTTCCGCAAAAAAGCCCCGATTGCGAAAATGACGTTCGGGGCTTTTTTCCGGAAAAGTGCATCTACATTGGCCACGGACGCTTTTCTGGAAAAAGTGCTTTTGCGGAAAAGCATCCTGCCAATATAGACATGCTTTTCCGAAAATGCTTTTAATGGAAAACTTTTCCGTTAAAAGCATTTCCGGAAAATCATGCCACTGTAGACATAGCCTATATGTTCAGAACCTTGAGCCCACTAATGAATGTCAGAACTCCTAGGAGATTCCCAGCTGGCACTGAAGCCAAACTAAATGATCTGTCCCTTCTGGCCTTTGAAATGGGAGAATCTGTGAACTTTCAGCTCTGTTGATGTCACTGGATCTGAGCTGGGGATCCGCTCCTTAGTTACATTAAAAGGTATAGTATTTGCATGCCTGTTTGGAAAACCGTGGCCCTAGAACATGACTTATGATGGCCTTGTGACCCAAGTATTTCCATAGGCAACATTCACACTTTTTCAAAATCAAATAACAAAAACAGGGTTTTTGGGGTGTTGAAATGCCGAAGACAAAAGTGCACCTTTAAAAACTCAGACCTGCTGGTGTTACTACCGCCAGCTTCCGACTCAGCACTGATGTGTGTGTGTTTCTCAGTGGGGAGAAATTTCCAGTGCCTGGCTGAGTTTATCACAAAATGCTGAACATGTGCTGTTGATATTCACTGGGAGCAAAAGAGCAGCATGGACAGTATCTTGAACTCCTGCAGCTTCCCTCCAAACACTGTTCATCATCCCACTCATGGCACCAGGCAGTTTGCCCCCAGCAAATTCCAGGGAGGTGAGTAATATGCCTTGATCCAAAACAGCCATAGCAAGAAAAACAGCCAAACATTTTGCTGGATGAAATAGAAAACTGGCACATTTCAAGCACCTAAATAGACATTCCAGGAGTGTCTGCGCTGCACTGTAAACCAAGATCTGATCGGGTGTTTGGAGTCAGTGTTTCCAAGCCTGCACTTCAGCATCCACACTCCATTGTAAACCTGGCTTACAATTCCTGCAGCCAATTCTCATGCATACTAATGCTCAGCCTCATCTTCAGGCTGCAGCCCTAAGTCTATATACACTTAAAATGCTACAGCAGCTGTAGGACTTCCCAGAAGTTGGTACAGAATGGGAAAGGTTCTCCCACTTCTGTAGAGAACCATCTTCCCTGGAGGTGAAAGCTAGATTGATAGAAGAATTCTTCCATCAGTCTAGTACAGTGAAACCTTCGTTATCCGGCACGCTGTTAACCATCACTCAGAAAACTTTGTTAACCACTATTGCCCCCAGCTACAGTACTGTCACGTCTTCAGGTGCACAAGTCTGGCTTGGTTTACCATGACTGGCTTAACAATTTTTTATTTAAGAAGTGCTAATCATCTTTTACTCAAAATAGAAATGTGAGACCAACTACTTCACGCTACAAAACTATCAATATAAAAAACTCGAGTTTTACTATTATTGTCCATTGGTTTTTCCGAGGTTGATGGCACCCTCAAATAACCAGAATTTTTAGATAACCAGAACATCCTAATCCTGAGTGTGCCGGATAACACAGATTTTACTGTACTGGCTACACCAAAGGTTAGGTCAAACTTCACTGTTTTTCAGGGGTCTGGATTTTTCACTGCACAGAAGCTAGGTCACTACACTAAAGGGGAAAGTCAACTTAAGACACGCAACTCATGCTACGTTAATTACAGAGCTGGAGTTAAAATATCTTAAATCATGGCTATGATGATGTAACATCTCAGTGTAGACCCGGCCTGAGTCTCCGTGGGATTCAGGTTCTGAACCCAAGCCTGCATGCTTTGCTGGCCTGACTCAGACTGATTTTTGTGTGGAAGGAAGCAGGGTTTGTTCTGGAAGCAGCAGAAATGCCCTTAAAATAGGGAGAGATGGGCACCTGAAATGTGGCCCTGTCCTCATACCTCTCCTTACCCTGAAGCCCCACTCCTATGTAGCTCCTTCCACCTGAGGTTCCTCTTTCCCATTCGCTCCTCTCCATCCCCTCCCCATCATCACTCCCCCCTAAGACCAGTAAAATGTGTGAGGGACATGGTCCACACCTGGCTTCATCTCAAACCCGAGTCAGACCCCAGACTTAGTGTCCAGTGTAGATACGCCCTCCCTGTATTGTGGGACATCACATGAAAAACCAGGACACTTTGTCACTTTTTGCAGGGTACATCAGATGACCAGGAAAGGAGAGAGAAAAGACAAGGACATGAATTAGGCTTCCAAACACTTTCTGTTATATGAGCCCTCTTTCTTCAAAAAGCATTGGCTTACCAGAGCCAAAGGGAAAGGAGAGCCCCATGTATGCATAAAAGGGTATTTTAAAGAGAATTTCTTTGCCTACTGAAGTGTTGTTTTTGTCTTTCCAAGTTTGAAGTTTCCATCCAGGAATATTTCTGATTCTTTTTACCTCGAGTGGAAAAAAAGCAAACCAAAAAAAACCAAAAAAAACCTCTACTGTGCTTGTACATTTTTGCTACTTCTAAAGTTAGCTCAGGCTGGGAGGTGGAGCCTGGGTTTTCTTTTCTTTCATTAGTTGCTTTGAGATTCCCATCTTTTGTTCTTCAGCCTCCCTTATTTGAAATTCTTCCTTTTGAGTCAGCAGGGAGTAGGGGCTGATGATGCACAGCATGGGCCACAGCCTTGGGGCAAAGAATCTTCATTTCTGAATAGTGGTCTTCTTCTTCTTCTTTCCCCCTGGAATGGATCTTGGATATGTTGATTTGTGCGAGGCTTACTTCAGTGGCTGTGTGCTGCATTTTTTCATTGAATTCCTCTGACCTTTTTTATTTTTTCCCATGCTGCGTTGCACGTTCATAGGATTTTGATACACTGTTGTTTGTCAGAAATGCATTTACGGTTTTCTCATTTTGGAGAGTCTGATTTTAAGTAAATTCTGCTTTGTAAACTGATAGTAAGAACGGAGCGAACATTTACCCCGGTTTCTGAGAGATTTATTAACAGCATGTATGAAATACACGGAAGGGCTGGAATGGGACGGCTACATGCCACATTCCATTGTTTATTTCAACTCTTGGGCAACTAAATGACCATTTTAGTGTCAGAATTTTGAATGACATGGGGGCGGGGCAAAGGGTGTAATTGTTTTGGTGCCCAGTAGTTCAAAAAAGGCCCAGAACTCCCAGTTGCTGCCATGGCTACTGTAGTAGCTAGAGCTCTAGAACCTTAAAATCACCACTGGACCCCCAGGTGGCACACTCCGGTCAACACAGAAGGATTGATGGGTACACTAACCGCCAACCCTGTCCAGCCTGACCAAGGCCCTGCCCCTTCCAGGTCTATGGAGCGGCCCCCTTTGCTATAAGGGGCTTTTAAGTTGCAGTGTTGATGCTTTTCGGGGGGGTTGAACTGGGGCTCTAGGACCATAGGGGGTAGGAGAGTCCCAGAGCTCAGTTTGCCTCCGATGTTCAAATATCGACTCTACAAATCTGTCCCAATAGCCGTGTCTACATTGCCCTTAGTCACATACATAACTTTACAATTGAATGAGCCCTTAGCACGGGCCAGTTGTGAGTGTCTATCTGACTCAGGTTTGGGGCCTGGGGCTAACTCACATGTTGCAGCTGGCTAGGTGTCCAGACCACAGCAAAGCTTAAGCAGGAAGAGTGTGTAAGAAATACCAGCACTTAGGGTGTGGTAAAGAGCAGAAATTGCAGCCCCTGTCCCACACTGACAACAATCTTCTGTCCTTCCCTCTTCTCCTGACCATGGGGGTCTCCTTGTGAAAGCTTCCTGCTGCTGCCCTGCCCAGACATTTGGCTGGGCACAATCCTGGAGATTTTAAACCCACAATGGAGAAGAGGGGCTCAGAGAAAAACAACCACCCAGTCTGGGAACCTCTGCCCTAAAAATATTGGTCACCTCACTTTTTCAGCTGCTGAAATGGAGCCCCCTTAAAAGAAGCTGGGTTTTCAGAAGACAGCACTTTTGGACAGGGGAGCCTCTTTATGGTTTCAAAAATCAAGCACCCAAAATCATGCTCACTTTTGAAAATCATGGCCAAAGCGTTTAAGTCTTAAGTTTCGATCCGGCCTTAAGAGACCATTCATCAAGTTTCTGTGGTGAAAAAACCAGGAGTTCTATGGCTCATTAAAGACTGACACATTTATTTGGGCATAGGCTTCTGTGGGCTGGAACTCACTTCATCAGGTGTATGAAGTAGAAACTTCAGTTTGGTGGATAGCACTGGTCCTCCTCATTGTAGCATAACGCACCCAGCTTTGCAAGTATCTAACGAGGTCAATTCAGTCACTGTGGATGTCGCTCATTCCCAACAACTGATGAAAAGGTGAAAATACCAAAAGTGGGGAAATTACTCCCCATCCTAGACCAGGTAGTATTCAGGGCACCGATGACTGTGAACACCATTTTCACCATCTTGTGACGATGCTATCTCTGAACTCTAACCAAGGACCAGGGCCCATTTGTACACAGGTAAGAATGTGAATCCCGTGGAAAACAATAAACTATGTGTGGTCATTGTGCAGAGTATCCGAGTACTAAGAGAGGTTGCTCAAATGAACAAATTCTCCCTTAGACTTACCAGCCAGAATCATTCAGCCTTTCTGACTTACTTATTTTGACTTTCTTTTTCTTGTTTTCATCATTCAGTTAGTTTATTTCTTGATATTAGCCATTCAAGGAAGCGTCTCTGACATTTCACTATCAGAAGTGATTGTTTACTGTACATATTGATTCTTAAATGTTCCCCCACCAATGCAGAGGAGGTTGAAAGCAGCCAGTGCTCAAAAGATTGATTAATTCGCACACATTCTTTTTCTCTTTTTAATGCACGTTTCCTATCTCTTGGAATGGTCTTCAACACATTCCGCAGGACCCATTCAGTCTTTAACACAGCTCTTTGGAATGGATACATTCAGAACCATTTATCCTGATGTAAATGGCTACATCTCTTTCCTTTTCTATTCTTGCTCTCAAAAATGTATCCTGTACTCTTTTGTCAAACCAATTCATTCCATTGCCAGGAGAAAGCAATGTCTTTGTAAGCCTACATGTTTTCTTGCTTATAGGGCCAGTCTCTGCATTATGCTTCTAATATGCCCGGTTTCAGACAGACTCAAGTGGTATTGTTGCTCCTGCTTTTTTCCGTTTGCTTCTGTATTTCATGCTTCCATGGTATTAAGTCCAATTCAAAACTTCCCAAATGGTATTCAAAAACAGAGGAAACAGCTGGTCAAACCTTTTGACAGAACACTTTTTCATCAGAAAATGCAATTTCATTAGAGTCCACATGTTTTGTGGGAATGTGTTGATTTTTACAACATTTTGGTCAGAAAAATGGTGAAGCAAATCAGTTTTGACTATGGTTTCATTTCCATAATGTAAATGTTTTGTTTCAGTAAAGGAAAAACATTTCATTTTGATTTTATCACTGTAATTTGTTTCATTCTTACTTTCATAATATAATGAAATATTAATTAAAATAAAATAGCTATTGTAATTGCATAACATTATATTTAACATTATATATTTAACATATTTAACATTATATATAACAGACAACATTTTGTATGCTTTACTCGTCAAAATAAAATCAGTGCACACTTTCAAATGAAACATTTTGCTATTTCTATTTTTTTCTCCACAAATTCTAGTCTGTGAGGAATTTTGAATTTTGTTCCAATTTGAAATGTACATAAGAACATAACATAAGAATGGCCATACTGGGTCAGACCAAAGGTCCATCTAGCCCAGTATCCTGTCTACCCGACAGTGGCCAGCACCAGGTGCCCCAGAGAGGGTGGACCGAAGACAATGATCAAGCGATATGACTCCTGCCACCCTTCTCCAGCCTCTGAAGAACAAAGGCCAGGGACACCATTTCTATCCCCTGGCTAATAGCCTTTTATGGACCTAACCTCCATGAAATTATCTAGCTTCTCTTTAAACACTGTTATAGTCCTAGCCTTCACAGCCTCCTCTGGCAATGAGTTCCACTGGTTGACTACACACTGTGTGAAGAAGAACTTTCTTTTATTAGTTTTAAACTTGCTACCCATTAATTTCATTTGGTATCCTCTAGTTCTTCTATTATGGGAACTAATAAATAACTTTTCTTTATCTGCCCTCTCCATAGCACTCATGATTTTATATACCTTTATCATATCCTCCCTCAGTTTCCTCTTTTCTAAACTGAAAAGTCCCAGTCGCTTTAGCCTTTCTCTGTATGGGACCTGTTCCAAACCCCTAATCATTTTAGTTGTCCTTTTCTGAACCCTTTCCAAGGCCAAAATATCTTTTTTGAGGAGACCACATCTGTACACAGTATTCAAGATGTGGGCGTACCATAGTTTTATACAGGGGCAGTAAGATGTTCTGGGTCTTATTTTCTATCCCTTTCCTAATAATTCCTAACATCCTATTTGCCTTTTTGACTGCCACTGTACACTGCGTGGAAGTTTTAAGAGAACTATCCATGATAAATCCAAGATCTCTTTCCTGATTTGTCATAGCCAAATTAGCCCCCATCATACTGTACGTATAGTCGGGGTTATTTTTCCGATGTGCATTACTTTACACTTATCCACATTAAATTTCATTTGCCATTTTGTTGCCCAATCACTCAGTTTGGTGAGATCTTTTTGGAGTCCCTCACAGTCTGCTTCTGTCTTGACTATCCTAAACAGTTTAGTATCATCCGCAAACGTTACCATCTCACTCCTTACCCCTTTCTCTAGATCATTTATGAATAAGTTGAAAAGGATTGGTCCCAGGACTGACCCTTGGTGGACACCACTAGTTACCCCTCTCCATTCTGAAAATTTACCATTTATTCCTACCCTTTGTTTCCTGTCTTTTAACCAGTTCTCAGTCAATGAAAGGACCTTCCCTCTTATCCCATGCCCATGTAATTTACACAAGAGCCTTTGGTGAGGAACTGTGTCAAAGGTTTTCTGAAAATCTAAATATACTATATCTACTGGATCCCCCTTGTCTTCATGTTTGTTAACCCCTTCAAAGAACTCTAATAAATTAGTAAGACACGATTTCCCTTTACAGAAACCATGTTGACGTTTGTCCAACAAATTATGTTCTTCTACATGCCTCACAATTTTATTCTTTACTATTGTTTCGACTAATTTGCCCGGTACTGAAGTTAGACTTACCCGTCTGTAATTGCCAGGATCTCCTCTAGAGCCCTTTTTAAATATTGGTGTCACATTGGCTACCTTCCAGTCATTAGGTACGGAAGCCGATTTAAAGGATAGATTACAAACCACAGAAAATAGTTTAGCAATTTCCCATTTGAGTTCTTTTAGAACCCTTGGATGAATGCCATCCGGTCCCGAAGATTTGTTAACATTAAGTTTTTCTCTTTGTTCCAAAACCTCCTCTAATGACACTTCACTCTGGAACAGTTCCTCAGATTCATCACCCACACAGGACGGTGAAGATTTAGGAATCTCCCTAACGTGTAAACAAATTGTGACAAGTCAAAATTTTCTGTACAATGAAAATTATAGTGTCTGATCAGCCCTAACAGTCACCTTGCTTTGAGTTTCATTATGGACTCCCAGTTATGCAGGCCCATCTTCATTGGTGGCAGGGCTGGTTGAACTATTTATTTTGAATACAATTTGCTACTCAGTTGGTCCTTCTGAAGTGAATGGCAAAACTCTCCTTAACTTCATTGTTACCAACATTTTACCTTGATTCTTCTCTTTTGCCAGTTACACACCAATAGGATACTAATGTGAACTGTTAGCCTTTAAGGGGCTACGGACGTGTTGTTTTTGCTGGAACAGGCTAACGTGGTTACATCTCTGAAAGCTTTGAATTATTCTTTAATTAGATGGCACATAACAGTAGAAACAGAACTTTGCACCCCTGACTTACAAAATTGTCCTGATTGTCTTCAAATGTGATCATTATCTGGCATGTGACTGACTACTTGGAAAAAGTAAATTTCCGTCTGTGCATTCTTCCCAAATGGTTTGATTTCATATTTCACCATGGGTCAAATTCCCTTCTCAGTTACATTAGTCTAATTCCAGAGCAACCCTACTTAAGTCACTGGCGTTACTGTGGGCTTACAGAGGCATAAATAAGAGCAGAATCTGGTGCTATAAGAATTGATGTGTGGTATTCTATAAGGCTGTGTCTAGACTACATGCCTCTGTCATCAGAGGCATGTAGATTAGACACATAGGCAAAGTCAAATGAAGCCGCGATTTAAATGATCGCAGCTTCATTTAAATTTACATGGCTGCCGCGCTGAGCCGACAAACAGCTGATCAGCTGTTTGTCCGCTCAGCGCGCTAGTCTGGACGCTCCCCTGCCGACATCAAAGCCCTTTGTCGGCATCCCTCTTATTCCTCGTGGGATGAGGTTTACCGGGGCTGCCGACAAAGGGCTTTGATGTCGGCAGGGGAGCGTCCAGACTAGTGTGTTGAGTGGACAAACAGCTGATCAGCTGTTTGTCAGCTCAGCGCGGCAGCCATGTAAATTTAAATGAAGCCACGATCATTTAAATCACGGCTTCATTTGACTTTGCCAAAACAACAAATCTACATGGCTCCGTCGACAGAGCCATGTAGTTTAGACGTTCCCTATTAGTCTACAGTCCAGTCTATAGGATCTAGGGGTATGTCTACACTACCCCCCTAGTTCGAACTAGGGGGGTAATGTATGCACACCGAACTTGCTAATGAAGCCTGGGATTTGAATTTCCCGGGCTTCATTAGCATAAAGCTGGCGCCGCCATTTTTAAAAGCCGGCTAGTGCGAACCCCGTGCCGCGCGGCTACACGCGGCACGGGGTTCGCACTAGCCGGCTTTTAAAAATGGCGGTGCCGGCTTTATGCTAATGAAGCCCGGGAAATTCAAATCCCGGGCTTCATTAGCAAGTTCGGTGTGCATACATTACCTCCCTAGTTCGAACTAGGGGGGTAGTGTAGACATACCCTAGGTGCCTTCCAGGTGTGATTTAAATAACTTGTCTAATATCCATCAGGTGTGGCCCATTCTTTGTTTTTGCAGATACAAACTAATCTAGTAGTTCTGTTAACCAGTTAGGGAAGTAAAACAGTGGCATGACTTAGCATACTTGTAAGGAGATAATGAGACAATGAGGTATCCTATGGCACCTTGTCAACTAAAATATTTTTTTAGACATAAGCTTTCATCGGTAAAAAGCACCATTTTTTTCACAAAAGCTTATGCCCAAATAAATATTAGTCTATGAGGTGCCACATGTGTCCTCATCAGTTTCCCCCTCTCTCCATTCCCTCCCTCCCCCAATAAACAGTAAGTAAGATTTTTCCAGTGTAGCTTTACTGGGGGAATAATTGTTCATGCTAAAATTTGCAAAACTCTTCAAATTGATAAGCATAGCCAAGAAGGCTTGAAACCTCATTTCCCCGGGGTGCCTACAAAAAACCATGAAAATGGCTTACCAGTTAATGTACTATGTCCATTCCTTACCACGTTATTCCAGATCATCTCACTGTGACCTTCTGGTGCATCCCTTTGTTAGTTGCGTTGAAGTTTGGCTTTTTGTTTTATGCTGCATTGCAAGTTTTCTGGGACACAAATATTTGTTACTAGAAGACTTGCCCAGACTTGCCTGGGTTCGGCAAGGAAGGAGGGAGCACGGAGGCCTTCCACTGGTGCTCCCTGGGCCTGACCTGGGGCTGAGAGGGAGGGGAAGACTGCACAGACCTCCTGCTGGGGCACCCTGAATCCAGTTGGGAGGCGGAGGGAGGATCACCCATGCCAGCCCCAGTGATGCTCCACGGATTGGTCCAGGAAGGAGAGTAAGGGAGGTCTTGCAGGCCAGTCAGTGTAGCTACTCTGGGTGTAGCGTGGCAGTGTTTGGGGCACCCTGTGCACCCTGGGAGGTGTGGGGCTGCACTGCCCAGCATCAGTGGTGTTCTGGGGGAGGGAGGCATGGGCCAGCAGAGTTTCCCCCCAGTTCAGCGATGGGGCTGAGGGCTGGAAGGGAAGGGGGGACCACTTACTTGGGCCAGTGGCTGGCAAGATGGTGAGTCCCATCCCCAGCTGACCACTCCTTTCCTGCCCCCAGAGCTCATTGTGTGTGTGTGTGGGGGGGGGGAATGCAGTGTACAAGATTTTTTCAAAAAGGTTTTTTTTTTTCCGAAAGAACCACATCTAGACTGCTTTTTTCAAAAAAATTCTTTTGAAAACGGGATCAGAAGAAGATATGCAAATTTATGCCGATTTTGCATATGTCCTTTCGAAAGCTGCGGGCAGTCTAGATGTGCCCAGATTGAGAGAGAGGGAGAGAGAGGGAAAGGAGTCTTAGTCTTTTGTTGGGGTCCTGAGACTATTCAAGCTAGCTCAGTAGTTTGCTGAGGGATTTGGGGGTAAATCAGGGTTGTGCCTCAATCAAGCAGCCTAGGATAAGACTTTCACAGAAATTAGAAGTGATAAAAGACTTTTCACACTATCTAGTACATCTCCCTGCTGCAGCAGGATGCCTTTGTACAGTTTTGCTAAAACTAGGCATTGATTTATGGCTTTAGTTGGAAACATAAAACCAGGAGCTTGATCCACAACTGGGTTATTTTACCCACGATTTTCTTTGAGGTTCCCTCACCCTCTCCCAACCAACCAACTGAAAGTGAAGCTCAAAGCTTCTCATAATCATGTAAAATTAAAACCAAGACAAAGTGTATGTGATTCCCTATGACCAGAGGGTGGGATCTACTAACTTCAACGTGGGTGTTCATTTTAATAAACACAGAATGTAGCCGAAACATTTCCAAGCGGTGCATGGACTGGGACTGCATTGATTTTCTGAAAAATGATTTGTCCAGTGATCCATAACATTGTTCACCTCCTACATTTCTCCTGTAAGCAGATTTTGTTTTAGACACCAACTGTTTATTTCTAGCTCTTGCAAACCAACTACTAATATATACACAATAAGACAGTCAGAGACAACGAGAAACAAAGGGTTGGATGCACACCCCTCATCTCCTACAATGGAGTTCATTAGAAAACCAGTTTAATTCAGTTAGAGGGCCCAGCAGAGGGAATATTCAACCTTTAAATAAATACACAATAAAAATAGCACACAGTTACTATAGGGTTACTGGACTGTAGCAGTAAATGAACTGAACAAAATTTTATGGCTTCTTAACATGCTGAGGTTTTGCTGTGTCGTCCATCTTGTATCCTAACAACATTTCCCAGCCTGCTATCAGTGAAACTAATAGTGCGGATGAAAATTTTATGAAAAATGGGAAATCTACGTTGGTTTTATATTATGTCAGTGGAATGAATAAAGATCATATTTTGGCATTAATAGCTAATGGTGGGAAGAAGGAGGGGGGTGAAACCATTACATTTTCAGCCTCAAAATTGATGTTTTTAAAGAGCTGGCTGTAATTATGATATTTGAATGTCATTATCATTAAGCTGATGAATTATTTAGTAAGAAGGTGAGCAAGGCGAAGAGATCATTGGTGTATTCAAGCATTTTAGTTGTACTCCATAAGTCTCAGAGCGCCTTTTAGACTGTGGTATTAATCACATGGATATCACAGATGTGTTCTGTAATGATCTTTCCTTGGAAGATGAAAGTTTTGAACTAACATAACATGGGAGAAAGGAGGGGGCACGAAATATTTATGTATATTGAAAAAATGAAGAAAACAGAGGTTCCTTTATCCACCATGAATGGATGCCAATAGAGAAGTCATTATGGGTTCCCTATCCAATTACTCTTATACTTCACCGCGTCCATACAAAATGGATATTCAAGAAGTAGCAGAAATAGAATTAGGTGTTGAATTGAGGGCTGGTTTCATGAAGCATGACGGACAACCAAATGGCACACCGAATGGGCCCTCTTTTCGAAGGATAATCTTCGGAAGGTGTTTTGCTTCTTCACAGTTTAGCTACAGCTTCACCCTCACTGGATGATGGGAAAGATGGTTCCATAGTATGCAAAAACATGTGAAGAACTAACTGAAAACATTTCAAAATCTGGGTTTGGAGGCACGTCCACAACTTGAGACCCTTTCTCAAACCTCATCAGAAGTATCTGAACCACCTGAGAAAAATGGGATGAACTGCACAGTACTACTAATTACATAAAAGGCCCAGATTCAGAAGCATACCTCTACTCAAGAAACCATTGAAACGTGTGTTTGAGCCACGATTGAACCAGTTGCTTAAAGGCACTTTGGATCTCATTTGCTAAATATTTTGGATGAAGATTTTTTAGTCTATTACCTGCTCACCTAATAGGTGATCCATCACTAAGAATAACTCACTAAGGTTCAGCTCATCAAAGAGTTGCTTTTGAGGTTCTGAGTCTAATATCTAAGACATCTGTTGCTGTTTCTGATCTCTCATTTAATAACTGGAGAAGAAATAATAGGGTAATCAACAGATGCTATAATTAATTAAGATTATTACGGTAGTATCCCAAATGCCCCAATTAATGTTGTTGCTGTTCACTCACATATATTGACACACAATACACAATACAACTTATAAAAACTTCTAAGTGACCTAAGAGTCCACATCCCATCAGTGGTCAACGTGACTTAGCCTGCTAAGTTGCAGGTATTTTTGAAATTTGTATCCATATAGCCCTCCCCAAAGTTCTTACAATTCCATGAGAATTTAATGAAAAAACATAGGCATTCACAATAAAATTATGCTTTAGGGATTCCCAAATATTTTGATGGAACCTCATTAGCCCTCCAAATATTTGCCATTAATGAATGTCACCCTGCAACCTGAATTGCATGCTGTTATTCCTGACAGTATTTGCAAAGGAAGAATACACTTTTTTTTGTACGCTTTTACTACATCTGCTCTTGAGATGGTTGGCAAATTGACTGGAAATGTGAGCAACTCAGTTATGAGATTTCCATATGTCTCTCTTTCTCACTCAGAGAAACTCCTTCATAGCATCTCTTGCATTGTTTTCCACATCCAGTCCTGATCAAAAACTAACTTTCTTACACTGCAGGAGACTGAGAGGAACACATACTCCTGTCGGCTTCCCTTACTGCTCACAGAATGAAGAGTATACAATGCCAGTGAAGGGCTGTCCTCATGTTAGATCCACTAAATTGAACGGTAGAAGATCGAACTCTGGAGGGTTGATCTTCTCTGCAGTGTAGACAAGCGTTGATTGACTGCAATGGGACTAGTCACAAACTTTAAATGAAACATGGTACCTCTGTTTACACATCCTTCTTTCAACCCCTTTAGCTACTAGTGGTGTCACAGAGAATTGAGGGCTCTCAACCTCATACAGGATCTGCTCAATACCGCGTTGTGTCAATGCCCCAATGCACAATGGACCTGATCCAAAGTTTACTGAAGTCCCTCTGCACTTTGGACCAAGTCTTATTTGTCAACATTTCTGTCTTAACGCTTTGTTGTGTCTACTCCTTCCTTGTAAATATATCCTTTGCTAAAAGGAAGCTGGCAGCAGTAACAGCACTTTAAAAATTAATATGTGCACTACATTGTTTCCGCATCTCTGAAATGAAGTGTAATTTTAGTTTGCTTCTCAAAAATAAGCAAAAGTTTGTACCTAATGAGGAAAGAGGAAATAGAGGCATTAATTTAACTGCTTTCCCCCTCTCTGCCTGAGTAATTGGAGTTTGTAAATTAAATCTGACTGTATACACATCAATTGACTCCACAATAGAAAGGGGGGGGGGGGGAATAAAAGTCTGGTCAAATCACATTGTTTTAATTTTGGTTTCTTTAAAAATGAATAGGCAACTTACTCTTCAGTAAGCTGATTCTCTGCAGTTTATAAAGAAAACATGAGAGATGCTGATGCATTAAATATTGGGACCAACATTTCCGAATGTGCCTACGCAGTTTAGATGTGCAGTAGAATAGAAAACCCTTATTTCTTCTCTACATTAAAATGGTTGCATAATTCATCCAGTGCGGAATATATACAATGTTCTTTCTTAATAATTGATAGAGAAAAGATGTTTTGGCATTTGGCATCAAAGACCACCCTTGCAACATACTAGCAGGTACAGCCAATGTCAAACAGGCATTTCCTATAAACACAGGGCACCCTAAAGAATTCTAAACACCGCCTGCAGGTCAGGGCCAGAGTAGCTGCTCTCCCATAGCCTTTTAGCATTTTCAAATGTTCAATTTACAATGCACAGAGGATCATATGAGTTGGCATTAGGGTTGCGAGATACTTTCACATGGCGGGGAAAAAAATGGTTGAGCAAAAGCCATTAGAATGATGAAAGGTCTAGAGAACATGACCTATGAGGGAAGGCTGAGAGAATTGGGTTTGTTTAGTTTAGAAAAGAGAAGACTGAGGGGGGACATGATAGTAGTTTTCAGGTATCTAAAAGGGTGTCATAAGGAGGAGGGAGAAAACTTGTTCATCTTGGCCTCTGGGGATAGAACAGGAAGCAATGGGCTGAAACTGCAGCAAGGGAGGTTTAGGTTGGATGCTGGGAAAAAGTTCCTAACTGTCAGGGTAGTCAAACCCTGGAATAAATTGCCCAGGGAGGTTGTGGAATCCCCATCTCTGGAGATATTTAAGAGCAGGTTAGATAAATGTCTATCAGGGATGGTCTAGACAGTATTTGGTCCTGCCGTGAGGGCAGGGGACTGGACTCAATGACCTCTCAAGGTCCCTTACAGTCCTAGTATTCTATGATTCTATGAAAAAAAAAAAACGGGTGACCAAACTTGTTGAGAAAAAAAAGGGGGGGGAGACACAAACTTGTTCACATATCTGGTATTTTCTGTGGTTTTTTTTTTTTTACTGGACAGAAGACATGGACTGTCTGGGTGAAAACTTGGACACCTGGCAAGCCTAGTTGGCATCAGAGTACTATGGTACCGTTGTCATTGGAAGCCCAACCCATGAACAATGTAGGCATTTAAAGAAATAAACACGAGGGAGGGGAATACAGATTCAAGCTCTAAAATCCGTTACTCTCTGGCCTGGCAACATCAGTCGTCGAGTAGAACTATGGGTGTTGCCAGATCAGAAAGCCCATTTGGGAGAGGGGGCAGCCAGGGACAGAAGTGCAGTCCCAGCAGGGAGCAAAGCCCCAGTCTGAGCTGGCGACAGCAGAACTGGTGCAGCTGAGATTGCAGCCGTGGCCGGGGCTGGCAGCAGTGGGGCTGGCAGCAGCGAATGCAGCTCCAGATAGGGCAGGGAGCAGAGTCCAGTGATGCCCAGGATCAGGGCTGATGGTTAGGAGCCTTGACCTCCCCTCATCCAAAAGCTCCCTGGTTCGGGACTTCGCAGGTCTCTGCAGTTCTGGACCAGGGATGTCCAACCTGTAGTAATAACTTATCCATAGGACAGATAGTGTCAGTGTCAGTGTTAGCTAAATGCTTATATGGCCCTCATCACTATAATTAGAAATGCCTCATAATTACTGAATGGCATTTGTGTGAGGTAAAACCCCCTTGATACTCATGGGCAACTGAGACAGAGGGTAGTAGTAAGCAAGAGTAAGATCTTTCCCACAAGACCTCTCTGCATTCCCTTTCCTCTCTGCCTTCAGTGTAGTGGAAGTCACAGGCTCCATGTTTGTTACTCATTTCATAGGTGGGGGGTTATGGGCAGAAATGGCCTCATTGGATTCAAGGTTCGGCTGAAAATATCTGTATGTATGTGGATTGCTAGATAGCCGTGTTGGGACCAGTGACAGACCAACTCCCAGGAGCTCTTCCCGGTAAAAGGCACATTGACCAGCAAATAGGTGTTTAATGTGTTTGGTATGCAGTCAGAACATAGCCTAGAATGCGACATTCCTGTTCTTCAAGGTGCCAATATTCTGCCAGTTCTGTTGACAAAATAAATGTCCTGCAGGTGTCTGTTCTAGCTAATGACAGAAAAAGTAGTTGGACTCTAACTCAGCCACAGTTTCTGATTTGGCTGATATTTTTGCTGAAGTCGGATTGGGAGATGAAGGAGAGTAAGATCCTGCAAGTCTTAAATTTTCCATCCTTAAATTGGTTTCTCACCACCACCGAGTCCCTAGCTAGCAGCACTGATCCAAAGTTATATTTCAGGCTTACAATCACACATTAATCACACAAAAACTTCCTAACTGTCAGGGAGGTTAAACACTGGAATAAGTTGCCTACGGAGATTGTGGACTCTCCATCTCTGGAGATATTTAAGAGCAGGTTAGATAGACATCTACCAGGAATGGTGTAGATGGTGCTGGGTCCTACCGTGAGGGCAGGTGATGGGACTCGATGACCTCTCGAGGTCCCTTCCAGTTCTAGAGTTCTATGATTAACATTAGCTCTCCAGCTTCTATCCGTTTAGCTGCTTTCACAAGAGCTTACCGATGTGAAGATTCATACCTTCCATTTTGGTACGTGAGCATTTTATCTTTGGGATTCTGTATGCTGACCATAACTTGGACTTTAGGGGTTTGAATCGCAGTGTACATCATAATGTCATATTGCAATTCACATGTGGTGGACGTGAATTTGAATAATCCCAAATTTGCACAAATCTTGTCCTCTTTGAAGAGCACAATGTTAGTGAGAACTAGACACCTTTAGATTTGTGTCCACAGATCACACATAGGTGAGTGACGTAACAGCACTGTGCCGTGATTGCTATTCACACCCCTATAGTCCAAACTCAAGTAATGTACACAAGTATTCACACCTCCCTAATCTGAATGATGGAGTAATGAAGACAAGCCTATCTCTTTGACAGTTTTCTTATCGGTTACAAAATTTTAACAAAACATTCATCTTCCCCATGTAAGAATGGATTGAGAAACTGATCAAACGTATTGAATATTATCAGTAATCTTTAAAAAATGTCTTCATTTCTTGATCTAAAAATGAGGCTTAAATCCTCTTAATTCTTCAGGTAACAAGAGTGTCACCAAATGAAGCATAATCCCTAAGGCTACATCTTGACTACATCCCTTTTTCGGAAAAGGGATGTAAATTAGATGTATCGCAATGCTAATGAAGCGGGGATTTAAATCTCCAATGCTTCATTAGCATAAAAATGGCTGCCACTTTTTTTCGGCACAGAGCTTTGCCGGAGAAAAGCGCCAGTCTAGACACTGATCTTTCGAAAAATAAAGCCTTTTCCAAAAGATCCCTTATCCCTTATTTCAAGAGGGCTAAGGGATCTTTCGAAAAAGGATTTATTTTCTGAAAGATCAGCATCTAGACTGGCGCTTTTCTCCAGCAAAGCTCCGTGCCAAAAAAAAGCAGCAGCCATTTTTATGCAAATGAAGCATTGGAGATTTAAATCCCTGCTTCATTAGCAATTGCGATATGTCTAATTTACATCCCTTTTCCAAAAAAGGGATGTAGTCTAGACATAGCCTAAGGGTACATCTACACTGCAGAATTATTTTGGGATAACAGAAGTATCCAAAAATAGCTATTATGCATGTATTGAATCAGCCCGTTATTTTGAATATATTTTGAAATAATGGGTGGCTATTCGAACATCCTGGTAATTCGCTATTCTGAAATTCCCCTTAATCCTTTTGGAACAAGGGTTATTTCAAAATTTGGGGTATGTCTACACTGCACGGCTATTTTGGGACACCAGAGGTATTCTGAAATAGCTACCCCGCATCTAAACAAACCACCCATGATTTCAAAATATTTTTCGAAATAATGAGTGTGCTATTTTTCCATACCAGTAAACCTCTTTGCACAAGGGTTAAGGGATGGCTTGAAATAGTGTGTTATTTCAAAAACTGTGTGTAGATGCGCCAAATTTTAAAATAAGCTATTTTGAAATAGATTCGATGGAAGACATGCAATTAGTGTAGTACAAATTGCATATCTTATTTCGAGTTTAGGGTGCTGTGTAGATGCACTCGAATGGTTCTGTCTATGTCAGCGGAGAATATAAAAATATGTTTGTATATAATTTCTTTTATTAACATGAACATACCCTGCAAACTTCCAGAAAGAGTAACACTACCTTATTACCTAGAATTCAGGGGCCCTAACAGAATCAAAACCAGTGATGGACAAAGCAGGCTACTCCTTAAGGCAGAGAAGTACAACTCACCCACCTTGGTTTTCTTTGGTTCTTTGTAGACTGCCTCTGAGGCTATGTCTACACTACAGGCTTCTTGCGCAAGAAAGCATCCACACTGCAAAAGCACATTGAAAAAGCAATGTGCTTTTGCGAAAGAGAGTGTCCAGACGGCATGGATGCTCTCTCCAAAGGAAACTCTGATTGCTATTTACAGAATTGCCACAAGGACGCCTGGGCTTTTTTTTTTATTGCCTCTTTTTGCGCAAAACCCCTCTGTTCCCCATCCCCACATACTTTTTCGCGTAGGAGCTCTTGCGCAAAAAGGAGTTATTCCTCATAAAAAGAGGACTACCTATACCGGAAAAACCCCTCTGTTCTTTCATTTTACTTGCGCAAAAACGCACTTGAGGTGTGGACACTCGGAGAGTTTTTGCGCAAAAACTCTGTAGTGTAGACCTAGCCTGACCGACCCACTCCGGATAGTGTAATTTTCCACAGTATCTCCACAGTATCTCCTAGGTCCAACAAGCCCTATACAAGTTAATATTTAAGTTTTAATTATAATAGTGTTCAATGCAGCACACTGGCCACTGTAATTGTTTATCATCCACTTTCACAAAAGGTCTTCACACCCAATGAGTTTGCTTCCTTTGTGATGGACAGACCCAAAAGTTGGTAATTCAGGACAGGCTGCAGTTATGTAAAGGCTAACAGTTATGAACTGATACTTTGATTTCTCATCTCTATTGAATAACTAACATCCTCATTACCAAGACTATTGCATAAACTATATCCAGATAGTTTACATGAGGTTTTTGTCAAACTCAATGGAATCTTGTCCATCTTTTTATTATAACATTTAGAAGTTTAGATGAAACCTGATCTCTTTGTTTGGCCTGGAAGATCTCAGTGGCTTCAGTGTCTCAAGTAATCAACTGATTTGGACAAAATGCAGTCTGGTGTCATTTTACATCTCTTCACAATCTTTAAGGGCAACCTAAACCGTTCATCAACATTAGAAACCTGTGGGCTGAAGAGCAATATTTAATATACATCATCATCTGGATTGCCTCCTGCCCCTGAATACAACAGAACTGAAATTCTTTTTTTAGTTTTGAAACAAATATAAGCTTGTTAGTGTTGCAGTGTAAACGTATCTGGGATGTGTGGCTGACAATATGCATAATCACTATTTCAAAATAACTAGCACTATTCAGAAAGAACTTAGTCCTCGTCTACACTGCAGGCAGTTATTTCAAAAAAGTGTCAAAATACCGTCAAGCTGGAGGATTTTTTACTCCGACTCCTGTAACCCTCATTGAACGAGGAATAAGGGAAGTTGGAGGAAGAGTGCTCTATTTCAAAGTAAGTGCTATGTAGATGCTCCCTATTTCAAAATAACCTATGCAATTTAAGTAGCTCAGTTTGCGTAGCTTCGTTTGAGTTAAGCCACGAGGTGTAGATTCACCCCAAATTTCAAAATCTCTGTACACTGAACATGGAAGATAAAAGCCTTAGCTCAGTCTTTGCATACATTTGCTAAGATGGTGCTAAAGATCTTGGCAGATAAGCAGTCAGCTGAAGGTTTTTCGCCTTTCTCTGTAGCATGGGGTACAGATCACAGCTGGAGGATTCTCTGCATCTTGGGGTCTTCAAACTATTTGAAGGCTTCAATATCTGAGATATAGGTGAGAGGATTATTCTAGAAGGGGGTGGGTGAGATTCTGTGGCCTGCATTGTGCAGGGGGTCAAACTAGATGATCATAATGGTACCTTCTGACCTTTAAGTGTATGGCTACGTCTACATTGGCACCCTTTTCTGGAAAAGGGATGCTAATGACACAAGTCGGAATTGCAAATCCGCGGGTGATTTAAATATCCCCTGCGGCATTTGCATGAACATGGCTGCCACTTTTTTCCGGCTCGGGGTTATGCCGGAGAAAAGCGCCAGTCTAGATGCGATCTTTCGGAAAATAAACCCTTTTCTGGAAGATCTCTTATTCCTACTTGGAAGTAGGAATAAGAGATCTTCCGGAAAAGGGTTTATTTTCCAAAAGATACCTGTTTCACGAGGAGTAACGGTAGTTCGGACTAGGAAGCCTAGTCCGAACTACCTAGTCCGTGCCGCGTGTAGCCATGCGGCACGGAGTCCGCACTAGCGGACATTTAAAAATGGTGGCGCCCGGCTTTATGCAAATGAAGCCCGAGAAATTCAAATCCCGGGCTTCATTTGCAACTCCGGTTGCCTATATTACCACCCTAGTTAGAACTAGGGTGGTAGTGTAGACATACCCTATGAGTCTATGAGCTCCCAGAATAGTGTCTGAGAGAGAATATTGTTCTCAGTCCAAATATGGACAAATCAATATCGTATTCACGTTAAATCAAGATATCTGTGAACATTTAAAACTGGTTTCATTCATTCATTCATTGGCTGATTGCATTCTACTGACCCAGAGCATCCTAGATAAATGCCACTACCAAAGCATCATTCTACCGATGAGACCAGACTAACGTAAATAAGTTTGATTTCATTGGTGCAAGCCTGCTGCGGTTCATGAGTACAGTCATGTGGGAAGCTAAAAAAGAAAAGAAAATATCATTAGAAAAACCACTGTTCCCATTCAAAAATCAGCTTGTTTCTTTCTAGGGGACCAGTCCTAAAAATGTATAGGAGTGGAGTTTTAGCAAGGAGCCCCTGGTGAACTGGTAGTTTGCAGGTAGAAAAATGCTGAGTACTGGCTACGCCCACCCTCAGACACACACACACAAATTAAGTATTGCCAAACTGGGGCAGTTTCATACATGAAAAGTACAAAATAAAATTTTACTCTGGTTTTTGTCTCTTCAGATTCACAACTGAAAATGCGCTGTGCTATTCTGGTATGACTTCATTCCAAGGAACTAGAAATCAATCACTCATTGATTTTTGCAAAAGCACAAGTGATGTAATGCTATTTTATAGAGTGCACCATTTTGCAGATGCATGAGTCACAGCTATAAATCCACAATTTCTATGTCCTTCCCAAGGTTTTCATCCTTTTTTTGTTTGTTTGTCTGTTTGTTTGTCTGTCTGTGACTTTAAGTTAATCACAATCACAACATGGGTCCCTTTCTTCATGTCTCCTCCTCTCCCTCACTCCTCCATCCCCGTTGGTGTTTATTCAACTAGTTTAACTTTAATAAGCCAAAAAACTAATGATGCCAGTACAGCAAGTGAGAAAAGATGAGTATAGTTCATGGAATAAATACATAAATAGAAAGTTTTGTCTCACTGAAAAGGAAAAGTTAATGAACAAAGAAAGAAAAATAAAGAGAGGGATCAGGGAAAAAACAACAACAAAACAGTTCACACACAAACTCACACATAAAACTTATTTAATGAGAAATAGCTGTATCAGGAAATACGTTGAGCAGAATAGGAAATGTATGGCTAAGATACTCTTTCTTTCTGAGATGTGAGAAGCTAGCCTATCCCCTTCACCATATCCAGCCCTACCCCTGCCCCCATCTGGCCATAGTTCCCATCTGGCCCTGGCAAACTGGCCTTGGTCCCCATCCCCATCCCCCATCTGGTGCTGGCGTCCTGGCCCTCAGCCCCCATCAAGCCTGAGCCCCGTCTCCCATCTGGCCCCACCAGGGTTGGGAGAGGTGCTGTCCCCTCCACTGCTTCTGAAAAGGTAGAGACAGGAGAAGTCACCTCAGTCCTTGATGCTGGGGAAGGGAGACTCCCTGATCTACTGGGAGAGGGTCTCCCTTCTTTCCAGTTCTCTGTTCATTCAGTTCTCAGCAACACACCTCCAAACTCCAATCCTCTCTCCTTCCTCACTCCACCCTGTCTGCCTGAAGCCAGGTTTGTTTTTATTAGGTTCCTGTCAGGGCCTTAATTGGCCACAGATGCTTGGACTGGGTTACAGGAAATCATGCCTTAATTAGCCTATAGGGTTTATATACCTCCCGCTTAGCACTCTCCCACTGCTTCCTGGTCCAGCTGTACCATAGTATGAGCTAGAAAACTGCCTCTGACTTCTATGGGGCAAAGGGAAACAGATCTTCAGCAAGTGACAGCATTTCTTTGAAGTCACTATTTCTGAGGTAGTTGTGTTGGTCTGTTCCAGCAAAAGTGACAAGGAGTCAGGCGGTACCTTAAAGACTAACAATTGTATTATGGCATCAGCTTTCGTGTTTTGCAGCACACTTGGTCTGAGGCATGATGTGAAAGAAAAAGAAACAGACAATAGGGATACAGAGAGGGGAGTGTTACCTCAGTCAAGGTGGATGTGGATAAGAACACAAGAACACTTAAAATGGAAGATTACTTATTGTGAAAAGAGAGCCATTTCCAGTCCCTATTCAGACCCATTTTGGTGGTGTCAAATTTGCATATGAATTCCAGATCAGAAATTTCACATTGCAGCCTGTTAGGAGGTTTTTGTTTTTTGTTTTTTGTTTTTTGTTTTTGCTTGGGGAGGGCAACTTTAAAGTCTGTAACTATGTGTCCAGGGAGGTTAAAATGTAATACCCGTGGTTTTTGTATGTTAGCATTCTTGGTATCTGATTTATGTCCATTTATTCTTTCATAGAGACAATCCAAGTGCAGTTTGTCCAATGTATATGGCCAGAGGGACATTGCTGGCACATAATGGCACATATCACATTAGCAGATGTGCAGGTGAATGAGCCATTGATGGTATAGCTGATGTGGCTAGGTGTGATGATGGTGTAATTAGAGTAGATGTGTGGACAGAGTTGGCAACAGGGTGTGTTGCAGAGATTGGTTCCTGGATTGGTGTTTCTGTTGCGGGGTGTGTGGTTGGTGGTGAATATGTGTTTTGGGTTGGGGGGGGACTGTTTTTAAGCAAGGAGTGGTCTGCCTCCCAAGGTCTGTGAGAGCAAGGGATCATCATCTTGGGTAGGTTGTAGATCCTCAATGATGTATGGTAAAGGATTTAGCTGGGGGCTGTAGGTAATGGCCAAAGATATTCTATTGCTTTCTTTGTTGGGCCTGTCCTGTAGTAGGTGACTTCTGTGTACCCACCTGGTTCTATCCATCAATTTCTTCACTTCCCCACATGGATATTATAGCTTTAAGAATGTCCAGTTAAGATCCTGTATCAGCTGAGGGACCTTACTTGTAGTCTCAAAGTTTCTTACTGTGCCTGTGCAGTGGGTGGATAGAAAGAAAGACGAATCTCTTCCTTAGCAATGTATTTAAAAAAATCCACCATGTTTCTAAAACACAATTTCTTTGGGATTTCATCAATCGATATTTACACGAGTCCTGTGAAATAGATAAGGCCTGAGACAATATGCGCAGGACCTTGTTGAACAAGTCAAATGTGGCTGAAATTCACACTCAAAGGAATGTTCCAGGTATTAAATTATCCACGGACTGCAGTCGAGCAATTCAATCCTCAATCTGCTACAAGCCTGAGGAAATAAAAATCATGCATGGAATTCCAATCTGAAAGAATATTTTCTTTTTAATTTCTGACGTGCCATGGCAGGTCATCTTACATCATGTCACATCAGCTTAGCATGCTCAGTGCAACAAACCTATTATACATCTTTTTCCCCCCTTTGGATATGGCACAAAAGAATTATTTTTTTCCATCAGAGCCCCCTGCTCTTAGTCTAGACAGTGGGCAGTCAATCCAAATTTAGCACGCAGATAGCGATAGAGTCAATGAGTAAGTGGATCTTCTTTATCTGAGGAGCTGGCAGATGCATGGTTCGCAAGCCACCTGAGTTCTGATTTAAATAGGTGAGCATGTCTATAATTTGCAGAGGGGAAAATGCAGTTATCCAAAAGGAATTGGCAAAGCATTCGGTGCTGTTGCTAACTGGAGTGGCATAGCTTCCCATAGGATGATTATAAAAACAGACACTTGAAGCAGGAGAGAACATGCAGCACTGCATGGAGACTTTCTTTGTTGTTATAGGTTAAGATTTCTGGCAGCCAGAGATGAGTCTGAGCCAAAAAAAACCTGGTCTTAACTTTGGGACAGTTCATATTCAGATGCAAAAACTCTGTAGTGTAGACATAGTCTGAGTTATGCATTCTCATACTCCTAAGACAATTTTCATAAAGCATGAGGAGGTCAGGCTCCTGACACCTTGTATCATATATATAGTAGCCCAATGTCTGTGACTCTGTAATGCTGAAATGCTGGCTGTTCCCTCTGGGTGGCGCTGTTGCCTGAGTCACGTCCTTCACCTCCCGCCATGGCACTTGGCTGACTTCTGCGCCACTCAGCAAGAGAGAGAGAGCGATGCACGGAGCGAGAGACCGGACGCTCCGGAGAGAAGACCGATGCGGAGGAGAGACCTGAAAACCCCGTCTTATGATGGACTAATTGGCTAGTATAGATATAATGAAACCCTTTGGTGAAGTCATAGCAAGGAGGTCCTGGAAATGGAAGCATGCGTAAACTGGCTGTGAACTCATCCTTACCCACCATGAAGGCTGCAAAGAGGGTTAAATCCGAACTGTCAATGTGCTGAGGAGTTTTTCACAGATCCCGTGCAAAATAGAACACAGGAGAACTGCAAGCCTGGTGATTCAGGGTTTCCCAAAGTGTTATGATCCTTTGTCTTTGGGGAAAAGCAAGCTGTGTTTTTTGGCAGGAAAACTAGGCGCTGACAGACATGTGGAGTCCATTTTTGATTTGTTAAACCACCTTAACCATCCTGAAAAGCCAGGCTGGGTTCTGTTAGCCAATAAACATAATGGGCGTACATTCAAAAAACAACAATGATGTTTGTGTTATCTTCACAGGGCCACACAAGGTCTGATAGATGACCCTAGGGGTTTCTTCCGACCCTATGGTTCTGTGAACATAAATACCCTTGGTGGAAGCTGGCAATACAGCACTCATTTATTTTTTAGACTCCAGAAAGAGAGCACACAAGAACCCTCACAAAAGAGAAACTTAAAGCTAACTGTTTCCTAAAAGAGGCGCACAACACAACCCATTTTACTCTAGGGGGGTGAGAGGCTGGCTGCATCCAGAGACTGATTGTACGCTTGTCTGCAGTGTGCCGGGGCCTACACACGGCACCAGGAAACCCATTAGACATTTAAAGCGATAGCTTATAGTTTGGAACACAATTTTCAATGTGCCACGGTTTTATCATCAGGGACATTGTCCAGCAGGAACTGGGCTGAGGACACTAACTCAAATGAAAACCACTTTTCCACTGAAACCGATAACCCTAATAGTACCTTGCAGTGCTTGTTAGACCATGTAGCTCCTTTCCCCGGTCGGCCAAGTCATGACCTGTCTTCAAGCTACTGTTTTACAAATGAGAAAATTGATTAACTGAAAGTCTGAGGCTGGGACGTGCAACCCAAATGCCATTCAAATTCATTCAGGGTTGCAGAGTTGGGTTACTTCTTTAGTATTCTGTATGTATTGCATTGCCACATAGGAAAATGTTGCAGAATGGTAGCATCCATACGCTTCACATGGGTAAGTAATTAAGCTAAACTCGCTGGTCTTGTATATTATAGGAAACAACGTAGAAAAATGCCCTAGTCGCAGGTTCTGTTAGCTCTGTCTTTTAATGAGCACTTGGAGAATGGTAACGATTATAATTGTAGCAGTTTTCCCTTCTCTGAAACCTCTTTTGCAGCATCTACTTCCCACCAGAGTGAGCAACATGATCATTTTTTTCTCCTTTCCATTGATAAATGTTTCTCTTTCTCCACTTGGCTGGCAGAGAGGCAACTATTAAGTGTTCATTTGTTTAAACTAACACAATGTGGTCATCTGGTCCCCCCAGGGAGGGCAGGAATCCAAACAGGTCTAAAATGGCATCGTTTAGGAACACAATCAATTCATTATCTTTTTCTTAAAGTTCACGTGTGCGCACATTAATCATAATGGAGCAGCACTGGGCAGAAAGTTCTTACCTAAGCAAGTTCCTCACTGCAGCCGCTCTTTATCATTTAACTGCCTATTGCAGTTCGGTTTTTACTGTCTGCTCATGCCACGGTTATTTTATGAATACTTGTGTGTCTTTTGTGTGCACCAGTGGAGCAGCCCCCGGGAAACCTGTCGTGCACATGTGGTGGTGTCTCCAAACTGATCTGATGAATTCAAGCTTCACATCTTGCCCGAGAAATGAACCGTGTACGGATTTAGTATTTTGGTTGCCATTCCCGTCTCTGAAGACCAGTCCCTTTGCAGAGGTGCCGTTGCTTTGCATGTAAACTGCAAAGAAAATAATCCTGTATTCTTCAGTGATGGAAATCAGCGATGTGATCTGCACTCCTTATGACGTTTAATAATGGGAGGTATTTTTCTAACAGCTCCCCATGTTTCACACATTTATCCTCAGTGCATGCATACACTCTCCCTCTCCACTCCGAAAAGATGCAGAGAGAGACTAAAGGGCTGTCCAGACTGCACGGGAAGGTGTATCCATTTTTGCTCTGATGGTGCTTGTGTGCTAAAAGCAGAAGTGTCGATAGCGACCCCATGTACAATCCCCGTACTTGGGACATCTAGCCCCTTGTGTTACGTCTAGATGTAGTGTACAAATCCAATTCACATTTACATAGTTTTGTATCCTGAAGTTGAAATTTACACCTTCCAGTTCCTGTGGAGACATATCATAAGCAATTTACTGAAGGTGCTTCAAGAGCCCTGCAGGACACGAAAGAATCAAATACAGGTCTGTTAATTCCCAGACTAGCCATTTAACCGCTAGTTCACCTTGCCTCTCATTCCACCCTTGTGACTCAGTTTCGTACGTCATCTTTCTCTTTTTTGAAGTGGCTTGGATTTTCAAAAGAGAAAAACGATTTGGGATTCCTCCATTTCTGAATGTAAAATTGTGGGGAGCAGGAAGGGAAGAATTATGGATACCCATCCCTTTAAAGCAAAGATCAAAGATTCTTTACCAGTACAAATAAAATACTAAAATAAAATAAAAATAGGGCAAGCCATGTGGAAAACACTATAGAATCATAGAATCCTAGGGATGGAAGAAACCTCAAGAGGTCATCGATTCCAGCCCCCTGCCCAACCCCAACTCAATCGTCCCAGCCAGGGCTTTGTCCTTTAAACATTTAAAAATTATTTTTGCCAATTCCATACCTTACAAAGTATGTTATGCAGTTTCACTGTGTCATTGTTAATCAAGTTTTAATGATTTTGGTGAAGATTATGATTAGCAGCAAGTGTTCTACCCCTTTCTTTTACTCCTTGACATTCTGTGGGTTTTTTTTATCGTATTTTTAAAGAAACGTGTTCCATCAGTTCTCCAGAGGATAACACATCCTGGCAGGTGATTGGAGCTTAAGAGAAAAAGGAACATTCCGAGTGTCTTTTTCTCTCTGCTTTTGCACTGTGTGTCATGGAACATCACAGAAAGTGACATGACTAATGGAAACCTGATGTGACTCAGCCCATTTTCAAAGGGAAAACACTGCTCATTCGCTGAAGTTTTCTGCTGCCCCAAATTGATCCACAATAGCTATGAAAATGCCACACATTGTCACCAGGTGGCAATGAAGAGGCCAGGAGTATATAAAAATGGCATTGCTGCCCCATAGTTGTTTTCAGTTGTGGATCCCAAAGCATGTCACAACAGAAAATAAGAAGAATTCTGTCATTTCACCAAATGCCCCGGATGAGTTGCCAGTGGAAGGGAGAGATTGCTTAATCCCTGGCTCTTGGAGCATGGCTTTCTATTACCTGAGCTAAAAAGTTAACTGTCTATTCGTTAGCTTTAGTCAGTAGCTGAGTATGGATCCCTATGTGGTCCATCTGCTAGAGAGGAGTAGTTTTCAAACTTTTTTTCTCATGAACCACTGGAAGAAAACTGTTGATGTCCTCAACCCAACATAATTTGACTAGAGCATGGGCTCTAGGGTAGGGCTGAGGATGAGAGCTTTGGGGTGTAGGAGACTCCATCTTTTTTTGGGGGCGGAGGTCTCAGCTGGGACAGAAGGGGCTTACCCTGAGCAGCTCCCAGGCTGCGGTGCAGTGCGGCTGCTAAGGCAGCTTCCTGCTTCTCCTGGCACCATGCTGCCCCAGAAGCAACCAGAAGCAGGTTCTAGCCAATGGGAGTGTGGAGCTAGTGCTCAAAGCAGGGGCAGAGGGCAGAGCCCTGTGTGCTCTCCTCCCCCACCCCCCTTCCACCCACCTACGACCTAGGAATGCTGCTGGTTGCTTCAAGGCCACATTAGAATTTGTGGTGCCAGGACTTAGCACCCCCACTGGTCACCAGATCTCCCTGCAGCAATGAGACCCAGTGCCCGACTTTCCACCACCCAGCCCTGGGTTGCGACCCGTTGTTTGAAAACCCCTGGCCTAGAAGGGAGCAAGGACACCTGTGACACTATCATTTCTCAGATGGCAAAACAGGGCCAGGCCAGTGAGCCAGGGCTGCAGCTCAGGAACAAATCAGCAACAAAACCCTCCGTCTCCTGATTCCTATCACGATGCTCTACTCACTGGGCAATGCTGCCGACTGTAAAAGGGTTTCCCTTGGCCATCTGGAATATAACAATTCACCACCCAAATGCACGATCTGCTTTGACCTGAGTTTTCCCAACCAGCATTTTCCATTTCCGGGTTCCTTTTGAACTCTACGTGACACAGAATCTTCTCCAGGTTTCCTCCCTGAGCTTCTTCAGGCTGAATTCAGGGGAAATGTAAGACTACCTTCCACTACAGGGTGGACCTTCCTGATCCGGCACCCTGGGACCGGAGTGTCCCAAACGAGGGAGTTTGACAAACGAGAGCAGGTCAGAGCTCCCCTGCTAGTTCCCCAGCTCCCAAGAGCCTCTCCCTGGGGATTCCTGCCCTGCTGATTACCTCACTAGTGCTGGCCCAGCAGGAGCTCCCTGCCCTGCCCTGGCCACACACTGAAGCCAGGTTCACCCAGGGTTCCTGGCCGGGACCATTTGGCCACAGCCAGCCCCACTGCTGCAGGGTGTTACCCTGGGTTCGCCTGCTGGGGCTGCTTAGCTTCTCCAGCACTGTCACCACTGGGGGTTTCCCAATCTCAACCACCTGGCCACCACTGGCCCCGCTGCCAGGGATTCCCTGGTGTTCCCTGGCTGGGGTTGTCCCTGCTTCCAGCCCTGCTGCTGCTGGGGATTCCTTGGCCAGGGTCATAGGCCACCCTGTCCCCGCTGCCCGGCAGTGGACCACCAGAGGCTGGAGAGCCCCCCACTCTGGGCAGGTAATCTGGCATTAGCAGGGCCAGGCAGGGGCCAGGAGAGTCCTGGATTGGGATGTTCCACCTTTAGGCTATGTCTACAATGCAGGTTTCTTGTGCAAGAAGGACCATTCTTGCACAAAAGCTTGCGGAGCGTCCACACGACAAGCCCGTTCTTGCACAACAAGCCCGTTCTTGTAGGCTACGTCTACACTGGCATGATTTTCCGGAAATGCTTTTAACGGAAAAGTTTTCCGTTAAAAGCATTTTCGGAAAAGAGCGTCTAGATTGGCACGGACACTTTTCCACAAAAACACTTTTTGCGGAAAAGCATCCGTGCCAATCTAGACGCGCTTTTGCGCAAAAAAGCCCTGATCGCCATTTTAGACATCGGGGCTTTTCGTGCAAAACAGTACTGCGCTGTCTACACTAGCCCTCTTGCACAAATGATTTGCACAAGAGGGCTTTTGCCCGAAAGGGAGCAGCATAGTATTTCCACAAGAACACTGATGATCTTACATGAGATCGTCAGTGTTCTTGCAGAAATTCAAGGGGCCAGTGTAGACAGCTGGCAAGTTTTTCCGCAAAAGCAGCTGATTTTGCGGAAAAACTGGCCAGTATAGACACAGCCTCTCAGTAGATTGTCAGAAGAGAGGGCTTTTTGAGCAAGAGTTGTTCCTCTCCCCATGAGGAATAAGCCTTTTTGCGCATGAGCTCTTGCGCAAAAAGGCTAGTGTGGACAGGAACAGGGGTTTCTTGCGCAAGAAAACCCTATGGCTAAAATGTCCATCAGAGCTTTCTTGTGCAAGAGAACGTCTACACTGCCATGGATGCTCTTGCGCAAAGCACATCTCTTGCACAAATCACGTGGCACTGTGGATATGCTCTTGTGCAAGAACTTTTGCGCAAAAAGTCTTGTGCAAAAAGTTCTTGCGCAAGAAGACTGCAGTGTAGACATAGCCCCAGTGAACAACAGCATGCACCTAGAGTCGTGAGAGGTACAGAAACCCTCCTTGCTAGAGGAGAATCTGCAGTGTGACCTGGGTTTATGGAAATTCAGGGAAGTAGGAGGCAGTCTGGGCTGAAACAAGTTTCTGATTCAAGGAGAGCCACTCTGCTCTAGGTTAAGAAGATCTGGCCAGACATTCTTTAGAAGAAAGAATTACAGACATGAAAACTTCAGGACTATGCAATAGCCATGACATGATACCAGCTGCTGAAATATTCAAGCAGAACTCCTTAAGATTTACTCCATAAACCACTCTTGCTTTCAAATGCTGCTTCTGGGTTAATCATTGGGGGAAGCCTCAGCTCACCGGCTGTGTCCCATTACAGGCACTTTGGCTTCGGAATATAACATAAAAGCCGCTCTATGTTGTTTTGATGGGCACTTCCCGCTAGGGCTGGTAGGGTCATGATTAAATAGGCAGCCTACACATTTTGCTACTTTCAGGGTTTAATTCATTAGCTTTAGCAAGACACACATTTCTGACATATTCCCTGAATTTAGCCATTCTCAAAGACTAATATTTCATCTTACCCATACTTTGTGTATCTCAGAAGGCAATAACAAGATCACTAGTTAGAAATAAGGATTATTTAATTCCACTAATCATTTACTTACATAATGTTTTACCTCTTAACAATAATATACAGGCATTAATTCAGCTTCACTTCACTTGTGCAAGGTTGGTAAAAATGATTATTCCCTTTTTACAGATTGAAAAACTAACGAATGAAGAGATTACAAGGATTAGCTACGAAAAGAAAATGTGAGAACCTAGTTTAAGGTCCTAACATTTCTCTGTACCTCCTCAACAGTTTGTGTGCTTTTGCACTCACTTTTTTTTAATAAATATTTTCCTCCACTCGATGTTGTGTAAGGAAAAAAAATGGGAAAATATTGAAATTGACCATTGCAAATTGTTAGTCATTTGTATTATGATACTCTCAAGAGCAGCGATGAGCAACCAATGCTAGTGAATGGGACGCATGAGAGGCCCTCCTTCATTTCAGTGGGCTGCAAGATTATTGTAACCAGGATACTCTCCTGGGATAAGGCAATTGAAATACAGCAGTGCTTTCATTGGATGCAGAATAAGTGCAAAGCTCTCACAAAGTTGTGTGCAATCAGCACACACCTCACTTCATGTGCTTTGCATTTAAGAACTAAGGGTCATCACATGAAATTAATAGGTAGCAGGTTTAAAACAAACAAAAGGAAGTTTGACTGAGTACTGCATCAAGAAAAGCTTCCAACCTGTGGAACTCCTTGCCAGAGGATGTTGTAAAGACTTTAACAGGGTTCAAAAAAGAACTAGATACATTCCTGGATGTTAGGTCCATCAATACTTATTAGCCAGGATGGGTAGGAATGGTATCCCTAGCCTCTGTTTGTCAGAGGCTGGGAATGGATGACAGGAGAGGAATGACTTGATGATTAGTTGTTCTGTTTACTTCTCTGGGGCATCTGACATTGGCCACTGTCAGAATACAGACAGGATTCTGGGCTGGATGTACCTTTGGCCTGACACAGTATGGCTGTTCTTATGTTGTTTATGTGTGTAGCACTTTAGTAATCCCAGCAGGGGGGGAAAAACTACATTGCCAGATTCCACAAGGGTCTGTTTCCCCTACACATGGGCAATGGTAAACAAAATGTCTCCTGGGCCACACATATTACATACAGTCCACAGGCCACAAGTTGCTCACTACTGCTCCAGAGGTTCCAAACCAAGCCCGGGGTCCAGTATAAACATGTACTAAGAGACATGCCATATAATAGACAGGACAGACAAAGGCAGGGAGAAGGGAAATGTTATTGCAACCCCTTGCATCCGGGGATTGTACAGGAGTTGTTCAGATCATGGAACTTCCATTTCATGGGAAATCCTGATGTTTTGAAAACTGTTTTCGTTTCAAATCAGAACAAAAAGATGCAGTTTTACAATCTTCGCTCTCGCAAAAATTCAGAAGAATCTTGATTTGGCACCTAATTATTTCATTTCAATCCTATAATCTCAAAACATTTCAGTACAACATATTCATGTATTTAAAATATAACCGTCAAACGAATCGAAGTTCAGAAGAAAGCAATTTACCTTTTCAGTACAAAAACATTTGATGTCTTCTCAATGATACAAGTTGAAACAATCCATTTTGACTTTCTCCTGCCAAATTCCATTGGCAGTGACGTGTTCGTGCACCCCTTTAAAATTTTGACAAATATGCACCTACTGCCAAAAACATTGTGATCAGCTTTGTACAATATCCTGCAGATATTGCTTTGTACAATATCCAAGCAAACAAACCAAAACAAAACCAGAAACATTTGTTTTCCTCTCATTTTTTTCTGGTAACACTAAGCCAAGGGAAACGTTTTCAGACGGCACAGTTGGGACATAGGTTCTCTACTCTCCTTGGCTTTCAATGGGAGAAGTTCATCAAGGGCATGTCTACACTCGAAATAAACTACACAATTTGAGCTACATTAATTACACTCTTTCCCCAACTTCCCTTACTCCTCATACACTGAGGCTATGTCTACACTAGGTTTTTTTTTTACAAAAGAGGCAATGCAAATGAAGTGCTCATCAGCGTTTTCTCATCCTTCATTTGCATAATCTCTTCCGATGCTTTTTGCACAAGAGGTTTTTGCACAAAAACTAGCAGTGTAGACATACAGATCTCGTACAAAAGGGTTTTTTTTGCGCAAAACAGATCTACCTCTTTTTTTGAGGCATAAGGATCTTCCACAAAAGGGGGGGGGGGGGAGTTGTGCAAAATGGATCCATCACTCTACACTGCTAATTTTTTGTGCAAAAACCTCTTGCACAAAAAGCATTGAAAGGGATTATGCAAATGAAGCGCAAGACAATGCTAATGAGCACTTCTTCTGCCAACTCCTGTAACTCTCAGGCTATGTCTACACTAGGTTTTTTTTATGGCAGAGGCAATGCAAATGACGTCCTCTGGCTGGGACACTATGACGACATTATGTGAAAATAACTGCTTGTGTAGATGTGGACTATGTTATTTCAGAATAACATCACTTATTCTGAAATAATGCTGCAGCGTAGACATAACCCAAATGACCTGTTGTGCCTTTGAAGGTGACTTGCAGACCTAGTAGTTCAAACACTGTCAGATAAATGTGGGTTTTCTAGTGAAGACCAATTCTGGAAGTAGTCTTTCATGAGAACACAACAGTGTGGGGCTACGTCTACACTGGCATGATTTTCCGGAAATGCTTTTAACGGAAAAGTTTTCCGTTAAAAGCATTTTCGGAAAAGCGTGTCTAGATTGGCAGGACGCTTTTCCACAAAAACACTTTTTGCGGAAAAGTGTCTGTGGCCAATCTAGATGCGCTTTTCCGCAAAAAAGCCCCGATCACCATTTTCGCGATCGGGGCTATTTTGTGGAAAACAAATCTCTGCTGTCTACACTGGCCCTTTTGCGCAAAAGTTTTTTGGAAAAAGACTTTTGCCCAAACGGGAGCAACATAGTATTTCCGCAAAAGCACTGACAATCTTACATGAGATCGTCAGTGCTTTTGCGTAAATTCAAGCGGCCAGTGTAGACAGCTGGCAAGTTTTTCTGGAAAAGCAGCTGCTTTTCTGGAAAAAGTGGCCAGTCTAGACACAGCCTGGAACATTCAGAACAAGTCATTCAGAACAAGTCACAGTCACATCAAGCTGCTGGCTCCAAACACTCCCAGGCCCCATGATTTCCCAAGCTCTTTCATCATGAAAACCCACTGGGGAGCAACTGAACAGGGCAACAGCATCACAAAAAACTAAGCAATGAAATAAATAAAGGAAGGTGGGTGCTGCCCTTGTACTTGAAAGATTTAGGAATTAGACTCAGAATTCAAGGCCAGACGTAGCCACCTGAGGATCGACTTTCATCTCCTGTATCTCACTCATCCCCAACACTATTCACCATCCACATGCTAAACTCAACTACTGACATCCATGTGCGTAGACTCCCTTCTCTAGGGCAATCCCCAGGACAGAGAACTGTGTTAGGGAAACTCTGCTCTCTTTACTTATAATGAGTTCTTGCTTCAGGAGTCAGAGATTTTGGCCTTCCCTTTGGATAGTACTCAGTGAATAACATTGTAGAACTCTTCCTGTGCCAAGGAGGCATGATCTTATCCTTCTGACACTGTTGGATCTTTTGGGAGAGGAACTTCTCCTACAGGCCAAGAAAACCCTTAGAGGCCTTTAGGGTAGGAGGAGGCCAATAATTACAGGAGACAGCTTAGCGTGGTGGAACAAGCCCTGGATTTGGAATCAAGGCACTTGGGATCCCTTCTCAGCTGGGCCAGTGTGTGAAATTGAGCCTCCGTTTCCTCTTTGAATCTTTCACTAGCTTGCATTCTGTTTATGGTCATCAATTTGTGTACTTGCTTTGTGTGTACTGTGTCAGGCATCGCCAAACTCCAATCTTCTTTGTGGTTTAGGTGCGACTGCAATATAAATAATAATAATCATATCTCGACTAGTAAAATAAATAATACACGAGTCATAAAAAGAAAGCAATAACATGTGCTGTTCCTATGAAAAACATGAGGAAACTCAACAGATAAAAGAATGAGGGCTCACAATGAGGCTATGTCTAGACTGCAAGCCTCTTTTGAAAGAGGCCTTTTCGAAAGATACTTTCGAAAAAGCCTCTTTCGAAAAAGAGCATCTAGACTACAACCAGTACTTTTGAAAAAACAAGTCTCTTTTTCAAAAGAGAGCACCCAGGCAGTCTGGATGCTCTCTTTTGAAAAAGCACAGTTTGATGACATAGCGCCTTTTTTCAAAAGAGCACTTTCCAAAAAAAGGCATTCTTCCTCGTAAAACGAGGTTTTCAGTGGTTGAAAAAACTGTTGCATTCTTTTAATTTACTTTCAAAAGAACGTGGCAGCAGTCTAGATGCAGGGGAAGTTTTTTTGAAAAAAGGCCACTTTTTTCAAAAAAACCTCCTGTAGTCTAGACACACCCTTGTTTTCTCTATTTATATTACCAGTACGTGCTATTCACATGTACTGTGCTCTGTGTACACCACGTGTAAGATATGGGCTGTAAGAAATAGTTTATTTCTCCTGATTGGCAACTGATCATTATGCTTTGCTCCGCAAGGATACACATTTTTTTCCAATCATGTAATCCTAGTACTCAGAGTCCATAAGTAACTGTCTTGATCATTCTGAATCCAGTTCTGTACTAGAGTGTGTCAAATATAAGACTGAGAGCACTACACTTGAGAGAAAATCCAAACCAGTTGTCTCTCTGCTTTGACTTGACCCACAGGACAAAGACACAGTAATATTTCAGATGGTTATTTTTCATCCTTAACCAGCATTTTGACATATACATATGCATATGTTTTATTCTGTGTTCTAGACTGGGGGCGGGGAGCATGGATTTCTGGCTTCTTTGTTGTTTGGTTGAGAGACTTTAGAAGAAGGATAAAAATAATGAGGCTTTGCACATATTCACATTCGCACACAAAGATTTTTAAAGTTCCTCTGAAAAATGAACATTGAACTTCTTAAAAATAAGTTTCCTTTTTTTAGGCACTGTCATTTCTCATATGTTACGATTACTTCCCTCCTACAGCTATAACCTAATCAACATGCAGAGTTCTGATTACGAAGACAAGCAATTTGGGGGAAAATCCTAATGTAATTTACATTGGTAACTCTGGTTACTCGTTAAAGGCTTAGAGAAGGTCCTTATTGGTTTTCTCTCATTGTTTGTGCAGCTGTAAGATGGTGATATACTGAAATCCTGACTAAGGAGCATACGGCAAGACCACAAATGACAACTGATTTTGTATCAGAAATCCCCATGGATGGTTGAAGCCTTTGTGGTTTTTTAAGTGAACAGACAGTGACTCAGTTTGGCCATCACCAGGTAAAATGTATTACAAAAGGCAGCTTAGCATTTGGAGCTTGAAATTTGCCAAAGCCCTTTATTACATACAAAGTTGTTTCATTTCAAGCTAGATGAAAATTCCAAGATCTCTGGTAATATTTCAAATTCTTAGCCTGGACACTGAAACTGTTCACTATATAATAATAATAATAATAATAATAATAATAATAATAATAATAATAAAAAGATGACAACTTTATATCCCTAGATGTGTTCTCTCTGCCAGGTTTTGGTTGCTGCAAAGCTTTTGCTGCAGTAGCATCTCTGCCTCAAATAAGACTGATTAAAATGAAATTACTCAATCTCCTGACCCATGGCAAATTTCATGAGCTGCAATTTGTCTAGTAGTTCAGCTGTGAGTACAATCTGATTGGCTATAATTTAGGTTTATGAGTCTTATTTTTTTCTTTTTTTAACATAGTAGACTCCAGTGATCCTGAAATAAAAAATTAGGGGTGGGGGTGAAGAAAGGAGAGTAGTTGAAGCTGCAAGGGGTGAGGGTGAAGAAAGGTGAGTAGTTGAAGCTGCAAGAATTTAGTCCAAAGTCCAGCTTGCTTTAAAAAAAAAAAGCCCACAGCAAACTTGCAAAATCTCCAAAGCTTAAGTCACTGTGAAGATGCATTCAGGAAAATAAAACACACATTGAAATCTGTTA
The DNA here is from genome assembly GCF_052426305.1 of Pelodiscus sinensis. Taxonomy (NCBI): domain Eukaryota; kingdom Metazoa; phylum Chordata; order Testudines; family Trionychidae; genus Pelodiscus; species Pelodiscus sinensis. The sequence goes on from NC_143057.1 coordinate 124,270,893, forward strand.
AAGAGAGAGATGGCAGGAGTCTGGATTGAAACTATCTTTTTCTCTGAATGTTGTCTGATTTAAAAACAAAATGAGATTATACATGTGGATAGTTTGTTCCCAATTTTCTTAATGAGGAAGTTCTAATCCTGAAGGATACAGAAAAGAAATAATTAGAGTGAAATCCTGCCATTTTTTAAGTCAACTTGAGTTTAACCATAGACTTAACGGGGTCAACCATTATGGATTTCAGCCAGGGAATGATAGTGCATGAATAACTGTGAAAGGAAAGTGACCCTGACCTCCATAACGATGATATGTCATGATTTGATGAAGCGCCTGTTGGGTGTATTTGAGCCGTCATGCTATCTGGATACTAACTGAAATATCCAGAAAGTAAACTATATGGCTGTGTCTACACTGGCATCCCTTCCGGAAAAGGGATGCTAATGTAGCACTTTGGAATAGGCAAATCCGCGGGGGATTTAAATATCCCCTGCGGTATTTGCATAAACATGGCTGCTGCTTTTTTCCGGCTTGGAGATAAGCCGTAGAAAAGCGCCAGTCTAGACGTGATTCTCCGGAAAATAAAGCCTTTTCCGGAGGATCTCTTATTCCTACTTGAAAGTTAGAATAGAAAGTAGGAATAAGAGATCCTCCAGAAAAGGCTTTATTTTCCAGAGAATCACGTCTAGACTGGCGCTTTTCTCCTGCTTATCTCCAAGCCGGAAAAAAGCGGCAGCCATGTTAATGCAAATACTGCGGGGGATATTTAAATCCCCCGCGGATTTGCCTATTCCAAAGTGCTACATTAGCATCCCTTTTCCAGAAGGGATGCCAGTGTAGACACAGCCCATATGCATGGGTTTCCCATAGTTTTCCCTCCAAGTATCCAATACAGCATTCCAGCAGTGATAGAGGGTCTATCTTATCAACTCCATCTTGGATCCTGAACATGGCTGTCTGGGGCCATATCTGCACTACGCAGAAGATCGACGTTGCTGCAGTCAGTCTACCAGGGTTCGAATTAGCAGGTCTAGTGAAGACTCACTAACTCAAACTGAGATGGTACCCCCATCAGCTCTGGTAGTCCTGCTCCTTGTGAGGAGTAAGGGAAGTTAATGGGAGTGTTTCCTCTTGTTGACCTCCTGCTGTGTCAACGGCCCAAAACCTTAATTATGTAACTGGAGTCGATGTCTCTTAAATCAACATGGCTAGAGTTGCGTATCTTAAGTCGACTTTCTCTTTTAGTGTTCACCAGGCCTGAGCCATCTCAATTTATATGCAGATGGTTTTACTGAAGTTAGACAACCCCTGAGAGTTCCATCTCTAACCCATGCCCTAGAGGTGGGCAGACACAGAGGTGCCTGGATTTGTCTGTGTGCCACCGAAGTGAGTAACTCACCACTGGACCAACTCAGCAAGAGCTGAGTTAGATGCTCCATCACTGGCCATTTTTCAGTAAGACCCAACCTTGAGTTTTGTGGTATTTTCCCCTGTAAGGTATGCTGTAACTAAAACACAAATCAATTCAGGAAAGTCTTAGGGTTTGTGTTATAGAGTAGGTCACATGAGATGACCACACCAGTTCCTTCTGGCCTAGGAATCTATGAATGTTACAACTTGGGGGCAACATTCTTATTTTCCCCGTGTCAATCTAGCAGCTTGAATGACAATGGTTGTCCTCATGAGAGTCTCACAATTCCCCATTCCTTCCTTGCTCCATATAGTGCAAAGCATCCTTCCTACACATCTTACTGGCCAGTACTTCGTTATGGCAGTAAGGTCACAGAACTCTGCTCCCACCCAAACTTTCCAGGGTTCCAGTTGCCAGCCACCCTGCACCATGTATGTCTCTGAAGAGCACTGCATGTTCTTACCTGCTAATCCAAGATGGGACACACAGTGTGATTTAGACTTTTTTTCCATTTCAAGGGCGGTAGCCCTAAAAGCAAGCCACTGTAGAAGCTGTAGAAACCATTTCATATTTAGCTAGAAGCCATCTTGTATAACAGAAACCATTTCAGCTTTTCTCTCAAACATGCAGATCAGAGTGAACTTTCTGTCACCCCGTCAGAAGAGGCCTACAGGATGGGCTACTGGTATGTGTTAATTGGGCTGGTTGGGGCAGGAGATGTACTCCCTCGTACCTGTCCGCCATCTTGCTGATAAAGCTTTGTTTTTCCAAGTTTAATTGAGGATTTCTGTACTTGGATGCCCTGATGTCAGACTGTTAGGCTAAGGGTATAAAGATACTAGGACTGATTGTATTAGCAGCCTTACTGGGCCCGGCTTTGCTGGGACCACGTTTGGCTCATGCTGTGCTTTATTAATTAATAAAGCTGTTTGTTAGCTGCCTAAACAGAGAGGAGAGTTTTTTGCTTCGACACCACCAACCAAAAGGGAGCCTGCTGCAACCCCCATCACAGGGCAACTCTACAATCTTCCCCCTCACAGCCAGATAGCATCTTGAGAGATGACACATTTAGATAAGGTGGATAGACAAACTGGAGGACTAGGCCAAAAGAAATCTGATGAAGTTCAGCAAGAACAAGGGCAGTTTCCCAAGCCATTGGTTCAGCTGCAGACTGATTGGGTAAGGGGGTAGTTCTGGAGAAAAGGAGCTGGGGATTACAGAGGATGAGAAGCTGGATGTGATTCAGCAGTGTGGCCTTTTTACCAAGAAGGCTACCTGCATATTTGGGCTGCATTAGGAGGAGCATTGCCAGCAGATTGAGGGAAGTGATTATCCCCCTCTATTCAGCACTGGGGAAGCCACATCTGGAGTACTGCATCCATTTTTTGGGCCCCCCCACTCCAGAAAGGATGTGGACATGGGGGGCAGGTAACCTAGGCAAGGGAATTAATTGCTTTCCCAAAACTGCCTACGGTCTGGCTGCCCCAGAGGGCAGCGGCCACAGTGCAGCTTCTCAGCTTTTTGGCCACCTGGGAGAGCAGGTGCAGTAGTGAAGGTGCCTGGATCTCTGGCTGCCAGGGAGGAAGGAAGGCCAGGAAGGATGGGAATGTGGTACAGCTGCCCAGTTCTGCAAATGTCAGACATTCCAACCACCCAGGGAGGATGGAGCCATGTTACCCACTGGGATGGGGAGATGAAGGGGCCTGGGCATAATCAGGGGTTGAAGACAGTAACATGCTGGAGGGGTGGGGCTTGGCTCCATGAAGAGGGAGGTTGCAGATCCATAAAAATAATTCAGCCAGGTTGGTCAAACACTAACGAGGTGGCAATCCTGCTTAGACTATTAGGGCGACTGATTCAAATGAAAGTTAGATATCTAAAAACTTTGGGAATCTCAGTCTAAATGCCTGGTACCCCTCCATTTGGAAAAGTCCTTTACAAATCTCCCATTTGCTGCTACCGTTTGCTAGCACCAAAGTTGACGAGGTTTCCTAGGAAATACTTGGGAGGAAGGGAATGCAAATTCCCAGGGCTCAACAAATTATGGAAAACCCTACTCACCAGACAAAAAAGGGACTTGCCACCCTCCCCCCCAAAAAGTGTTAGTAAATACTAATAAGAACATTAATTAATGACTAATAAGTTGTTAATAAATATCTTATAAACCTCCAAATTTTCCCTCTGCTGCCATGTCTCCTCCCCTTGCTCCATCAGCTCCCCTGGTCCCTGCTGCTCCCCAACCCCTCATCCTCCTCTGCAGTCCTGACTCCTGCCCTTCTCACTGCCCTCAGCCTTCCTGAGACCTGCCCCCTCCACCAGCCCTTCTCTCCCCCGTGCCCACTCCTCCAGTAGCCCCACTCAGATCATGTGAGCTACCCCTCCTCATCCCCTCTTCTAACACCTCCCTCTACACACCTGCCCTGCCTCTCTCCTCTGGTGCTAGTCCCTCCCCTGCAGGTGTCTGCCCTTCTGCTTCACCCCCAGAATCCCCTGGCACCTGCACCCTCCTGGTGCCTCCCTCTTTCCTCACTGCCCCTGCCCCCTCACCACCCTCTGCCCCCATTCTCCTCATGCCCCTGTGCCCTCACACATGCCTTGCTCCATCCCCGCCTTCCTCATGCCCACCCCTTCTTTCATGACTTCTCCCAGCATCTCCCCCTCCCCCATCTAGCCCCCAGTGCCCTTACCCTCTGCTCTCCCAGCATCACCCTGTTCCCCCCTCCCACTGACACCTCCCCTCCTGTCCTTTACCTCATTGTCTGAACTTGGCCTCCCTGGGATTTGTCTCTCTTGCGCCCCTGTCCCTTGCTCCCTTCCCCTTTCTTCTTCTTCTGACCCATCTCCTAGGTGGCCTGCAATCTTGTGACTGTACCACACTTGGGGCAAGTATGAGAAACATTAGGCTTCTCTGGCTCAAGCCTTTGGAAGAACACCATGGCTCCCAGATAATGGGAGGAGGGGGAGGGGGTTCTTTGAAGCACTTGTGCCAAAGTGGCCAAGTAAAGCGCCATATGAAAGATGAGAAACACAAGATACATCGGGATTCCAGCCCATCCAGCCTCCCTGTGTGCCCCATCTCCTCAATAGAAAACCGTACAGTCCCATGACTGGAGCCCTACCACGTGTTCACCAGCTTGCTCAAACCCAATGAGACAGCACCTTTCCCTCCCACCCCCAGCTGCTCTTGAATATCCATCTGTTGAGGCTCCCTGGCTAGCAGCAGGTTGCTTTCCAGCCCTGCTCTCAGTCTTGTAGTTCCAGCTCTCAGATAGCTTGGCCTTATCTCCAGAACCCATTCCAAATCTGTGGCCTTTAACCTATGGCTTCTGATTACTGAAGCGCTCTAATTCGCTCCTGAGCCAGCCTATGATCCCAAGTGAAAGGAGATATCATTGGGTCTGGATGGTTAGGTAGCAGCAAGACCAAGCGCAAGTCAAACAGCACTTTGAAACCATACACCAGTTGGATGAATGGGGTGAGGCTGGAGAGGGTAGAATGTTTTTACTGGAAAAGGAGTATGACCTTGGGTGTTGTTCACCTAAACAGCTTCTCCTTCTGATCAGTATCCCTCCAACCTTGCCCTGTTGCATTTAAGCCAGTAGTTCTTCACCTGAGATTGAATCTTTTGTAGGCCTTTTGACATCCTGGTCCTGGGTTTGGTTGCCTCTTCAGGAAGGAAAATCTTCTCAGGAATGAGCTATAACAGTAGTTATGTAGTGCTGCAAGTCACAGCACAAAGCTATAACTTGGGAAGAACCCGTAGCTGGTGCATGAACAACTCATTTTAACTGTTTAAATGACATTTAGGGTGATAAATGGGTCATAAAATAACAGTTGAATAAAACAGATGACGAGAAAGTGCTCAAATAAAAAAGGACAATTATTACAAGTTAAAATATCCAAGAACTGAACCTCATAAACCTCTGCATAAAAATGTTACATCTAGCCCTTTTCATTATTTGAACTTTTTCCATCTCTCGGCACTTATTATCATTCATATTTTAAAACCAGTTCAACACAGTCACTGAAAAGAAAAGCTGCCATGCAAAATATGCATGAGTGCATGGGTTTTTAATATACAGGACTTGTTTAGAAAGGTGGAACTGAAAATGTAGCCATTAATCCAGGATGAGTAAGAATGAGTAGGCAAAAGAAACACTATCCCAAATGGGAAATGCTAATATTGACAATTAATATGATGGCAGCCATCTTGGTTTGGGGCACCAGAGATTGAACCAGACACCTCCAGAATCAAAAGAATGAGCTGGTACAGCTTGAACTAAAAAAGTGAATTCTCATGAATTAGCATAGTTACGGATCTATATCCTCCACAGGTCAGGAACAAAAGGAACTGACAACATAAAATCAACAGTTGATTGCATCTGCGGAAGACCTGGAGACTGTTAAAGAGACGATGAAATGGAAATAATAAGCATTGCTATGATCACTCTTTTGGGCCTGTCAGTGCTCACTATCAAAATGTTTAGGGGCTCCCAGATACATAAAATGTCATGTGACTGGGATTTTCAGCATGTTTTAATATAAATATGCAATGGATGTTCGCCCTTTGTTGCAAAACAAAGTCGTCCCCAGTGTCTGATTTTTGACCAGGACCAATGGGTTTGTTGCAGAGTCAAAACATGTTTTCAATGGCTGGAGAGATTTCTCAAATATTTGCAATGAGATCAGTAGAATCGTCACACTGAGGTTTTAATTAGGCTAATGTCGTGCTGGCTCCAAAGTACAATAAAAGGCAATCCATAATGATAACTCTAGTTCTGCTTTTTGTCAAATGGATTGAATGAAAAATTAGCTTTCCCAAATGCTGTTGCCTTGTCTTCCCATCATTCGACGTGTTTGCAAGATAAGGACAACAGGGGGAGAAATTGATTATCAGCATCAAGCTAGCAAGCAGCTGTATGATTCAGAGTTAAGGGTCAATTGTCCAGTGACACTCCACATCATTAAATCTTTTTAGAATCTTTTGAGGCTGACACAGGAGTCTTGCTGACTTAAGCTAAAGATTGACTTAACAGTTACACATCTACCATACTCATTGGAACATAAGTCAAAATCCCCCAAAGTATTTAGGTGCGTAAGTGCTGCTGAATTAAAATGAGACTTAGGTACCTAAATAACTTTGAAGGTCAGGGCCGTAGGACTGGAAGAGCCCTGCTGGGTCATCGAGTTCTGTCTACTACCACAAGCAGCCCTTGCGCTTACTCACAAAGGCATTGATTCAGGAAGAAACACAGCACAGCAGCAAGAACGTTCAGGATTGGGATCTAAAAGGGAAATCCTGGCCTCTCAAAACCTATTTTTTGTTTTGCCAGTGACATCAGCAGAACAAGGATTCCATGCTGCGTGTTCTTGCTGCTGTGCTAGGCCTACCCAGGACTTTGTTTGTTTGTTTGTTTTTACAGCAAACCAAAGGATCTACCCATAATCAAAGTTTCAAGGTTGCTAGGATTATATGTACCATTTGTCTAATGGCTGTGCCTGGAGCAGTGGACATTGTACAAACACTAAAGGAGAGACCCTACCCTGAAGAAATTCCAAGGCGGGTCCCTGATGTTGCATAACTTGAGTGCATGGGTCACCATTCCATGGACTGAAACTTAGGGTATGTCTAGACTGCATCCCTCCGTCGGCAGAGGGATACAGATTAGGCAGGTCGACATTGCAAAGGAAGCGGGGATTTAAATATCCCATGCCTAATTTGCATAAAAATGGCTGCCGCATTTTGCCGACTCAGCACTGTCGAAGCAAAAACGCTCCTCTCTGTTTAGGCAGCTACCAAACAGCTTTATTAATTAATAACGCACAGCATGAGCCAAACGTGGTCCCAGCAAAGCCAGGACCAGTAAGGCTGGCTAATACAATCAGTCCTAGTATCTTTATACCCTTAGCCAAACAGTCCGACGTCAGGGCATCCAATTACAGAAATCCTCAATTAAACTTGGAAAAACAAAGTTTTATCAGCAAGATGGTGGACAGGTATGAGGGAGTACCTCTCCTGTCCCAACCAGCCCAATTAACACATACCAGTAGCCCATTCTGTAGGCCTATTCTCACGGAGTGACAGAAAGTTCACTCTGGTCTACGTGTTAGAGAGAAAAGCTGAAATGGTTTCTGTTATACAAGATGGCTTCTGCCTAAATGTGAAATTGTTTCTACAGTTTCTACAGCACTTTGTCTGCAAAAAGCGGCAGTCTAGTGGGGGATCTGTCAAGAAAGAAAGCCTTTTTCGACAGATCCTGTAAACCTTGCAGGAGGCATAAGGGATCTGTCGAAAAAGGCTTTCTTTCTCAACAGCTCCCCCTCTAGATTGATGCTTTTTGCAGACAAAGTGCTGAGTTGGCAAAACGTGGCGTCCATTTTTATGCAAATTAGGCACCGGATATTTAAATCCCTGCTCCATTTGCAATGTCGACCTGCCTAATCTGCATTCTTCTGCCGACAGAGGGATGCAGTCTAGACATACCTTTTAACCACTTAAAGAGAAAGAGAATGTCTTTGTTTTACAGCCTTAGCTGAGATCTAGCTGGCTTTTAGCTCAAGCGGTAGAGGCTTATGCACGAATCTCCAGAGGCCCCACGTTTTGTTTCTCCTGTTGGTGTTATACCTGTATAACTTTGTTCTTGGAAGGGACTCCAGTGATGTCAGGTTATCACCACTTCTACACCTGTATAGCTCCATAACCTAGGATATGTCTACACTGCATCCCTAGTTCGAACTAGGGATGCAAATGGAGACAATCGAAGTAGTTAATGAAGCGGGGATTTAAATATCCCGCGCTCCATTAACATGATCTCGCCGGTGCGCTAGTTCAAATCACAGCTGATTCGAACCAGGAAGTGCGCGCCGGGACTCGTTAGTTCGGACTAAAGCCCTTAGTCCGAACTAACGTTACTCCTCAAAAAATCCCCGCTTCATTAACTACTTCGATTGTCTCCATTTGCATCCCTAGTTCGAACTAGGGATGCAGTGTAGACATACCCCTAGAGACCTCAGCTGAGATCGGATCCCACTCTGAATGTCATTATACAAATACATAGGAAGAAACAGACTCTGACCTGAAGCGTTTACAATTAAAATAGAGAAGAAATGTGTTTCCTCTCAGTTCTACAATGAGGAATTGAGGCTCCTGGGTTAGGCCCAAAGTGGGGGAAAATGCTCCAGTGGATAAAGTTCTAATTTGAGTTGTGAGACAGCTTGCAATCAGTTTCTTCTCAAATAGAAGTGTTCTGGGTAATGATTGGCAATCCACTTCAGCCCAGATCCTCTAAGGCAGGACTACTCAACATGCGGCCCACAACCCATGTGTTTGCAGTCAATGTTGCGGTTTGGGTTTATGTGGGGTGAGATCCTTAGAATGAAACTCAAGCCCCACCAGAGACACCACCCACCGGACTCTTGATTGGAGGAGCACCCAGACACACTCGTTGGGCCAGCTGTGCCATTTAAATCAGAAAGAGACACAGGAAGTTGTCCATGTGAGTGGATGAGTTCTGAGCTGGCTGTTTTATCAGACCCTGCCTTTGTGCCTGACTCCTGAGCCCCACTATCTTACCTTGTCCTGGCTCCTGACTTCCCGTGGATTCCTGACCCCCGCCTCTGGCATGGGGAAAAAACGTTCTCTTTAACCTCTGAGGCTAGGGTTAAAATTACAGCAAAGGAGGTTTAGGTTAGACATTGGGAAAAAACTTCCTACTTGTCAGGGTGGTTATACACTGGAATAAATTGCCTAGGAAAATTGTGGAATCTCCATTTTTGGAGATATTTAAGAGCAGGTTGGACAGTTACCAGTCAGGGATGATCTTGACCAGGGCTACTCAACACACAGCCTGAGGGATGGTTTGTGTTTACGTGGGTCTCAACACGCAGCCCACGGGCAGGATCCTTTGAACATGGCCTCCACTGGAAACATGCTCCACAACGGTGAGGAATCTCCCAGGCAGGTGAGCATTGAAAGATGCACATGGACGCACATGGACGCACTGGTAGTCCTGCTCCTCATGAGGAGTAATGGTAACCAATGGGAGTGTTTGTTCTCAGTGACCTCCCACTGTGTGCAAAGCCCGAAAAAAAAATTTAAGCTATGTCGACTACAGCCACGTAATTAATGTCGCTGGAGTTGAGTATCTGAAATTGACTTTCCCCTTTGGTGTAGACCTGGCCTTAGAAATATGGCTTTGATTTCCTGTGTAACTATCTGAGACCTAGTCCAGAGCTATTCTTCAGTGTTCTGAATTATTTTCTGCTTAGGCACTTGTTTTAACTTAGGCCCCAATCTCACAAGGCACAATAGACAGTTGAGAGCATAGATCGGAAGAGAGACAAGAATAAATATTAGGAGAATACAAGGCTATATAGACCAGCCTTGATCAAATTTGTATTTCACAGGGTTTTCCAGCTACCCTTGAATAAGTGAACAAATAAATAAGAAATATTAATGACTCACTACAGGCCATCTGCCTGCTTAAGATTAGCAAACCAAAGATATCAAATATAAAAGACATGTTATTTTATTCCGCCTCGATCACCTGCCCACAGTATTTTCTCAAACTTCACAAGAGAAATTGGAACTAGTCAGTCTGCTATGTCAAGCTGCTTTCAAAGTCTCCTTATTAGGTGACGTAGTGACCCAGACAAGTTCTAGGACCAGGCTAAGTCTGATTTCAAAGGCCTACAACAAAAGAACTGTAGAATTATTGATGTGTCTCAGCCACACAAACATCAGCTTCCTCATTCAGTCAAAGGTCAGCAAAAAATCTCTTAGACGTCATAAAAGAAGTTCTACAGGCTAATTTATCCCCTTCCAGACAAAAGTAAGTTTTCTGTCTCTCCCAGTCTGTATACCAGCAGGGAAGGAAAAAATAAGTTTTGAAGGTAAAAGACTTTGTTCTGTAAGTGGAGAGGAAAGATGAGAAGTTTCTTGTGAAAAGTAATATGTATCAAGCATGCACTTACACACATACACACGTGTAGAATGCTTCCATTCTGCAAATATTTGCAAATAGTTATTCAAAATCAAATCAGAGAAAAATACTTGCAATAATTTAAATATCTTCAAATCAATAATTATATGTAAAAATAGACAAGGCAGCATTTTAAAATCAATTTCTTTTCTTTTTTTGGAACATATAATAATTTATTTTTATGAACCCATTCTTTTTCAGATTGCAGCCAGACAGTGTAGTTTAGTGGAAAATAAACGCTGAACAACAACCAATTTTTTTCTAGAATTAATTTTGTCAACACAGTCTGTTCTTTTATTATGCAACAGAAGAACAACGATACCAGTTTTTAAAAGAAAGCGAATTTGAAGATTCCAATTTTCAGTTATTGCACCCTCCCCAAAATATCTTAATAAGGAAATGTATTGTATTTCCTTTCTAATTGATGCTATTGAGCTATAATTTAATGGACAGTAAATACAATGTAATTGATCAGGAGCTGGAAATGCATTAATTTGAGTTACTATATTTTTATATGCAATTTGAAGTTATGTAAAGACATAAAATATCTTAAGGCTTGGTGTACATCTATGAATTATTGTTTCATTACATTAAATTAAAGCACATGTATGATCAAGCAGGGTGAATGGAAAATTTGTACCCCAAGGTCTTGAGTTGACTCATAGGCAACACTGTACGGTGTCATTGTCTTCATCATTCATTAAGTGAGATTTTGCATTGTGGCTGTTGAGCTTTTATTCCTTTAAGCATAGGTGGGACTAACTAAAAAAGAAAAAAAAGGAAAAAATGTCCATAAAACTCCCAATTAGTAGTAAAAAATAAAGGACTCTGTAGAGGACAGAATACTCAAATTAGAGACAGCAGTTTAATGAATCCTTTTAAGGAAGTTTTTTGTTTTCAAGTGAGAAACTGACTTGTGTTTCTACCCCCTTTGCACAGATAAGTAAGATCAGTGAGGGGGAAATGTAGAGGGTATCATTTCAGAGACCTGTGAAGAGCAGGAGGGATGTAAGACAAGACACTAGAAAGGCTGAAATCAGGCTGATATTTTAATATTTTTTTCACTGAAAACTTGCTTTTTATGGAAAATAAAAATACTTGCAAAAAATGTTTACTTCCCCCATTTTCTTCATAAAACATGAAAATGGTTGATATTTTGTTCAGTTTGCCAGCTTTAGTTCACCCTGCTCCTGCCATTTTCAATAAAAAAGTGGAGTTCGGGGAGATCGAAAACAAAAAGTCTATATATTATGCTCCCAAATTTTTCTAAGCCTCCTATTTTTCAAAAATTTTGGTGAAAAACTCTCAACCCTTTAAAACTTGTTCCTTTTGGAAACTTGTAAAACACAAATTATTTCAAAGCTTTCCATGCAAAATCATCACCATATTTCATCCAGATCTATTTATTACTCAGTACAGTACTTACTAACATAACTTGTGGTAATGAAGGCATTTAGGGTTGGTCTTATTTTGTATAGAATTTTTGGGATTGCCTTGGAAGGACAGACTCCACCTGACTGCTGGGGCAGGAATGCCCATCCCTGTCCTAGGAATGGACAACTGAGTGATTGGGCAAAAAAATGGCAAATGAAATTTAATGTGGATAAGTATAAAGTAATGCACATCGGAAAAAGTAACCCCAACTATACGTACAAGTGTGATGGGGGCTAATTTGGCTACGACAAATAAGGAAAGAGATCTTGGATTTATTGTGGACAGCTCTCTGAAAACTTCCATGCGGTGCGCAGTGGCGGTCAAAAAGGCAAATAGGATGTTAGGAATTATTAAGAAAGGGATAGAAAATAAGACCCAGAATATCTTACTGCCCCTGTATAAAACTATGGTACACCCACATCTTGAGTACTGTGTACAGATTTGGTTTCCTCACCTCAAAAAAGATATTTTGTCCTTAGAAAGGGTTCAGAAAAGGGCAACTAAAATGATTAGGGGTTAGGAACGGGTCCCATATGAAGAGAGGCTAAAGCGACTGGGACCTTTCAGTTTAGAAAAGAGGAGACTAAGAGGGGATATGATAGAAGTATATAAAATCATGAGTGGTATGAGGAGGGCGGATAAAGAAAAGTTGTTTATTAGTTCCCATAATAGAAGAACTAGAGGACATGAAATGAAATTAATGGGTAGCAGGTTTAAAACTAATAAAAGAAAGTTCTTCTTCACACAGCGTGTAGTCAACCTGTGGAACTCCTTGCCACAGGAGTCTGTGAAGGCTAGGACTGTAATAGAGTTTAAAGAGAAGCTAGATAATTTCATGGAGGTTAGGTTCATAAAAGGCTATTAGCCAGGGGATAGAAATGGTGTCCCTGGCCTCTGTTTGTCAGAGGCTGGAGATGGATGGTACGAGACAAATCGCTTGATCATTGTCTTTGGTCCACCCCCTCTGGGGCACCTGGCACTGGCCACTGTTGGCAGACAGGCTACTGGGCTAGATGGACCTTTGGTCTGACCCGGTATGGCCATTCTTATGTTCTTATGAAGAAGAAGGTAAGCAAGGAAAGGAAGAGTAGAAACCATTGACGCTGCAGCTGGTGGTCGTTTTGCTCCAAAGCTCTGGGAGACCAACCCTATCAGACTCAGGCCAGTACTACACTAGACCTGGGAAGTCAGGTTAAGGTATGCAACTCCAGCTACATAAAATATACAGCTGGAGTTGGCTTTCCTTAAGCCCACTTTAGTGTCGTCTTCACAGTGGGAGACCAATGGAAGCAAATGCTTCCATCAGCTTCCCTTATTTCTCGCAACTGTGCAGTATAGTGGCACCGACCGGAGTCATCCTCAGCATTTGATTTAGTGGGTATTAACTAGACCTGCTAAACCAAACATGAGAAGAGATTTTGTCTTGTGAAAATCTGGAATCTTTGAATCGGGATCTGGGGCCTTATGAGTTGAAAAGGCATGAACCATTTCCACAAGCCCCAATACCTTTCCTATTTTTAGAGCCCAGCCATAGAGTCTCCTTGAGTACTCTCTGGGAATTTATGAATTTATTGCCTCTTTGAGAACAATGGAACTTTTGACACTAGCTCCAATGGGGCCAACATTTCATCCACTTTTCTCAGATGCACAAACTGAGTTACATTAGTAGGATAACATCACTGATCCTTCAGGGTTACTTTATCTATGCATCATCATCCCTGCTAGGCGCAAAAATTGTTCCTTCTCAGGCTGTTCAGCAACATGTACAAGATTCTCCAGCCATGGAAATGCTCTTTACTTCCATCACATTTCACCTTCCTGTGGTGAGCAACAGAACTGTCCTACAGACCCTTCCTTCAGAAGGTTTAATAGCGTGTGGATAAGTCTCCTCAAGCTGGTTTCAGATCCAGTTTTGGGAAGCACACAAAGTTTATCTTACTATCGCTCTGCTCCACATGACAAATATCTTCCCATTCAAGACCTGATGAGCTTCAGAAGTGGATACAGACTTTTCTCTCCCCCTCACTTCATGTTCTGTTTCTCTGATTTTCCATTGGGCATTAATCAGTACTGCACAGATAAAACATGAACAACTCTTGTTAGGCTGCACAAGTTTCAGTTTTGCCATCCCTACTGACTTTGATGAAATTCACTCCCTCCGTGACATCAACTTTTTGGCAATCTGAAATCCTAAAGAAGTTAAATTCTGAACAGAGCTGGGCAGTTGGGTTGGCTTCCTGCAACCAAATGATCGATACTTTCTCCCTTGTAGTTTCTTTTTAATGGGAGCGTGAAGCCTCCTGCTACGGTTCATAACCTTGGCGGTCATCTTTCATCTTGAACTCTCTTTGATTAGAATTTTAGATCACACAAATCTCATTCTATCATCGCCCAAGTACAGCAATGCTGTGACCAAAGCTGTCTCGGGATGATGCCAAGTCAATAATTCATACCTTTATTACGTCTCAGCTGGATTGCTGTAATTCATCGTAGTTGTTGTAACGGCAGTACTCTAGCACCTGTAGGATGGTCTGCCTGGAGTAGTTCACCATCCAATGACAGCTCTATGCCTTTCATGTATCTGAAATATATGTCTAATCGATCTGTAATGTGCACGGAGTTCTCCACAGATACCACACCCTTAATTGAATTTGCTTCATGGCTAAGAGTTTATACTTGATTTTACAGGTATTTATTGGAATGGCATAGGCCAAAGATCAGACTTCTGTCCTGTCAACAATTCTTCGGCTTTGCTTCCAGTGTATTGTCCCCTAACCTCCTACACATCCCACTTTTCTCTCCAGAATCCCATTCTTAAAAATTGCATGGATCCAGATAAGATTTCTTAGCACATACTTGTCAAAACCAAGCATCTCTAATTAATTATACAACAGGGCACAAATGTCCCAATCCTCAGCCATTGAAGTCAATGGTTTGGGCCCACAGTCTAGAAACATATTAGATCCAGATAATGGGAAGCTACCCAGAAGAATAAAAGAATATTAACGGTCCTCCAAAGGCATGGTCCTTATCTTAATTCACTTTGTCCTCCTTTTATATTGCATCTATGTTAGTGATGCACAATAGCACCATTGCTCAGATATTTTCTCACATGAATACATGGGAAGCCAGCTCTGATCTTTCATCTCTTTATGCTAGAACGGCACTATTGTCACCTCAGTGAAGGCTTCGGAAGAGAAAGAAGCAGAAAAGAGAAAGTTGTGCATTTCGTAGCTTCTAGGTTCCAGACTGATAGAAATTATTTGGAGGAAGTTCTCTAGCCTATGTTACACAGGAAGCCCAACTAGATGATCACAATAGTCCTGTCTGGCCTAGAAATCTAAGCAGAATCTTGTAGGAAGAAAAATCACATTTTGATTAAAGATTGCCAGTGAGGGAGAATCCAGCCTGACCCTTGGTAAATTATTCCACTAGGTAATTTACAAATTTATATTTTATTTCCAGTCTGAATTTGTCTAGCTTCAACTTTTCTCTGCTAGATTGAAGAGCCTATTATTAAATATATGTTCTCTAGATCTTAGCATCCTAGGGCTGGAAGGGACCTCAAAGCAGGACCAACCCAACTAAATCATCCCAGACAGGATTTTGTCAAGCCGGGTTTTAAAAACCTCTAGCGATGGAGATTCTGCCACCAACCTAGGTAACCCATTCCAGTGCTTCACCACTCTCCTAGTGAAACAGTTTTTCTAATATCCAACCTAGACCTCCTCCACTGCAACCTGAGACCATTGCTCTTTGTTCTACCATCTGTCACCACTGACAATAGCCTCTTTCCATACTCTTTGGAACCTTCCTTCAGGTAGTTAAAATCTGCTATCAAATCCCTGCCCCTCCACCCACACCCACCCACCGATAGGTACTTATTGACTGCAATCAAGTCTCTCCTTAACCTACTCTGTGATAAGCTAATACATTTAACAAAAGCCATGGTCAGCTTTGGTGTAAGGGGGGATATTGCCTTTATGTCAAAGTAGTCCACAGGCTTTGGGTGTTGAGAAACTCATTACAGATACGCTTTCTTCATATTACATACCCTTTGCCTTCATTCCTGACTCTCATGGATTTGGGATAGAAGTTTTATTAAGTTCTTGTGATGATTTATTATAATAAGGCTACCATGTAGAACTTCCTTGAGTTTATTTGACACCTAATGCAAACTTTTATTAAGCTGGTAAACAAGCCATTGAGTTGTCATGGTTCTAACAGAAACATCAGTCGGGTGTCCAAAGGGCAATGAAAAGGCAAATAAGAAGTCTTTGCTTGTATACATACTTTTTCATCTTCAGACTGATTTCAGTAAACAAGAGCAAACTAATCCTTGCCCCAGCCTTGCCATTTAGAGGTCTTAGTATCCTATATTATGTACGGAGACACCGAAACAGAGAATTTAGGTGAGATGTCATTGTTTCAGAGAAAGTATATTCCAGAGCTGGGATGAGAGCCTCACCTCTCAAATATCTCTCTTCAAAAGGGTATCCAAAATTTTAGTCCCAAATGCTGATGGTGCCATCACAGAAGTGCCATGTTAACCCAAACAAAATTTGGAGGCATGCTCTCCTAAGAGATATAGAAGTGTTGATTTCTTCTTAACCTTCTCAGGTATGTCTTCACTGGAGTTGTAAAGGGTCACTTACACTTTGAGGAGCTACACCCACATTATCCCTAATTCAGATAGCATACTACAAACAGAGGTGTAGCCATAGTGGCCCAAAAAGCATGAAGGGTCTGCCAACCCACCTACAATCCCATCTGAGACCCTAAATACATACTCACAGGGCTAGCTTCTTGCCCCACAATACTTAGGATTCTGTTTTAGCATCCTTAATCACGGCTAGCATTAGTATGGCTTCTTAAGATAGAAATTACCTTCCAGGACCAGTGTGGACATAACAATTCTTGCAGAAGTTCAGTATAATAGGGCACTCAAGATCCCATTCATTCGTTATATGTATCAACATTTTGTGTCTAAGAACCTCATCCCATGCTCATGAATATTCATTATGAGTATGTGCTCTCTATATTTAAACACATAGGAGTAACTGCACCTCGTGGATGTTTGATTTCTAAAGACAATGAGAAATCCTGTGGCACTTTAGAGACTAACAAAATACATAGGATCATTAGCTTTAGGGGGTAAGACCCACTTCATCAGATGAGTTGGAAAGGAAATAACAGAATACAACAGCAAAAGAAATACTTGTCAATTGTAGAAAGTGTGCTAATGAAGCAAATTAACTGGGATGAATGTGTACCATTCATAGCTTTTTTTATGTGAAAAGGTGAATATCATAGGCAGGAAAAATTGGCTTTGTGGTGCATTAACCAGTTAACGTCTTTGTTCAAGATCAGGGTGACACTGTCAAATTTGTAAATGAATTCTATTTCTGCAGTCTCTCTCTGTCATTGGCTGGAGAAATTCCATTGTGGAAGAATGGCTACTTCTAAATCTATGACTGAGTGACCAGGGAGGTTAAAATGTTCCCCTACAGGTTTATGTGTTACTCTTCCTGATGTCCGATTTGTGTCCATTTATTTTTTGTTGCAGAGACTGTCCGGTTTGGCCAATGTATACGGCAGAAGGGAAGTTGTCACTGGAATTGCGGATTGAACTGAAAGTAGATTTATTTGATTGAAGTTCCATGTTAGTTTTTGGTTTGGTTTTTTGTTTTCAACACTAGAAGATGCCAAATCTTGTGATTTTTATCATAAATGTTGCAATGCGTATTATATTTCTTGCTCCTTGATTTGTGTGATGATGAAACAATCTCTCTTTTCTTAAGTTTTGAGCCCTCCTGGATGTACAGAATAGTTTTACAATACGACCTAAGTGCACTCTCTAACGTAAGATCAAGTGGCAAACAAAAAAAAAAGCCCTTGAATCCTATAATTTGTTTAAAAAAAAGAACACCCTTAGTTTTGTGCCAATCTCATGATTTTTGAATACCTGAAGCTGGCAATATTGCCTGACCTCTAGATACTTAGATGCCATCCTACCTTAGAAAATTACATCCCTACATCACAGGAATTTTGAGGATTATTATCCCTTTTTTAAGATATAAAAATCAGGCATGGAAAAGTTGAGTATTTGCACAAGGAAGCCCACAACACAGATAGGATCTACAAGCAGCTATTCTGAGACCCTTAGCCAATACCTTTGTGACAGGGTGGAGAAGTCCCTGAGCCCAGAAAGCCACTCTAGCTGCCTGGAAGACTTCTCTATGGGCCTAAGAAGAAAGCAGCAAATCAGGGGCCAGGAGGGACTATATAAGAAGCTTCAGGACAAGAGGCAGCTCAGTTGCAGCCCAGACCTGGAAGGGAGAAGGTATGGGCTGGCTGGCAGAACTAGTGATATCATTCTCAACCACTCTCCACTGGGAGCTAAACTGAGCCCTGAGCTAGGGGCAAGAAACTGTCTCCCAGAGGGGAGGCCTTGGAGGCACCAATTGCTCCTGAGAGATGGTACCAAACTGAGAGAATAGGGACACTAACAGAGGGCACCGGGATGGGCCCCTATTAGGTGTATACACCAGGAGGGGTTGTGATTTCACCCAGTGCTGTGTGTCTTGGTTGGAGGGCTGAGTAGCCGAAAAGACTGAAAACTGAGCACTCCGCCAAACGGGGACGCTCACGAGAAGTGAGTGCCACCCTGTTACAGCCTTATACACTGCCTCAAGTATGGATTCAATACTGCACCATACTGTGCTAGGAAAAATAATACATCAGAGGCAGTTTAGCTCCCAGCGAGTGCACTGAAGATATAGCAACATCATATATTTTATTTTTTAAAAGCCTACTTCCTATACGTGAATAAAACAGGTGTGAAAATCCCCAAACTGATATAATTTACAAACCAACACCTTGGTAATTATTTGGGTAGCATTTGTGAAGTTTTTATTTATGGATGATGCATGGGTGTATGTTTTCTTTTGGCAGCTGGTGATATAAAAGTTCCACAGATGATTTATAAAGAGCAAACCATGTAGAAGCTACAAGATGATATTGCCCTAACAATGGGAATGAGATGCCGATGAGTGCTTGAAAATGGACTAAAAAAAGCAATCAGGATGGGCAGCTTTGTGAGAAGAAAGCTTGGTTGCCATACTGATCAAGCTAAAATGGCTCTGCTTTGAGATTTGCTGCTAGCTTTTGAATCTGCGTTGGTATGTTTGTGCTTTCCATGAGGTTAGTGTGTTCCCTTTCCCTAGGGTCCTCTTTCTTAGTTCTTTTGCAGCATAACCCATGTAGAAAAAACACACGAGAAAATGTGGCTTTCCTTTTCCCATGCTATTCTGGGATACTGGGATAACCCAACATAGCTATCTTCTGTCTTCACAGCAAGCCAAGAGTCAGGAAAAGCCTGAGATTGCGGCTGTCATATAGAGAGATGGTGTTCCCATAAGAAACAAGTATACATGAATACCTGGCAAAAGAAGTAGGATAAATTGGAGAGACTTCATAGAAGAGCCACGAGAAAGATTAATGGATTAGAAAACATACTTTATAGTACAGGTTGTACCTCCCTCACTCAGCACCCAAACAAGAGGATTAGCCAGACCAGGGGAGGTCCTTCCCAACATGGCCTATGCTGCTCTGATGCCCCCCAGCTAGGGCACCAACCCATCTCCGTTGATGCCTGCCTGGCCATGGCTCCCTAGGCTGGAGTTCAATGGCTACTGCTGCTGACCCCAAGCTCCACAGCTGGGACCAGAGCTTCGCAGCCACCGCTTCTGGCCCCCAAGCTCCATGGCCAGGGCTGGAGCTTTGTGGCTATCACCACCACCCCCAAGTTCCACAGTCAGACCAGCGCTCCATGGCTGCCACTGCCAGCCCCCAAGCTCTGTGTCTGGGGCCGGAGCTTTGTGACTGTTCCTGCTGGCCTCTTGCTACTATCCAGCCACAAGGACTAGAATTCCTTGCTGCTTCCCCCCCTCCCCCCACCGTGGGGCTCCTGGCTGAGTTGCTGCCTCCCACTGCCACTCCTGCCCCACAGCTTGACCTCCCTATACCTGGGTTCTGTGGTGAAGGAACTTATGTGGTCCAATGTTGCTGGACCTCAGATTCCCGGTTAAGGGAGGTACAACCTGTAATAGACGCCAAGAGTTCAATCTATTTAACTTAATGAAGAGCACATTAAAGGGTGACTTGGTCACAATTTGTTAGTATAGACAAGAGGAACAAATATTTAATAATGGGCTCTTCAATTTAGCAGATAAAAGTAAACATGATCCAATGGGTGGTAGTCGAAGCCAGACAACTCTGACTTAATTTAATAGGCTGAAAAAAGGAAGGGGCACTCGCATCTGCTCATCTTGAGCTTAAAAGTGTGGCTGTTGGAGAGTGGAAGTCCCAGAACCAATGTGAGGTAAGTGGATCACATGGCGAGGGTACTAGTCTGGGACATCAGAGAATGATGTCACTTCCTTTCTTCCTCCTCAGACTTCCTGTTTGGCTTGAAGTAACAAACTTAATTTCTGTTTCCAAGTACCAAAAATGGGGTAACTGTGCTTCCCTACCTGACAGGAGACTTCTGGGAATAAATCTGGTAAAGACTGTGAGGTCCTCAGATACAATGGAAGCTTTATAAGTAGAGGTCCCACTTTAACCCAAACAGGCAGGTCCTGGAATAGGACCCTCTTTAGACCACATTTCTAAACTGAAGTTTATAATTGTTGACCTCACTTGTATTGAAGTAGTACCTCAGGCCTCCACTGAGAAGGTATGTTTCCAGGTGCTTAATAAAATGGGGGACCATCACATTTCCTCCCTCAGGAAAGTGGAGTTTACAATCAAAGCCTTTGATCCTACTAAACACTCTGCAATGAGGCTGGTGGATGGTATATACATTGTGGGCTGCCTATGTCCCTTCTGCTGTCCTTTGGCCACACTTTCCATAAAGGAAACCAGTGGGATCCACTAACTCAGAATGAAATTGCCTGCAATTCTGTCAGACTTAAGTAGTCAAATGCAGACTTTTAGCCTTGCTGAACTATCTGATGTAGAAATGCAGCTTCCTTAACGTAAATAATGTATCTTGCAGAGATAAGTAACCAAGCCTTGTCAGTAAGGTCTCAGAGATGATAATACCATCCATTTTCATCTTGAATTCCACCGTGGCTTTGGGCTATGTTTATCAGGCTTTACAAAAAGCGCTCTAGAAGGGCTAAGTGTAGGCAGATAGCCTTCAGAGGTCACTCCGATCATTTTAAAACTGTCTGGCTATCGATGTGATTTTCAGGTTTCTGTGGGTAATACATATCTGTCACTAGCCTTGCCATAAAATGATTTGTCTTTAATTATCATCAGTTAGCTAAACAAATCCTGACTCAAAGTCTGTACAATTACATCTTGATTTAGGCTGGTTTCCGGGTTCTATACAAACCTTTCACATGGCCCTAAAGTACAGTCCTTATCTATTTCAAGGGGCTGGGGAGATTAAACAAAGGCAATATTTCCCAGTGGCTAGAGCACTGGTCTGGCAACCTCAGTTCTAATCCTGACTCCACCACGGTGAACTTAAGCCTGTCACTTCCCTTATCATCACCTCAGTTTCCCCATATGTAAAATTAGAATAGTATTACTAGTTTGCTTTGTAAAGCACTTTGAGAGCTACAGATGAGAGAGCCTATATATGACCTAATTGTGGTTGTTGTTGCTACTCTAATGTTACTCAAATGAAGCAAATGAGAAGTGAAGAATAAACGGCCTTAAAATTGATAGGAGTCATGTCATTTGCTTCCATAGGAGCAGAATCAGAACTATCATTGTGTTTGATAAATTTGCTGTCTCGATTTCTTGTCCCACCCATGGGTCTTTGAGCTGTTTCTGACCATTGCTTGACGTGATCGCCTGCCTGCCTGCCTGAAAGAAAACCAAAGGCAGGAGGCCAGTGCATTTCAGAACTCTTTGTATCACCGCCCTTGTCCCATGAGGTAAAACAGCTGCACGATTAATTCCCTACATTTCAAACATCTTTTTTACCCTTTTCAAAGTTTGCACTAAACACTTTCCAACAATATCTCCCATCATCCTCTTTCTGTGCCCATCTATTTGAGTCTATACGTTTAATCCAGCCACTCTTTTCCCTCTCACAGAAACCCTCTTGGGATTAGTTTCAACACAATTGTCTCTCTGCCTTGTGCACACTGGCACTGACCTTCATCCGCTCATTAAGTAAATTTGGATATTACCATTTATGGAATCAGAGATTTGCTAACTTTCATCTCTGAACTACAGTAAAACCTGTGTTATCCGGCACGCTCAGGGATTAGGGTGTTCTGGTTATCTAAAAATTCCAGTTATTTGAGGGTCCCATCAATCTAGGAAAAAAAATGGACATCGATTTTTTAATATTGGTAGTTTTTAGTGTGAGGCAGTTGGTCTCGCATTTCTATTTTGAGTTAAAGATGATTAGCACTTCTTAAATAAAAATTGTTATGCCAATCATGGTAAACCAAAACAGGCCTGTGCGCCTGAAGATGTAGCAGTACTGTGGCTGGGGGAAATGCCGGTTAACAAAGTTTTCTGGATAATGGAGTGCTGGTTAAGAAAGGTTTCACTGTAGAATGGTTAAAACTCACATTCCATCTCTCCCTCCCTCTCTCTCTCACACGCTTTTTTTTTTTTCTTCTCCTCCTCCTGGCAGACAAAAGCTTTTACATTATTCAGGTCTCCATTACATGGGCACCTTTTTTTGTTTGTATGTGTGACTTTGAAGATCTGTCATTCTTTTCAACATTCAAGGACTTTAGCCCTCTTACCTGTATGCTGTGCGATGCTACTTGAATTAGTATTACCCTTCAAAGCCCGATATTTCACAGCGACAGCAGCCACCGTGTAGAGAGCTTTGTCAAAACTGTTACTGCCCAAATGCCTTTTTTTGTTTGTTTTCAGATGCCTTCTTTCCTTCTGACCAAAAGACAATCTGATCGGAAAATCAGCATGTTTTCAGCAAGGCATTTTTCATTCCTCTTCAACAGCAAGAATTAGGTTCCATTTTGTGGGTTTTTTTGGTTTTCAAATGAGCAAATCAGGAAGCCTGTTTTGAGGCCAGTGATAACATGGTCCATTTGATTAAATAGAGAGGAAAAGACTAACAGAAATGTGGGAGCACAGAAAGAGGCTGAGTGATTGGCCCAGTTAGAGAGAATGTCTTTTTTCCTTTGAGACTTCCCTCATGGTTCACCTGAGAAACACTGACAAAAGAAGCAGACGGGTAGCTGTATTAGTCTATAACTTTAAAAACAATGAGTAGTCCATTGGCACCTTAGATTAACAAAAATAATACATAATATATATGAGCTTCTGTAAGTAGGACCCACTTCATCAGATGAGATATGAGGGGAGTGAAAAGAGAATCTTGAAACTGATAGGAGATGTACCATAAATTAGCACATATAATCTGCAAATTATATACATTTTTACAAACCCCGTCCCCCTCCCCCGTGGGATATAGTTGTCCGTGGGGTATACACATTTATTTTTATTCACCTGGGGGTGAGTGCAGCTTCTCTCTCACAGGCCGGCCAGCACGCCTGCGCTGCACTCTCTGCTCCCTCACCTGGAGGTTGGGCTCTGCTGCGGCTACGCGGGACCTGGGGGTGAGTGTGGCTCCCCTCCCGCAGGCTCACATTTGGCAGTGGTACGTTTGGCTAATTCCCCCCCTCTTCCCGGCCCCTAGAAATCTTTCCCCCGGCACAGTTTAAAATACAAGTTAAAACCAAGTCTTGTATACCCCGTGGGCTATACACGTGTGCAGGGTATACAAGACTTTTTTTACTCATTGAGGGAAAACCCTGGGTTATACTCGTGCGCGGGGTATATGTGCTAATTTTCAGTAATTGGAAGCAGGATTGCGCCATATTATCACTTTGTGGGTCGAAGCGGCAAAGAGTCCTGTGGCACCATATAGACTAAACGAAGTGTTGGAGCATGAGCATTCGTGGGCAAAGACCCACTTCGTCTTTGCCCACGAAAGCTCATGCTCCAATACTTCGTTTAGTCTATAAGGTGCCACAGGACTCCTCGCCACTTTTTGCAGATTCAGACTAACACAGCTACCCCTCTCATACTCGACACCATTTGTGGATCAAGGGGCACTGACAGATTTGCTGGGTCTCTGGGCAAGATGTGAGGGGCAGCTCTGCTCTCCCAGAGGGGCAAGGCTGGGCAGAGCCAGCCCTTTGCACTGCCTGGAGCATGCCACCCCATGGGCCACCACCCCCGCCAGCCCTCAGAGCTACCTGGAGCATGCTGCATGGCACTCCAGCGGTGATTTGAAGGGCCTGGGCCTCCAAAGGCTGCCACTCCTGTGGTAGCTGTGGCGGTGGGTGGGAGCCCCATGCGCTTTTGAATCGCTGGTCCCCATGGCATCTTCCCTCTTTGCTCCCCCTCCTCCCATCGGCAGGTCTCTGTGGGTCTATCCATGCAATTCATGCATTTGCTTTGAACCTATCTGAGGTAGGTTTTTCCGATTCTACCTTTCTTCAGCTTGCAAATAAGTAACAGTGTGAAAACTAACAGTGTGTCATCTTTGCACAGGGACCCAGGGTGAATGTTTTGGACTGGTGAAACCCTGGTCTCCCTGACATCAGTGACCAATTTGCCCTTGATTTAATCAAGGCCAGGTAGAGAATGTATTTGAAACCAGTAGTCCTCCTCCAGCCAAGCACTGAAGCACTTTTTAACTCAAAGCATGTGAGTGGTGCCATTGACTTCAAAATGGAGCTGTTTACATGCTCTGGTTCCAGCATATATTTTGCCTGGATTGGGGCCAGTCGAAGTAATTGCTGCATCTGGCCATGCACTTTTGAATTTCTACTTTTTACAGCCCATCGCAGTACTGGGATGGGACACAGATAAGAAGATGCCATCCTCAACCAGAGCTGGACAAATAATGGATTTTTCAGTGCTCTGGCAGTTTTTAAAAACAAACTGTAAAAGTGTCTCAAACTCAAGCAAAAATGACAGCTTTAAGGTAGCTTGGGCCAGTTGAAAAGTGTGAAGTCACTTACAGAATGGGAAGCGAATGTCTAGGAAGGAGTACAGCAGAAAGGGATCTAGGGGTTATAGTGGACCACAAGCTGAATATGAGTCAGCAGTGTGATGCTGTTGTAAAAAACATGATTCTGGGCTGCATTAACAGGCGTGTTGTGAGCAAGATGCGAGAAGTCATTCTTGCGCTCTACTCTGTGCTGGTTAGGCCTCAGTTGGAGTATTGTGTCCAGTTCTGGGCACTGCATTTCAAGAAGGATGTGGAGAAATCGGAGAGGGTCCAGAGAAGAGCAACAAGACTGATTAAAGGTTTAGAGAACATGACCTATGAAGGAAGGCTGAAAGAATTGGGTTTGTTTAGTTTAGAAAAGAGAAGACTGAGAGGGGACATGATAGCCGTTTTCAGGTATCTAAAAGGGTGTCATAAGGAGGAGGGAGAAAACCTGTTCATCTTGGCCTCTGGGGATAGAACAAGAAGCAATGGGCTTAAACTGCAGCAAGGGAGATTTAGGTTAGACATTAGGTAGTCAAACACTGGAATAAATTACCCAGGGAGGTTGTGGATTCTCCATCTCTGGAGATATTTAAGAGTAGGTTAGATAAATGTCTATCAGGGATGGTCTAGGCAGTATTTGGTCCTGCCATGAAGGCAGGGGACTGGACTCAATGACCTCTCGAGATCCCTTCCAGTCCTAGTATTCTATGATTCGATGATTCTAAGTCAGGAAAAAATGTTTTAGTCAAAACACATTTCATATTATCAAGCTAAAGAGAAGGAGGGAAGGAGGATAGTGGTGACTCCAGGTAAATATTAGCCCAACGATGAGGGTGCTCATGGGTGGCCCTCTGCAGAGAAATTTGGGACTCCAGTACGTCATAGTCCCCCTCTAATATAACCCCAGTTACAGACATTCTAGGGGGCCCCTGAATTTGGGGCCCAAGTACAATTACCCACCCCACAACCATTCATGAGCAATGTGGGAGATAAACATTCAAATCCACACTTCAGCGATGAAAGACTCCTTTCTCCATATCAGGTTGGAGTTTCGGATATTCTGAGATGGGACTCTCTCCATCTCTCCTCTTGAAACTGTGTGTAGACAATTAAATGGTCATTGGAGCAAGGAATTGAAGGTGGGCCTCCTAGGGTATGTCTACACTGCAATTAAAAATCAGTGTCAGGCCTAATCCGGTTGATCTGGGCTTTCAAAGGCTCAGGCTCAGGCTAAGGGGCTGTTTAATTGTAATGTGGACATTTGGGGCTTGGGCAGAAACCTGGGCTTTAGGACCCCGTGAGATGGGAAGGTCCCTGGATGCAATCTGAGCCTGAACATTGGCACTGAAATTGAAGATCCTCTTAGACATTCACAGCTGTTCCATGCTAGCTGACTCAGGCTCACGAGGGTTGGGCTATGTGCAATATAGACACTCTCCTATAGCTTAGGAGAGTGTGCTGGCTACCTGCCTATGGAATCACTCCCACTCTCTTCTCTTGTGCCAATGAGTATTGTTATGCTACCCTGAGGAATGGATTGTCGATAATGAAATTGTGGGAGGCATGTTTTTAGCCAGATACAGTATACCCATTGTACAATCAGAAGCATGCAGTCCAATGGTAGTAGAATACAGCATTGTTCTGACTGTCTGACTGTATGCTTAATGAACATTTGATAACTGTCATCCTGTCCAACTGGGGACTTTGAGCTCTTGAAAAACAAGGTGCTGGAACTTGAACTAAAGTGTCATAGAATAATCGAATCCTAGGACTGGAAGGGACCTCGACAGGTCATCAAGTCCAGTCCTCTGCCCTCATGGCAGGACCAAGCACCGTCAAGATCATCCCTGATAGATGTCTCTCTAACCTGCTCTTAAATATCTCCAGTGTTCCACAACCTCCGTAGGCAATTTATTCCAATGTTTAACCACCCCGACAGGAAGCTTTTCCAAATGTCCAACCTAAACCTCCCTTGCTGCATTTTAAGCTCATTGCTTCTTGTCCTATCCTTAGAGATCAAGGAGAACAATTTTTCTCCCTCCTCCTTGTAATATCCCATCTAATTTGTCTTCTAACTGGTCCATGTCCTCTGTAGACTACATACAAAGGAGGAACTTATGTAGAGAACCAGTGTAGAGAACATGTACAGAACATCAATAATACTTTGCACCCTGGTTACATATTCCAAGAGGACACAGCATGTTGAAGCCAGTCCACTATCTGCTATCCGATGCCTATCAAAGTGCAGTTCCATAGCACCTTACTCATGATGCAAAGCTGTTCTCTTTAAAATTCAGCATCCCATTTAGAGAAGCAGCCAGGTTTTACAATCTTGATGTGATTTTTTTTTTAGACAAATGTCACTTGTTCTCATTGATGAGCAGGGTAGGAAGATAAAGAGAGGTAAATGGCCAATGAGTATTATTAGACTTTGGAAAAATAACTTTGTTTCCCTATGTGAGATACAACATTGAAATGTAATCCTTTGCTGAATGCCTTGCAATTCTCTAATACAGACCAGCTTGGCTTGCTTTGAATGCTGCAAGAAAACTAAATTGCTGAAGTACAGCTTTCTAATCCAGTGCAGAATTTCTTTCAGATGCATTTGCACACCCAGAACTTCAAAGGTGAGGTGACGACTGAAACTCCAAGACCTATGAATTGCCACTGCAGCACTGTGTGATGCACTGCAAAGCTCTGGACAGCACAGTCCAGACATTGCTGGTAGGGCACAGTATCTGGGCAGCAGTTACAGGCTCTGGTTCCACCCCTTCCACCCGAAACCCCGCCCACCTTGTCCAGAAGTCCAGCGAGTTTGTTTGCTCACATCCACATCCAATTAAAAGTTAATATATAAACAAATAAAAACATTACACATGGATTTAAGCCAAGGTTTTTCTATCTGAGCACCTAAAGTGAAATATCTAAATATGTTTTTAGACTCTTAAAACTGAGTATGCAATTTTCTGAAGTGCTTGCATTGATGGCTATGTGAATTTGCAATACTTAGCACAACCTCTGAAAATCTGTCCCCTTAGGGTATGTCTACACTGCCACCCTAGTTTGAAATAGGGTGGCAGTGTAGACATACCCTTAGGCTGTGTCTAGACTGGCCAGTTTTTCTGGAAAATCAGCCGCTTTTCCAGAAAAACTTGCCAGCTGTCTACACTGGCCGCTTGAATTTCCGCAAAAGCACTGATGAGCTCATGTAAGATTGTCAGTGTTCTTGCGGAAATACTATGCTGCTCCCATTCGGGCAAAAGTCCTTTTGCGCAAAAGTTTTGCACAAAAGGGCCAATGTAGACAGCTCAGATTTGTTTTCTGCAAAAAATCCCCGATCGCGAAAATGGCTTTTGTAGAAAAGCGTCCATGCCAATCTAGATGCTCTGTTCCGAAAATGCTTTTAACGGAAAAGTTTTCCGTTAAAAGCATTTCCGGAAAATCATGCCAGTCTAGACGCAGCCTTATAGTTTAGCAGCCAAGCTATGGGTTTCGGAGTGGAGCCGTGCATAGAACAGAATTTATTGCTTAATGGCTAAGTGGACATATGTTTATATATAAAAAATTTGTTTTGAGTTGTCCTGAGATAAATATGTTTCAAAAATTTTGGCATATGAAATGTTGGAAAAAATTTCCAAAGCCAATGTCATCTTCAAAACCTTTTAAAAAATGGAAAAAAACTTGGAAGAATCTGAGATGAAATGTCAAAACAAATTGTTGTGTCATTTCCATTTATTTTTCTGGTGCAAAACCATTTAGTAAAATTGACCCAAAAGGCAAATTGTTTCAACTAACCTGAAACTGCAATTTGCAGCAAAAAAGAATTTTACATGAAAAATTCCATCCAGCCTATCTTGAGACACTCAGCTTTCAAAAATATTGGTGAAACATGCTCACCAGATCCTCATATTTAGAAAGTCAAAATCGCTCCCCGTGCAACTTTTAATTTTCAATCGTATTTTGTACTTTTGGCCATTGTGTGCATGCACGTTCTGAACTTAATCTCATTGCTTCATGCCCACCATTTTCATTAGTACTATTCCACAGAAAATTGCAATTTTTTAAAAATCATTCAGACAGAATATCCTGGTAATATAGCAGTCTCCATCACCTAGCACAATGAGGTCTGAGCCTAGCTGAGGCACCTAGGTGCTACAGTAACACCAACAAGCATAATCAAACGTGTGACCTCTGGAGCTTAGCTGGGAGCCAGCTGGCTTTTAGCTCATGCACTACGGCTGTAGAGCAGACTCATTATTCTCTCTGTAACTGTGCCCAGTGCCACTAGCTGGGACAGTGCACCATACCCAGAAGATGTGTGGGTTACACCAGCAGTGCACAACCAGCGGTGCGCAACCTGTGGTCCGCGGCTGTCTTCCTGGGGGGGGACGCGGTGCTTGGATCCAGGCCGGCCGCCATTTTGTTTTCCTGGCTCAGCACCTGACATACACATGGCGGACGGTGGGGGGAGTGGCAGGGGAGAGGACCGTTGCTTAATTAAAGGGGCCGCAACAAAATATTCCTGGTGCTTTTTTTTTTCTTTTTTGCTCAACAATTTTTTTTTTTTCTTTTGCAAATTAAAAAAGGTTGAGCACCACTGGGTTACACTATCGCAATGCAAATGCTTAAGACTAATCATGTAGACATCAGTTCCTCCAAACACCTCTCCTACTAGGGTAGGAGAACCTTATCAAGTTCTCCTACCCCCAAAAAAACCCACTCAACAGCATTCGTCTGTTTATAAGTGAATTACCCAAGTTCACACTGTGGCTACATTTACACTCGGAACTACGGGTGTAATTCCCAGCTCACACCAACACACCCTTGGTAGCTCTCATAGGAGTTCATGCACTAATAGTGTCGACCTGGGAAATAACATCATGGACCAGCCTCCCTCAATACAAACCTGTTTGGACCCCATGGGTATGTACGACGGGAGGTCAGCCCCTGCTGCTGCTCATTGGGCTACAATGACTAGACAACCGCTTTTTTAAGCACTAGCTCAGAGGAGATCTGGATCAAGTGTGTGGGAATCACATCCCCGGGTCCAAATGCAGGCAGAGCCAATGGCAGACCTCAGGCCCTCTGAGCCCAGGTTTTGGGCCGTAACCACAAGCCCATCTTTCCTCTGCTTCTGGCTCTGACTGTTGCTTTTGTAATTGCTTTCTCTATTATGAGTCTTTTCCTCCCCATAAAAGAAATTACAGCTTGTCTCGGTGGAAGATAAAACCTGAGTAACGGCTCTCCTGTAGAAATGCAGCAGGTTTGTGCACTAATCCGAGGGAGGGAGGATGTGCGGATTGTGGGCAATTAAATGCATCCACCACAAAGACCCATAAGAGAACCACTTATTTTTTTTAATTCTTCTTCGTCATTTCACTTTAAAAGGGTTTAAGCCCTCCAGCTCCTCTCTGAAGGAACTTTGAGACTGGCTGTGACAGGACTCATGTTGCTAAGCCTGCTGGGCAGCATCGGTCTAAAATGTGATGACAGAGTCACCCACCGAGAGAGCTGTCTTATTTATCCCGGTGCTCACAAACTGATGTGTTCCCAGCAGTTGTGGCTTTCCCTGTAATCATTTGTATTATTATTTATAACAAATTACATGTCAAGGACACAATGGCATAGTGGTGCATCCCATTAATTTTTGTACGCAGGGCGGAGGGGCTATGCACTGTTACTAGGCGCACGTTGACAATTTATTTTACCAGTGAATTTAGAAGTCCTTTTGTGTTTAAACTTTTATGAGGCCAATAGAAAGACAAGAAAGCGAGAGAGACGGACATAAGAGAATGATGAGATAAACAGAACTAGAGATAGAGGGGCTTGAAAAAGGGTTAGACACGGATCTGAATAGAAATGGACCCAGGACATGCTACGCAATAAATATTCATGTTTCAAGACATTAGCTGAGTGCCATTTGGGGTCAGCAAGGACACTTTCCCTTAATGTGTTCTATTATATAAAATACATTATGTGGGTGACTTGGAACGACAGTCCTTTTATTGATGTGGTGGGAAGATCAAAATGGGCAAAGAGATCTATGTTTAGGATGTTCTAGGAAAGAAAGATAATAAGGAGGCCTCCGAAGGAAGCTTGGAAGGATTACATTTGTATTAGTAACTGGTGGTAAAGGTTTAGTTCGTGTGTACAGGATGAAATTAAGAAAAAAATTAAGAAAAAATAGTTCTATGGATGAGAAATTCTCAAGCCACATTTTTTCTTACTTTGCCTCTCTGTAAATTACAATTATTAGAGTTTAATTTAAAGACTTTCGCTTTGTACAGTATGACATGTGATCTTGACTTTTTTAAATGTTCGTAAAGCTGTAACGTGAAACTCAATGTGTGTGGTCAGTAAATAATTATTGTCTGATGTCTATAATTTCATGAAGCTGACAATTTAAATAGATAATATTGATTTTTTTTAGATTTGTATCTATCAAAATTACAAAACTGTATGGCAAACTTGGCAAAGCCTATTCATCAGTAAGCAGAAAGGGAGCTTAGGATGCTGCTAGACACAGTCTAAAAATCGGAGACCATTAGGTGAGCACTTGAGAATGACCAGTGTAAGGCCCACTGCAAAAGCATTTGTGAGTAAGGTTGAGGATCGGGGTGTAAATTCTTTTGACCCTGTGGTCTGTGATATGCATGAGGGTCTTCTTGTGTCCTCACACTAATTCCTGACGCATTTCATTGCCCAATCGTTGCACTGCACAAGGTCACTAGAAAAAGCATTCACACTCAAGCAGCTGGCAACACAGGAGACATTTCACATTTGGAGTCTTTCTGCCAAAGTCATGACCCGTGGGGCCAGTGATGTGGCCTCACTTGATCATCACATCTCTTGAACTCCAGTGCACAATTGATTAAGGCAGCGCTACATAGTCCCTGGAGGTCTGCACTGGGGTGCTCTTACCTGGAGTGCACAGGCCTCAGGGACATTCTACATCCTCGTTTGTCATATCTAAGCTCTTTTCTCTTTGGGAGACAGTATGAGGGATTTATCATGGCAAGTTAACTTTATTAGGACTCCAGTGGATCAGCATTGGTATACTATCCTATAGCAGATGTCTTCACATTGTGCAATTCCTTGGCCATTCAACTCTTCCTGCAAATATACTGGAAAGTTGCTATCAGAGCAATACAGGTACTTGCAAGATGTAGAAACTGTCAATGTGGGTAGACTCGAGGCATCCTGTGAAGCAGTGTAAAGTGACCACATTGCATTAGTGTAGTCATCAGTTTTAGCAAAACGACCCTGCTGTAGATCACAGAGTGAGCTTTAATGGGTAGCAGGTTTAAAACTAATAAAAGAAAGTTCTTCTTCACACAGCGTGTAGTCTACCTGTGGAACTCCTTGCCATAGGAGGCTGTGAAGGCTAGGACTATAACAGAGTTTAAAGAGAAGCTAGATGATTTCATGGAGGCTAGGTCCATAAAAGGCTATTAGCCAGGGGATAGAATTGGTGTCGCTGGCCTCTGTTTGTCAGAGGCTGGAGAAGGATGGCAGGAGACAAATTGCTTGATCATTGTCTTCGGTCCACTCTCTCTGGGGCACCTGGTGCTGGCCACTATCAGCAGATAGGATACTGGGCTAGATGGATCTTTGGTCTGACCCAGTACGGCCGTTCTTATGTTCTTATTCCGCAGCAATATAACCAGATTACAGAGAATGTTGCTTCAGATGCTAATGTTGGCTTTAGTTTTCTTGGTATGGCTTTAAGAGAATGTGTGGTTAAATGCATGGTGAACTCCTATATATGGGTCTTATGGATAAGTATATTTACCCCAAGACAACTGATGCTGAGTTTGTGTTTGGCCTCTTGGTTTTTGAGATGCAATGCACTGTCTTGTGTCAGTTATTCAGGCAGTCGTATGCGATGATCATAATTGTCCCTTCTGGCCTCCAAATCTGTGAAAGAAAGAATCTATGACTGAAAGACTTCAGGTCCAAAGTCAAACTCATCAGTGAAGACTCATGAAAAGACATGATTGATGACTACTCCAGTCCATATATCATATGTGAGAGGCTACTGCTTTTTAAAAGTGACATTTGTCACTTTTCTGTCTTACCAAGAGGGGAAGTACATCTATACACAGACACACACAATCTTTGTCAACATCAATTTTTTTCCCTCCAGGTTTATTGCAATCATAAACTCTAGTGCACTATGAAAAAGTGCAGTGTCACCTCAGGTCCATCAAACTTGACACTAAAAGGTTAAATGAATTTCTTAGCCTTGGCTTGATCCAAAGAGCAAAAGTATACACACAATACATGCTGCACAGATTAATACTTTTTTTATAGTTGCAGACAAAGTTCATGGACAAAAAATGGACACTGCATTCAACTCAGCAGCAGAACGATTATTGTGACAAAAGTTTCGAAGTTTTGAGGGGCTTTGAAGCAGATGATTTGCAGTGCAAAGCATTGTGGCTCCAAAAGGTGTAATAGATTCAGAGTTTTCAGAGCTAGTAGATCCGGGGTAGCAGGCTAATCATATCTGTTCTCTATGCTTTATGAAGAGTGAAGTTGTCTTAGTTTTGGAAGTTAAAACAGGCCAGCTAACCATTTCTCCTCCCCCCCCCCCCATTTGAACCACCTTGTCTTATTGTGACCACTTCTTCCAGTCTCTTTTATTGCTTAAGCTTCATAGAGATAAGATGACTGTTCTATGACATCTATGTTGAAATCAGTGAGAAATTTTACTAATTTTACTTCTCTCTTTTTAAGTGAAAAATGTGTGTGTGTGTGTGGGGGGGAGGGGTGTTGCTAGAATGTTTCTAGTCTCAAGACGTGAAGTCTCCTGTTCAGACATTCTGTAGATGCTACTCTCATCTAGAGAACCAGTAAAAATAAGCACAGATGAAAGATAGTATATACAGAGGAAAAGATATCCTGTAAAAAATGATATCCTAAAAAAATTAAGTTTACACGGATCTTTCAAAGAAGGGTTTTTTTCTCGAAAGAACCACATCTAGACTACTTTCTTTTTCGAAAGAATCTCTTTCGAAAAAGCGATTGGAAGAAGATATGCAAATTCACATCGCATATGCATATCTTCTTTCGAAAGTGAATGTAAGTCTAGACAGACGTGCCTGAGGGACAGACATCAGCCTATAACTAAGTCACAAAGAGTACTATATCTCAATGGCTAAAAAGGAACCCCTGAGAGTTCTGTTGTCTGGTATTTTAGAATGTGAAGTAGGCAAAATGTCTAGGCCAGAATCTCTGTTTACACAGCCAGTTGGTGTGCCTTTGTGTTAAATTAAATTTGTACTGGGAAAAAGAATACATACAGATCTATTTCAGGAACTGGTTTCAATGGCTCCCTTGAACTCCTCTTGGAGCTTTGCAAATTGATAAAAACTAGTCCCTTTGATCTTTCTTTCATCAGCTGGAGTAGATTTAGAATCATAGAATCATAGAATAATAGGACTGGAAGGGACCTCGAGAGGTCATCGAGTCCAGCCCCCCGCCCTCAAGGCAGGACCAAGCTCCGTCTACACCATCCCTGACAGATGTCTATCTAACCTGTTCTTAAATATCTCCAGAGAGGGAGATTCCACCACCTCCCTTGGCAATTTATTCCAATATTTGACCACCCTGACAGTTAGGAATTTTTTAGTTCAAATTGAACCCATGGATGCCCACTGGGTACCTGCAAATGGTTGCATCTAGTACAGGGCTTGGCAAGATGCAGCCCAGAGGCCAGTACCAGCCTGCCTAACACTTAGAGAGCAGCCAGATGCAGTCTGCAGGCTGGGTCAATTTATATCCTATCTATCCATAACCCCAAATGTCCAGGTGGTGGCTCAAGCAGCAGGATCCTATTTAAATGGCTCATGGCGTCTGGTCATGGTGGTATCCTAGCAGGGGGCTGGAGCCATGAGCCATTTAAACAGCTGTAGCAACTCCTGGCAGTTGCCAAGCAATGTGGGAGGTGCAAATCATTTAAATAGCAGCAATTTAAAGGGCTCACCGCTCGTGGGCCTGCCACTACCATGTTGCCTGGCAGGAGGGCTCATGATTTCAGCCCCTGCCAGGGTAGCCAGGAGTGGCCCTAGACGAGCTGCCGGGACTGGTGCCCTTGGTGAAATGCACGATCGGCACCCCCGCCTCAAAGCCCTCAACGGCCGTTTATCTTGGCACCTTAGGCGACCACCTCGTTTGCCTGTATTGACCGGCCGCCACTGAGGGTAGTGCCAGGAGCAGGAGCTACCCTGGGCAGCTGCCAGACAATGTGGTAATTGTGGGGTGAGTCCTTTGCTGTGTTTTTAATTCAAAGCATCTGGTCCCATCCAACTCTGGGGGGAGACTAGTGGGCCAAATTCTCTGTAAATGTAACTCCATTGGTAGTAGGACTCATCTAAGGAAAAGCTTCAGAGGGGTAGTCGAAGTTTTTCCTCAGAGGGGAGGAATAGCTCAGTGGTTTGAGCTTGGCCTGTTAAACCCAGGGTTATGAGTTCAATCCTTGCAGAGGCCATTTGGGGCAAAAAGTTGTCAGGTATGGTACTTGGTCCTGTTGTGAAGGCAGGGGACTGGACTTGATGACCTTTCAAGGCCTGTTCCAGGAGATAGGCAATCTTCATTAACCTTTAAATTTTTTTTTTTTTAGTCTGTACAGGATAAACTTATAGAACAACAAATGGTCTGGTAGCACTTAATAGACTAACTACAAAACATGTAGAGAGTATCATGAGCTTTCATGGCTACAGCCCACTTCTTCAGATGACCGGAGTGTTGTGAGGAAGTGGGTAACAGGACTACGTGTTTATCGATACCGTACTAGGAGAAGCTGCTGACTCTCTGTGGCACAAACAGGTGAATAATTATAGCCAGGGTGGAAGTGTCCCTATGAGCAAAGTGAGCTCCTGCATGGGGAGAAAAATTGTGAAGACAGAACTCTAGGACCAGCAATCGTGGAATGTGCATGACGTTATACAATACAACCGCAGCGCCTTCTTGTTAGCATTCAGCACATATTCCAAACTTTTTGCAGAGCAGATCACAAAGAAAGAACAAACACCATGTTAACAGCAAGCAGTGTGTGTAGTGGTTTCCATTCACAAAGGCTTTGGGAGGCTGGTTTTGGTTGAAGACATATGGGCATGAAGTGTTGGAGGTCAAGGCACAAGGTCACACCAAGT
Source organism: Pelodiscus sinensis (assembly GCF_052426305.1). Taxonomy (NCBI): domain Eukaryota; kingdom Metazoa; phylum Chordata; order Testudines; family Trionychidae; genus Pelodiscus; species Pelodiscus sinensis. Next base: position 124,306,866 of record NC_143057.1, read on the forward strand.
AATAGACACTGTGCTGAAGAGGGTGTTACAGTACTCGAAACCTGAAAGTCTCTGGTCCCCTTCAATGCTCGCTGTGCAAAAGGTCTGGAAATCTGTGGTGCCATGTCCCTCAGGAAGAAGAAAGCATAGTTCAGGAACAACTGGGCCAAGATCTTCCTGCAAATCTCAGTCGCCATCCTTGATGTTTTGGGTTTGGGCCCAGCTACTACTCCTGTAACTTCAATGTGTTATGCCTTGGGAACCACCAATGCTTCCTTCTGACAGAACAGCTCTATACAAAGAGGCAAGCCTGTATATATGTCACGTAATAAAAAGAGTGCCCTCTACTGGCAGATAAGCCTGTCACTTTATTTAATCTACTAACCTATAGCCAATGGTGCACAATGAAAGAGAAAAGAAGAGGATTGAGAATGATGACACAAAATGTCTCAAAAAGACTCAATCCAGTAGAGGTGTTCAAAGCTACCACTAAATGTCAAGCAAAAAACACTGAATAACCACACCTGTGGGGAGGATAACGATGCCATTGCATGCCAGCTTTCAAAGTTTTAAAAATGACAAGTAGTTCTTTGGCACCTTAGAGGCTAACAAAAATACCCACCCCCCTTTTTTTTTCTCCACTGAGGCTCATCTGAAGACGTGTTTTTTGCCCACAAAAGTTCATTATGCTTTATCTATTTTTGGTAGTCTCGAAGGTGTCACATCCAGGACTACTTGTTTTTAAAGTTATAGATTAACACAGCTACCCCCCAAGACCTTCAAAGTTATAACAATTATTTTCATCCTGAACTGAAACAAACCCAAATCAAAACTCCTTTGGAATGTGGTTGAAAAATGTCCCATTTCTGGATCAAAAGCACACAAGTTTTCCATTCTGCTCGGTCAGAAGCAGCCGCGAACACAAGACCAAAAATAAAAACCTTTCCAACAATCTCTCCGCAAACCAATCCAGCTGCAATGTATCAGCAGCTTTAGACGAGTCATTCTGTTGAATATGTTCTGGCTGACTCTGTAAATAAACCTCCACTCCCTGCCCCCAAATAAGAGTAGAGACTTCTCATCTGTATGTGGAATGAGATTGCTGGAAACAATTGCACTGGCATCTAAAGGAAAAAGTTATAGTGCTGAAATGAATGTGATGCTTCAACTTCACATGTTAGTTTGGAATCCCTGGGGAAGGCAGTGTACTGCGAATGGAGAGCCGCAATTCTTGTCACTAAGTGTCTGCTGAAGCTTGTAATGGGTTTCTTTTGAACCTTTCACACCTCTGCTTTCCATAGAAGGTTCATTTACCTTTCTGAAGCAGAACAGAGCTGTTTTTAGATTGCCTTGATTCCTATAGACACTGAGATCCCTCGAGCCTGCATTAGGATGCCTTTTGTCTAGGCAAATTCTTATCTGACTGGCTGAGAGCTGAACGGCGGAAGGAAGATATTGCACCTGCTCTTATAGACCTGATCCCTAATGCCTTCTAGTTTATTACTCCTCACAGTAATTTTTCCTCTCACTAGCCTAATCTAACTGCTCAGATTAATCTGTTCATACTATTGCCTAAGCAGGTAATCAACGTTCTGGGGTCTTGAAGGTTTTCTGTCAGGACAGAAAAAATGACCCTACAAATTAGGTTGATTACTTGAGGTAATTTTATTTAATAAAATCATAGAATGCTAGAAGTGGAAGGGACCTTAAGAGGCCATCGAGTCCAATTTCCTGGCTTCATGGCAGGACCCAGTACCATCTAGACCATCCCTGATAGATGTCTATCTAACCTGCTCTTAAATATTTCCAGAGATGGAGAGTCCACAACCTCCCTAGGTTGCTCATCAAAAAGAGCATGCAGAGTGCTGTTTTCCCTAAACAGAGTAGGAACAAGCAGCATACAGCTTCCTTTCTCACAAATATGCCACTTCCGTGGGCTCTGGGCCTATGCATCCCTGCTTCCACTTCCCATGAGAGACGTACACACAAATTCTTCTGCTGGCTTGATCCCTCAATCACACAGCTGGCAATCTATATTTTAGCTCCTGCATTTACAACCAGAGAAAAGCATTTACAACCTTCAGGGTCATATCTACCATGGTCACAGGACATGGGAAGCTCTATGGATTGTCTGCGGCACAGTTGATTAGGACCAAGATATACCTGGTGGTGGCCACGAGCGTTTCACAGCCTCAAAATGTGAATACCAGGACTCTTGGCACTGTTCCAACTGTTCCAGTTTTCTTTTCTTAGAAGAGGTCAATGTTTAGGAATCTGATTTCATTCTCATTCCAAATGAAAACTAAAAGTAGCTTAAAATATTCCACAAAAGGGCATTGGCCCTTGGTTCTGGGGCAGTCTGCATGGCTCTACTACTGGCGGGGCTGGATTACCCAATAGGCAAACTAAGCACGTGCTTAGGGCAACAGCAAAGCAGAGGCACCAATAAAAATGAGATTTCAAAAAAAGCATCAAAGTAGTCATCATGGGAAAAATCAGAACTCTGCAGAGAACAACGTGTTAGGACAGACTTGATTCACTTTCTCTATTGTGTATGGAAGCGGACATGCTTCATCGAGTCAGTTTTGATGAACTTATCCAGAATTTTGCAATCAGAAAATCTAGAAAGAAGCTATTTTCATTTCAGCATACATGTAAGTTTTGTGTCATTTCGAAAAATAAAATTTTATTTTATGGTATAGTATTGTTTTTATTTTGAATTACATATAGTGGGGGGGGGGAGCACCATAATCTTTTCAGTGCTTAGGGCCTCTAAAGGTCTTAATCCAGCCCTGACTACTGGTATTCATTTCTAGAACTATTGTGTGAAATATGCACCCTATATTTCCTGGTGTTGGTTTATGTGGGTTGGACTGCAGCAGAATCCACAGTGCCTGGATTAGTGGATCCCGGTGCTGTGGCAGGGGCTGAGCTGCACAGGCTGGGACTCCCTGAATCTGGCCGAGGTGGGGGCTGTAGCAACCGTGGGGGCAGTGGGAAGTTTACTTCCACTCTGCTGCATCAATGAGGTCATAGCTGTCCTCATCCCCATCTCTGGCTCCTTGCTGCCCCCTGTGGTCATTTCATAGTATAACTGCCCCTGCTAGCAGTCGACTTCCTTTCTGTGTTATTAAAAACAATCACATTCCAAGCACATCTCATTGTTCTGGCAAAACCAAACCCTTACCTTGCCTTAAGTTATGATAAGAGGAAGCTGCATACCAAGTTTGATTGTCTGTGAGTGAGCAAGTCTGTCTATCTGTGTGTTTGTTCAAAAATTCCTCCTTAACAGTAAAAGCTAGGACAAACTCCCTCAAAGATATAGTGGATATAATTTCCCCATAACATGTTTTATGGAAGTTGCAAAAATGAGCCACACACACACTTGCGCAAGAAGCCTGCAGTGTAGACATAGCCGTGGTGTATGTATGTGGATGAGAAGCACTTAAATAAGACAAAGTCCCAAGTATCAGGAGGGTCACTATAAAATCAGAACATTTGGTAGTCCTGTGCCAATGGCTCATGGCAAGCGATCACACCAGTATAAAAATCTCTCATGTTTCTGATTGTCAGGGTGAGTTTGAAAAGGAGTCACTATCAATAAACTTCTGTGGAGTTGAGAAGCCCCCGTGCTTTCGCTATAGCAGCCCAACAGAGAACTTTACTCTGAGAGTGTGCTGTATATCACTATTATAACTCCATCATGGTCAATTAGCCAGACATGTTCCTGGCTCTTATCTTCAAAAATGATGCTTCTTGATTATTTATGTTTCCAAAGGCTATTATTGAGTAATTCAGTGTAGTGATGAACTTCAATATGCTCTACCGTTGTGACTGTAAATCCAGGTGTTAACACCCCCCTGTGACCCATCATCTCACCGCAGATACCTAATAAAGTTGCCATTAGCTGGCAGTATATACTGAAGGAAACTATACAGCCAGCTGATCTTCCCATTGCAGAAAGAGGTGCTGGTGAATGCTAGATGATTATCTGGGTAAGGAGCTGTCCAAGTTATTAAAAAGCAAGAGAGGGAGGGGGAAAGAGAAAAAAGGAATTCCTCTGAAGAGGGATTCCTATTTTACCAGAGCAGATAGAAAAGGTAGAATCCATAGCCTGTGGAATAAAAATAAGAGGAGGAAACCATTGCTAAACTAAGAGAGCCTAGTCAATGTTCTCTGTAATCTTTTCCATCCATGTGCGGGAGAAATTTTTATGAGTCATGTGCCAATGTGCACCACTACTAGAAACACAGAACCTGGGTGTGGGCTCCCTGCTAACTAGTTGGATAATGTTTGAATCTCTCCTGAGGAGGCCACATGAGTACACCCCCTTACAGGGAGCGCTGACCCTACCTCTCCAAGCCCAGTTAGAATTGAAGAAATAATGTGAAGCTTCTGTTTGGAAGAATACCTTTAAGGATTGACAGAAGGATAAGAGACGAGGAAAGTCTTCTACGGCATTTACTTTGTCTCCACTTCTCAAAGGATGCAGTTCCCCAAAATTCTGCATCCTATTTCCTTTGAGCTTCTCACAGCTCCTCCATGTGGCCGGACTACCCCTGCACCATCCCCACAGAGCATCAGAATATGATCCAGCTCAGGGATGCCAAAACTCAAACCAGTCTTTTCCCTGCACATTGTCGATCCTCCCTGCTGTGGGCTGTGATGAGGCCAGGCACTACAAATGAAAGCAGAGAGACTTTCTCTTCTGTGCTATCAGTGATGAACCCTGCTGGTGTCCAGGCAACATGGAGGAGGAAGGTACCAGATTAAAATGCAGAAGGAACAAGAGTCTGACTGAAAGTAACAGAAGAGGAGCAGATGGGTACAAGCCTGGAAGCGAGGAGAGAAAAACTGGGTATTGGAGCAAGTGGAGGGCAAGACTAGAAATGACTCAGGAAGGTGGCTGGGAGATTGGGTCTGAGATGGGGATCCCAAAGGTGTGAGGCTACCACTGGAGGGACAAGGAAACTAAGGACTGGAGATAGGGAACAATTAGGCAAAGAGAATGGGATTATAAAATGAGACAGGGATGGAGTGGGACAGATCAGAGGAGACCGGACAGAAAGCATTAAGCTTGAGGGACATGGACACTAAGGTCTGTCTCTACTACAGAACAGAGCCTGGATTGGAACCCAGAATTTTTGATACTCACCCTTCCTCCCACCATTCCTCTGAGGTCAGCAAAACCCAGAAACAAAGCGCATGTGTCGTTCTCCTCTGCGGCTGTCCCACATGAATGCCACACGCTATTGTCCTCAGTTGCTCTGTTAGCTCAAGCTGCGGAGGTGAGTTTGGAGGAATGGAATGTTCCAGTCCTGAAGAGAAACATATCCATGTTAGTAAGTTACTGTGTCATGGAACTTCTTAGCTTTTTTTTTTTTTTTTTTTGAGAAAAACCTAGCGAACGCCACATACAAATACATCGACAGAGCACCACCGCCCCAAAGTCCAGCCCCCAGCTTTGCCAGAATGAAGGTGATTTGTGCATAAGTCACAGCCAGTTACCCGCCTTGTCGGGATCAGCAGGCAGGTTTCTGTAGGTCTCACGGCAGAGCTGCATCTTAAGGCGGAGCTTGAGAGAGGGTAAGATAGTGCGCATATGCATTGTGTCCAGGGAATGTTTCCCCTAGGTGAGGGGCAACATGGGAGAAAGGGCAAAGAATTGTCCATTCCACCTGTTCGCTGCTTCCAATCTGATCACATCTGATTCTTTTTGGAATTCTTAGTCACTCTCACAGGACACAATTAGTCCATTCTATGCTACGCTGAAGATCAGCACTGCCACGGTCGATCTTCTGGGGTTCTAGTCTAGTGAAAGACCCGCTAATTCGAACTGAGAGGTACCACATCAGCACTGGAACTCCTGCTCCTCACGAAGAGTAAAGGAAGCCAATGGGAGCATGTGGATGGTGATTTAATTAACAAAACTGGAGTTGCCTGTCTTAAGTCGATCTTCCTCTTTAGTGTAAATATGCCCTTAAAGTATATGTCTTATCTTTGCCTTCAAAGCCCTTCCCTTCTTAATTCCATCCTCACCTATGTCTCAGACGTGGGCTCCTCCTGTGTCGCCAAGCAACCCCTCAGCACTGGCATAGATACCCTGCATGCCTCCTTCACCGTCTCCACTGAACAAGCTTGCATTCTCTGCTGTGCACCACAGACTTGTGTAACTAAGGCCTATGTCCTCACTACAATCCTGCGAGGACAGGATTATTTTACATACGGGCCGTAGAGGTTCAATGACTTGCTTGTGATCCCACCAAAGGTCTGTGATTGTACCAAATTTGGATCCCAGAACTTGGCCCTCAAAGAGCTAAACAAGTCTTTGTCTCTCATTCCTTGGTCCATGAACAGGATAGGTCCCCTCAGTGTCTATTAGCTAATATGGTCAGGCCACCGTGTTATGCTCTGAGTGCTCCTAAACCTCTAAGAGCCATAATCTGGGACTGGACGACAGGTGATGGATCACTTGAAATTGCCCTTTTCTCTTCATTCCCATTGCAGCAATTGGCATTGGTCCTGTTGGAAGACACATTGGTGGGCTAGATGGACTATTGGTTAGACCCAGCATGAAAGTTGTATGTTTTTTTTCCAAGGGAAGAACGAAGCAGGAAGATTCAAATAACCTTTAGTAGCCAAATGAAGTGGCCTGGGATACTGAGCTATACAGTTTCTGTTGTGCTTCCTCTTGCTTTAATGCAAAGTAGTTTAAATAAACGTAGAACTTCTAATCCATCAAGACCCTTCTTTCTCAAGACATTGAAAGAAAAAGCCTCTGAAACTTGCAGGAAGACAGAAAGTGTCACAGGAAAAGTTCTTTCTGTATTAAACTCACAGTTTCCAAACCAGCTCATTCCAGATGCACGGCTGGTAGCTATTTCAGCAACAACTGTAATTCTGTAATATCTTCCCATGGAGGCTGTTGAAGCTTCTCTATTTTGCATCCCCTGTAGTGCCTTAGCCTCTTTTTTACTGTTTCACTGTTTATCCTAAGGAAAAGTAAACAGGGAGAAAAAAACATATATTGTTTCTGGGTATTTGTACAAGTTGCAGCAACAGACCTGTGGTGTAGAGTGAATCATCTGGGAACTATAAGAGATTAGCACATACAGTAGCTTTGGCCTATTTTTTTACTACACTATAAATTCCAGTTTGGGGTCTGCTATAAAAGATTAACATTAATTTATAAATATTGATTTGCTGGCTATGACTATAAGATTATATACTGATTAAACTTGGAGCTGATGTTCAGATATTATGACTGAGCTCAGTTGTACAGCAGAAATTGCCATGGTCCCGTTTAGACCTATGAGGCCCAATCATCATCACCATAGAAGAATAATTTGTGACCCCCTCTTGCAGCCAAAGTTGTCACACTCCAGCCACTATTATGGTCTAGAGACTCATGCTGCAGACCTGAACGGTTGAAGGTGAACTCTTCTGACAATGAGCTACACAATGACAGTGTCTATACAGCAACAAATCTTGAAATAACCCACCATTCCGAAACCTCCCTTACTCCGCGTGGAATGAGGTTTACAGGGACATCGGAATAGCAAACCCGAAATATTGCTGTTAAGACGCGAGATAGCTATTTTGGGATACTCTGGTATCCCAAAATAGCATTTCAGTGTAGATGTAGGAGGATCAAAAGTCTTCCTTTCAGAACTCTGCCTAATGGCTCCATCCCCAATTCCTAGCACTCTCTGGGAATCAGGACCTTTAAAGTGTACTAATCTGGGGCACCCGAAAATTGGGAAACACCAGTAGTCAAGTGTGCTTGTTAGGCATAAGTGAGGTCCCTTCCCATCTTATTTACATATAGCAACCTCTGCCTGTCTAAGTACTTTAGGACAAACACAAAAATACATCCCTCTCCCCACACACAGACATGACATCCCTATCTTTTAAGGATTTTGATGTATAGACGGAGACAAATCATTTCCAAGAGTTTTTTTAAGTTACTGATGCTGTTTGAAATTATAGGACATTTGTATATACAATAAAACTACATATAAACAAAAATAGATATGATATAAAACTGTATCTATAAAACCTAACATCACTCTTCAACATAAAACTAGAAGATTTTTTTCTGTCATTATTATTGGTAATTTATATGCCATGAGACAATTCTGTTTGTTATTTTCTATTTATTTTTTTTCACGTAGCATCTAGAGTCTTCAGTTAACAACAGGGCCCCGTGGTACTAAACACTATGCACACATGCTACAGAGAGACAGTGCTCTGCCGAGAGATCTTGCAATTTTGGGGACTGATCTGAAACCTACTGAAATTAATGGGAAGATTCGATGATGAGACAGTGGCTGAATAAACCAAAGAAGAAGGGGCGGAGGGGGGGGAGGGAAGAGAATACACGCATGAATTGTACTGTATATGGTACTATTATGAGCTGGGAGAAACCATGCCGTGGGATGAGCTGAAGTCCCATTGAGACTGATAGGTGTCAAATCATCCTGCAATTAACATAACTGTAAGACAAAAGTTGCATGTGAAACCAACCTGAGCTTTTGGCTGAATATTGTTTAGGGAAGGTGTGGTAGGGAGAGGGAAGAGAGATCACACAGGAACTGAGAACATACAAGAACAGTCGGACAGAGAGAGGCATGGAAGCCAAGAAGGAGCCTGTAACCATGTCATGGCCCTAGAAAAAGATAATGTTAGAACTTGTAGGTCTGGTGTGGCTAAAGAAGCATGGGGGCTGTACACTAAGAAGCCACTCCTTTGGTTCTCAGTTCTTCCTGGCTACATCTATATTGGCAAGATTTTGCGCAAATACTCTTTAACGCAAGAGTTTTTGCATTAGAGTATTTGAGTAAGAGAGTACCTACACTGGCATGTGCCTTTGTGCAAGAGATGTGCTTTTGCGCAAGAGCATCTGTGTCAGTGTAGATGCTCACTTGTGCAAGAAAGCTCCGATGGCCATTTTAAACATTGGGCTTTCTTGCGCAAGAAACTGATGTTGCCTGTATATACTGGCCTCTTGCACAAGAACAGTTACTCAAGAGGGCTTATCCCTGAGCGAGAGCGTCAGAGTATTTGCACAAGAAGCACTGATTTTATACATTAGAACGTCAGTGTTCTTGCGCAAGTACTTGTGGCTAGTGTAGACAGGTGGCAAGATTTTGCACAAAAGCGGCCGCTTTTGTGCAAAATCTTGCCAATGTAGATGTAGCTCTGGAGTACAGAAACACAGAGACTTTTTACATTGTAAATAAGCTAGATGGATTAAAAAAGCAGACTCTGTCAGTTTCTGCTTCCAACTGGGACATTCCTAGAGTCTCAAACTTTGACTATCCACTTGGGTCAAATAGGTACAACAGCACAAGTAGCAATGTCAGCACACCAGCTTCCTACATGTTCACCAATGCAAAACAATAGTGACTTCTATCACAGTAGGCTGGATTTACAGCTGAGTAACAGACAGCTGATTTGAATTTCCTGCGTCAAGACATGAAGGACCAGAACCTCACATGATTAAAGAGTAACTCATTTGAAGTCAAAGTAATTATATTCATGTGCATCATGTTTGGGTCTAGCTCATAGTCCCTAAAAAAAGGGAGGAGACCCTATGAAAAGAAGGCATAGAATGATAGAATCATAGATATTAATAATGAAAGGGACCCCGATAGGTCATCAAGTCCAGTCTTCTGCCCTCACAGTAGGACCAAATATCATCTTGATCATCCTTGATAGATGTCTATCCAACCTGCTCTTAAATATCTCCACTGATGAAGATTCCACAACCTCCCCAGGCAATTTATTGCAGTGTTTAGGGGAAAAAACTTATTGTCTGGGTGGTTAATGTCCAACCTAAACCTCCCTTGTTGCAATTTAAGCTCATTGCTTCTTGTCCTATCATCAGAGGTTAAGGAGAACATTTTTTCTCCCTCTTCCATGTAACACGCAACCCTATCAACCTACATTCTGAATTAAAGGCCCAGTACTCAAACAACTGACACTCTTTAATAGTACAGACAGAGCATGTTGATGCCTGTAGCTATGCACAATGAGTGTGCAATAAGATGTCCTGTAACTGTGATTCTACCACCTTCCTAGCAAGTTGTATGCCAATTTGATTAGAATGCTATTGGTTGACAGCCACCAAAGTTTAGTCTGCTTAACCATCATCATTATCTAATGCAGGAAATGAAGCTAATTAGTTATACTAAAATGATAGTTTTTTCTGTTACATTACAACTGATTTTACACATCGGAAAGGATGTCATTCAGTGATTCACTCCAAATTCGAAAGACTTAAGTAAAATAAGAAAAGCATAAAAAATGATGAGTAATGATTTATTTATGGATTGAATATCTCATCGGTATACAAGCCTTCAAAAAACAAAAACAAAAAACAGCCCTGTAAACTGTTCTTACACAGTGCTCTATCGCTTTTCACGGGAAGAGTGCTTTATGTAACAGTGCCTTTATTAATGTATTGTAAAAGATCAGTCTATATTTCTTTAGTCCATCCTCAGTAACATATTCAGCACATTATTTAAAGCTCATTATTCACTGAAATAACACATGCACAAGCACAAGTTGGTTAGCTGCGCTATTTTATTAAAGTGAGCATTTCAGGATTTTTATTCTCCATCCCTCATCAACATAAAGCATAGTAAAGAGTTCATAAATCTAATTAAGGATTTTAGAATAAGGAAAAATCACTGAATATTTAGTTAGGCAATGCAAGCCTTTTCTACTAGCAAGCCATTAGTGGCAGACATAAATGCCAATCGAAGGGCACTTAATAACTGCTAGTTGATGAGTACAGCAAGACAGATGTAGATGGGATGCTAGCCTGGAAAGGTAGGAGCATTAAGTGTGGATTTTTTTTGGATGTTTTGTTTGTTTTGAAAAGTCGTGTAATGTTCTGAAAGCCAGTGGGTTGAAATACATGGTACAGGCTTTCCAAGTAAATCGCAGTACAGCTGCGTTCAGTTCTTGACTCCACCACTCACATTCTGCAGGACCAAACTTAAGCCACTTAGGTACCTCAGTACTTTGTAGGCCCTGAGCCTAACTCCCATAGATTTCAACTGAAATACCTTGGGGGATCTGGGCCAGATTTTGCGAACATAAGGACAGCCAGTCTGGGTCAGACCAATGACCCATCTAGGCTAGTATTCAGTCTTCCAACAGTGGCCAAGTGCTTTAGAGGGAATGATCAGGACAGATAATCATCAAGTGATCCATCCCCTGTTCCCCATTCCCTGCTCCTGGCTAATAAAGGCTATGGACAGTATCCCTGCTCATCCTTGCTAATAGATCTTTTGAGGGCTATCCTACATGAATTTATCTAGAGTTATTTTTTAATTCTGATGTAGGCTTGGGCTTCATTACATCACCTCCCAGGCTGTGTCTAGACTGGCTAGTTTTTCCGGAATATCAGCCACTTTTCCGGAAAAACTTGCCAGCTGTCTACACTGGCCGCTTGAATTTCTGCAAAAGTACTGACTTCCTACTGTAAGAAATCAGTGCTTCTTGCGGAAATACTATTCTGCTCCCGTTCAGGCAAAAGTCCCTTTTGCACAAAGCTTTTGCACAAAAGGGCCAGTGTAGACAGCTCAGATTTGTTTTCTGCAAAAAAGCCCCGATCGCGAAAATGGCGATTGGGGCTTTTTTGCGGAAAAGCGCGTCTAGATTGGCACGGACGCTTTTCTGCAAAAAGTGCTTTTGCGGAAACGCGTCCGTGCCAATCTAGACACTCTGTTCCGAAAATGCTTTTAACGGAAAACTTTTCCGTTAAAAGCATTTCCGGAAAATCATGCCAATCTAGACGCAGCCTATCAGTAATAAGATGTTAAGAGAATTTATAATGATGCATTGTGTAGGTGCTAAGTAGGCTCAGATGTTTGTATACCAAACCCAAAATCTTGCTTTACACTGTTGAAAGTGACACAGTGTCTGGGTTATGTTATCACGTTTGGCCCCTATTTATTCTGAAAGACTGAAAGAATTGGGTTGGTTTAGTCTGAAAAAGAGAAGATTGAGACGGGACATGACAGGGGTTTTCAAGTACCTAAAAGGGAGTTATAAGGAGGAGGGAGGAAAAATTATTCTCCTTAATCTCTGATGATAGGGCAAGAAGCAATGGGCTTAAATTGCAGAAAGGGAGGTTTAGATTGGACATTTGGAAAAACTTCCTACCTGTCAAGTTGGTTAAGCACTGGAATAAATTGCCTAGAGAGGTTGTAGAATCTGCAACAGTGGAGATAGTTAAGAACAGGTTAGATAGGCATCTATCAGGGATGATCTAGATGGGGCTTGGTCCTGCCATGAGGGGATGGGACTGGACCCGATGATCACTTAAGGTCCCTTCCATTCCTAGGATTCTAGGATTCTATTCCATCTAAATTCATAAAAAATGTCCTTTCTACATATGGATTCCCTCAAATCCTAGTCAGAACTGGATGCCTCTTTTAAAACAATCTAATCTTGCTCACCCAGAAGCTACAGATCACCGGTAATCCGTTATAATTTGTCACTAGCTTTTGTTTCCTTTCAGGAGTAGACTTCTTTATATCTCAAGATATTTAAAAATGCAGCAGCTGTCTTTCCTGCCGCTGATGGACTCACAAATGTAATTGCTCCATTGTCTCCATTACTCTAAGTAATATTTCAATTAAAATGTCCCTTCAACGTGGCCCAATCTAAATGATCTCAGGCTTGTCTGCCTTCTATAGCCTTATTGACTTGAAAAATAACAAACAAGTGTAAATGACATTTACAGCTCTTAATTGGTGTCATTAGTAGATCTTATTATTCAACAGGACAAGCAGTGGCCCTTTATTGAGAATTCAGTGATGCGCAGCTGGTTTGCACTCATAAGACTTACAGACAAGAAATAAAACAGCTGACTGAATGACTTAGGGCCACTTTCAGCATTAAAGGATACAGATGCATCCTCTTTCCACTTTTTTTGGGGGGGGAAAGGGGAAAGCAGTATTATTAAGGGTGAAAGCTGTATTTATGCAGGTAGATATTGAAATAATAATATCCTGCTGCATTAATATATTGAATTAATAACAACATACAGCATACTGCATTTTTTATTATTATTATTGCAGGTCAGACCATGGGCAACCTGCTTTGAGCCAGATCCACAAAGATGCTTAGGCTTCTAACTTTGCTTAATTTTATTGGAAGGTGGGAACTTATCCCCATTTTACAGATGGAAAAATTAACACCCAGATCCTCAAAGGTATATAAGATCGCATTCCTGCTTCACAAGGTTGCGGTGAGGGTAAATATGTAAAAGACCGTATGGCACTTGTACATTATGGTAATGAAGGGTGTTTTATAATTGGTCCCATTGGCAATACCTCAGTCCATGCTGGTCTCTTCTGGTTGTACACAATGGTATCCTAAGAGTTAAAATTCTTGAGCCTGACCCAAGTTTTGAGCTCAATAAGAGCTAATTGAGTGAATTGTATTGGCCTGTGATATGTAAGAAGTCATACCAGATGATCTAATGCAGGGGTTTTCAAACTGTGGGTCAGTGCTGATAAGGCCAAGTCACCAGCTAGCTGCAAAATGCTTAGTTTACCTTTGCCTCTGGGCAGCCACAGCTCTTGTTGGGCATGGATCACCATTCTCAGCCAAAGGGAAGCGTGGGAAGCAGTGTCTCAGTCCACAACACTTCCTGCAGCTTCCATTGGCTGGAAATGGTGATCCACAGCCAAAGGGAGCTGCAATTAGCCATACCTGTGGGAGACATGGGTAAACAAAATATCTCATGGCCAGCTAGCAGCTTGCCCTTATAAACCCCCTGCTCTAGTGTCTCAAATATAAAACTATGAAACTTCTGTAGATAGAATTTGGATAATAATCTGCCTTCTAAATAAATGCACTAGGAAGAGAAAGTGGGTCATTGAAATTCCATGTAGAAGAGCAATCCAATTTAGATACAACCAGGTGTGAATTAAAAGCCTGACACTGAACAAAAGTTATCTGTCAATCATCCTAAGAAATCCTGGCCCAGTTTATCTGGGTTGTATGCTGTGGCAGACACATGACTAACTAATCATTTACCACTGTGCTGGTTGTATTGTATGGGGGAAAATCTACTTATGGAAATCAACTAAAGCTAAGCAGGAACATCCTGTAACTTGTGTTATCCCTCTTGTTAAGCAGAAAAGTGCTTTATGAGTTTCATGTGGCTGAACCCTGCTCTGATTCAGTTGATTTACAGTTAAGTCAGATTGCAATTTTCAAAGGAGTCGAAGGGAACGAATTGCTTATACTTTCTCTGAAAATACCAGCCTGATTTAAAGTGCTTACATGGCTTTCATTAGTGAAGGTGGCAAGAAGTGATCAGCTAGCAGATCAAGGGTGAGACAACAGGAATTTGAATTCCATATAATCAAGGTTTTGCTCCTCAATAATAATATTAACAATTAGTAATGTTTAGCTTATGTATCGCCCTTTCCATGGGTAGCATTTTTAAAAGAGGGGCCAATATAATTTTCTTCGTTCTACCCATGGGTAAACTGAGTCAATGAGTCAGGGAGTGACTTGCTCACAATCACCCAGAGAACTACACTGCATTCATAATGAAATGATAGGTTTATCTTATCCAAAACTTAGGATTTCATCGGCTCTAAACGTTTGGGGAATTTGAACCTGAATCAAGGCCATTTTTGAACTGGACCTTATTAAATAAGAGTGAAATTGATCCCAGAGCAGAGAACTAACTTGTGGCCTGTTCTCCACTTCAGTCTCACGTATGGCCTTAAAATTGGCTTAAGTGGGACTTCAGTCGTGCCTTATACGGGACCTTTGTCTGAGTTTAGAACAGCCTTAAAGTATTTTTGTATTTGATTTGGTGTGAAATTCACCCTCAAACTGGAGCCCATCTTGCCCACCTCCTCGCAGAATGCTACCACAAAGTGAATTTTCCCAGCCTCTCACTTTGTCCATGACCCCACCTCTTTGAAATTCTCCACAGGTCACGGACAATAAACAAAAAGTCATGGAACCCTGTGACCTGTCCCTGTCATTCACTAAAAATAACTGTGACAGTATAGAGAGAAGAGAGGTCCAGCACCCCTTGCTGCTGTGGCCCAGAGGTTCCCCCAGGTACCTATGGCACCATGGCAATCCAGGGTCCCTCAGCTGTCGGCAGCAGAGGCCCCTGAAGTGACTTGGAGTTTCAGGGCTGGCAGCTGGGAGAGACCACTGGTGGCCTTCAATGGCCAGGAGCTCTTCCCCTCCCCTCTGTCCATGGAGGCCGGAAGCTGCGTGGGATCTCCACCTTAGATTTGAGCTTGGGGGCAGGTGGCAGGGAGTTGCTGGGGGACCCAATCTCTGTGGCACTGGAGAGCTGGTTGACAGCTCCAGCCTCACTGCACCAAGACTGAAGTGGAAAGGGTCACATAAGGCTCTGGGGGCGCATCTACACGGCAGCGTTTTTCCAGAAAAACTACCAATGGACCTTTGGTCTGAGCTAGTATGACCATTCTTATGTTCTTAGGTTGCTGTTCTACTAAGAGCACTGCCTGTCATCTCATGCTGGTCAGTTCTGTCTCACTGTTTCCTTGTATCCTCTAGTCTGTATCCATCTGTTTTATTTTCTTTTATTCTTAGATGCTGAATAAAGAAAGGACAATGCTGTCTCCTGCCCAAAGAACTCACAATCTAAGTCAATGGGGACCTGGTCTATGGCTAAGATTGCTGGGTGTTATGGGAATATAAATATTAAATAATAACTATAATAAGCATGTGAAAGTTCATGGACCAAAAATTGTGATTTTGCACAGCTATGTCCAGAACTCTTTTATGTAATTGGCCCATACTGACTCCCTTCCCAGCATACAGCCTTGTTCACAAAGGCAGAATCGGGCAGAGATGTATGCTTTAAGCTAGTGTATTCATTAAAGCACATTTGTGTGGAATGCAGGATTTATACTAATAGTTCCCACATAAAGAAACACTTGAGAGAGAGTTTATGTAATGTGAAAAGCAGGAAATCTTTATTCAATGCCGTTCAAGGTAAATGGTGCTGCTGTGAAGACGAAGACTGAGAAAATAATTGACACAATAGCAAATGCTGAAAAGATTCCAACCTCTGCCACTGTTTTTGCATTGAACCAAAATGTTCCATGTTCATTTAAAAACAAAAAAAAGCCTTTTGGAATCCCCAATAGAATATGTGTGAATGTTAAAAATGATAGATACACACACATTGTAAAACAAAAGTTTTCATACTGTGATCAATTGCACTGCCAGCCTGCAGTCTTGTTGCAGAACATAGATACTCAAGTAGGAGGTTGCTTTGGATCCTGCTGTGAAAAACATACGGCCTAAATTTCTACTCTGTTACACTAACATGAATCTGGCATTATGTGACTGATTTACTCTGAATTGACTGTGGTACAACTGGGAGAAGAAACCAGTCTTGCCACTAGTCTGATTTGTTAAGTGACTCAAGGATTCAGACTCTCCATGTTATCCCTTATCTGGAATTAGCCTCTTAGCCCTCTGTCTTACTGCATCTTGGTCCTGTTGTAACTCAGAAAGAGTGGATATAAACATGATTTAGTATCCTTCTGGCTAACAGGAGCTCTTCTTTATCTAGTCTAACCTATAAAGGCAAATAAATATACAATACTCAACTGTCAGTAGTTGCACTCACCACATTACTGACTCCTGGCATTGGAGTTTTGTATTTCTGGGATCTTCATTTTCAACACCCCGGTGGACCAGTTCTTTGTCCTCGGAACGACCTGTCTCTGGCTACACCTTCCATGGCCTACCCTGCTCCATCCAGATCACCCCTTTCCAGTAATGTCCCTTTCTGGACTTGCAGCTGTCAGTGACAACACCACTGTTGCTTTTTCAGGTGTGGGCCCAAGTCATAAAGTTCAGATGGAATTGATTTGAATTCAGTGTTTCCCAAGCTTCTCTTTGGGGGGAAAGGTTAAAGGTGGATGTGAATGTTTGTGGCAGAAGGAGCATGGTTTGAAACTCGAAAATGGGCACAGTATTAGCTACCTGTTTATTTTTTTCTAATATAGTGTATTGATTCTAATACTGCATTATTATTTGCTTTTGAATAGAATCTAGATACTTCCACTTTCAGGAAGTAACTCTGGGTGTACCCTGCCAGATTACTCCACAATGGAAATATGTCAAGTAGTTCCAAGCAGCAAATTAGCATGCTTAGAATCTACCATGCCCAAGTTCTGGATGATTCTGGCCCATCTAGCATTGTCAACTCACCTAACTATGGCAAGTCTGAGGACCACAAGGCAGCTCAAAATAAAAACAGGAAACTAGGTAATCTCCCCACTGTTTCTCTTTTATTTGCACCATCAAATGCTGCAGTGCGCTGCCCATGTACTTAATAAGAGCCAGACTCTATGCTGAAGAGCTGGTAATCTAAAGAGACAAGTCAGATAAAGGCTACGTCTACACGGCAGTGCTTTTCCGGGATACCAGAGGTATCCCAGAAAAGCAATGCTACATCCAAGGAAAACGTCTATTTTTTTGGAAAAAAAATTGAAAAAGTGGACAGGCCCTTTCACCATCCCTGCAAACATTGTTTTACAAGGAAGAAGGGATGTGTCGAAAGGAGATGTTCCGAAATATGGCACCATGTAGATGCGCCAAATTTTGGAAAAGCCTCTTTCGACAGTAATGTGTAAAAAGATATGCAAAATACATTTAGCAATTTACGTATCTTTTTCCGACTTACCATTGTAGTCTAGATGTAGCCAAAGTGAGGAAAGTTATCCCTATTTTACTGGTGAGCAAGGAAGGCAGAGACAGGGGAAGTGACTTGCTCATGGTCACACAGTAAGATTGTGGCTAAAATTTGGCACTCAATCCAGACCTCTTAGGAAGGCTAGTTTTGTAGTTCTGATACTGGACTATGCCTCCGTCAGCCACTGACACTGCTGCCCAGCTTTACCCCCACAGAAACACACTTCCTACCACCTCACAAATCCTAATTAATGAAGCCAATGAATTTTCCACTCTTGTCTTGGCAAGCATGTTCTATGTTCCCTACAAATGTTCTTCCCAGCGAGGCTTATAAATGTCAGATATAGCCTCAGGAGCCACATCAGTATGTTTTTTCGAGGCATGGATGCTGATGGCAGAGTTACCGCTCCTTGGCTGGTTAACAAAGGGTGCTCTGACAAACAGTCCTTGGCCATCCCCCCCGGAGGTCGTGTGTGTGCATCTTTCCTTTCCAATGCCCTTAGACAGCAACAAAACAATTCTACTGCAGCAGGAACGAGTTCAGAAGCCATTAAGTGCCAATATGAGAATCTCCTCAGATGGCTAAATTAACTATTAAAGGCACAACTGAGAATGAAGCAGCCCCAGTAGTAATTCTGGATAGCAAACACCACAGAGTCCATGTAACTGCCACATTTGTAAAAAGTATTAGACACCGAATGGGATTGACAGTGGGGGACAACACCACTGTGGCATGATTGAATGAGACTGTAAAGATGCAATGATCTGAGCTTATTGGTACTACAGATGGTGTTAAACCAGGGTGCATTATCACCCGATCTCAATCCGCACATTTTTTTTGCAGAGATGTTACAGGAAATTACTCAAAACCCAGCTCCGGGAATGAAGATTAAATTCCGTTTGGGCAAACTCTGTATCTCATATTGTGAGTATTACCGAAGGTGCTGGACGATTTTCTAAGAACTGACTTTTGAGAGACTTAGTACATACATGTAGCTTGCTAAGAGAAAAGAAAAAGTAAATCTAAGAACATACAAGCGGCCACAGAAACTAACCCACTCCTCACTGGACAGGGAAAGATGGAAAGAAATAGTGAGGGAGGCATCGGACACCAAAGGGGTGTTGAGATGATGATTGTTGATGATGATGATGATACTGGGTCAGATCAATGGCCCATCTAGCCCAGTATCCTGTCTTCCAACAGTGGCCAATGCCAGATGCCCCAGAGGGAGTGAACAGTACAGGTAATCATCAAGTGATCCATACCACTTTCATGCATTCCCAGCTTCTGACTAACAGAAGCTAGAGACACCATTCCTCGCTATCCTGTCTAATAGTCACTGATGGACCTATCTTCCATGAATTTATCTAGTTCTTTTTTGAACACTGTTAAAGCTTGGTTTTCACAACATCCTCAGGCAGAGAGTTCCACAAGTTCACTGTGTATTGTGTGTGAAGAAATATTTTCTTTTGTTCATTTTAAATCTGCTACCTATTAATTTCATTTGTTGACCCCTAGTTCTTGTTATGGGAGCAAGTAAATAACATTTCCTTATCTACTTTCTCCACACCAGTCATGATTTTATAGACCTCTATCATATCTCCCCTGAGGGTGTGTCTAGACTACAGAGTTTTGTCGACAAAAGTAGACTTTTGTCAACAAAACATAATGTCGACAGAACTCAGCAGTTTTGTCGACGCTGGTAAACCTAATTTTACCAGGCAACGCCTTCTGTCGACAGAGTTCTGTCGACAGAAGGTGTTATTGACTGTAGGGTTGCGTCTAGACTACAGGGTTTTGTCGACAAAGCAGCTTGCTTTGTCGACAGAACTGAATGTGTCTAGACGCTCTATGTTGACAGAAGTTTTGTCGACAGTATCTGTCGACAAAACTTCCATTGACAAAACCCTGTAGTCTAGACGTACCCTTAGACTCCTCGGGTATGTCTACACTACCACCCTAGTTCGAACTAGGGTGGTAATGTAGACAACTGGAGTTGCAAATGAAGCCCGGCATTTGAATTTCCTGGGCTTCATTTGCATAAAGCCGGGCGCCGCCATTTTTAAATGTCCGCTAGTGTGGACTCCTCTTTTCTCAGATGCGGACTCCCTCTTTTCTCAGATGAAAAGTCCCACTTTTATTAATCTCTTCTCATATGGCAGCCATTTCAAATGCCTAATCATTCTTTTTTTGCCTTTTTCTGAACTTTCTCCAAAGCCGAGATGTATTTTTTGAGATGAGGCAACCACATCTGTATGCAGTATTCAAGATGTGGGCGTACCATGGATTTATAGAGAGGTATTCTCTGTCTTACTATCTATCCCCTGTTTAATGATTCCTAACATTGTCTGAAAACACTTCTCAGTGTGTGGCAGAAGTCAAACAAGCAAACAGAATGTTTTCAGAGAACAATGGCTCCAAGATCTCTCTCAAGAGGTTATAGCTAATTTACTCTCCATCAATTTATACATACAGTTGGGATTATGTTTTGCATGTGCTTTATTTTGCATTTATCAACATTAAAATTCATTTGCCATTTTGTTGCCCAACTAGTTTAATAAGATCCTTTTGAAGCTCTTATCAATCTGCTTTGGACTTATCTTGAACAGTTTTGTACCATTTGCAAATTTTGCCACCTCACTGTTTACTCATTCTCCAGTTCATTTATAATATGTTGACTAGGATGTGACCCCTGTGGGACATCACTAGCTACCTCTGTACATTCTGAAAATTGACTGTGTATTCCAACCCTTTGTTTCCTATCTTTTAACCAGTTATCAATCCATGAGAGCACCTTCCCTTTTATTGCATGACAGCTTACTTTGCTTAACAGTCCATGGTGAGGGATCTTGTCTTAGGCTTTCTGGAAATCTAAAAACACTGTATCCACTGGAATCCCCTAGTCCACATGGTTATTGAGTCCCTCAAAAATTCTAGTAGATTAATGAGGCATGATTTCCCTTTACAGAAATCATGTTGACATTTGCCTGGCAAATTATGTTAATCTATGTCTGACAATTTTATTCTTTACTCATAGTTTCAAACAATTTGCCCAGTAATAAAGTTAGATTTACTGGTCTCTAATTGTCAGGATCACATCTAGAGCTCTTTTTGAAACTTGGTGTTATGTTAGCTATCTTCCAGTCATTTGGTACAGTAGCTGATTTAAAGGATAATAGTTCCACAAGTTCACATTTGAGTTCTTTCAGAACTCTTGGGAGAATCCCATCTGGTCCTGGTGACTTGTTACTATTTAGTTTATCAATTTGCTCCAGAACTTCCTCTAATATAGCCTCAACCTGGGACAATTCCTCAGACTTGTCACCTAAAAAGAATGGCTCCAGTTGTAGATTCTCCCTAATACCTTCAGTTGTAAAACCGATGCAGAGAATTCATTTAATTTCTCCTCGATGACCTTATTGTCTTTGAATGCTCCTTTAGCATTTCAATTGTCCAGTGGCCTGTACAGATGTTTAGCTGGCTTACTGCTTCTGATGTCCTTAAAAACTGTTTTGTTATTACTTTTTAAATTTTAGGCAGCTGTTCTTCAAATTCTTTGTTGGTCTTCTTAGTTATATTTTTACTCTTCATTTGACAAAGTCTATGTTCCTTTGTATTTTCCTCACTAGGATGCAGCTTCCAGTTTTTATACAATGCCTTTTTATCACTCACTGCTTCTTTTTCTTTGTTATTAAGCCACAATTGCACTGTTTTTGGTTCTCTTACTGTGTTTTTTAATTGGGGGTATACATTTTTTGTTGAGTTTCTATTATGATGTCTTTGTAAAGTTTCCATGCAGCTTGAAGGGATTTTACTTTTGGCACTCTACCTTTTAATTTCTGTTTAACTAACCTCAGGCACATCTACACAGCAGGGCAAAATGCAAAATAAGCTATGCACCTTGAGCTATGTCAATTGTGTAGCTGAAGTCAAAATAGCTTAATTAGGCTTTTGGTGCTGTCTACACAGCAGAAATCAAAGGAAGAACACACTTCCTTTGACTTCCCTTACTCCTTGTGAAATGAGGGTTACAGGAATTGGAGTAAGAAGTCCTCCAGCTTGCCATTATTTCAAAATAATGGCTTGCAGTGTAGACGCACACTTTGTTATTTCAGAATAATGCCTATTATTCTGAAATAAGGCTGCTGTGCAGACATACACCTCCACATTTTTGTGTAATTCCCCCTTCTGAAATTAAACATCCCTGTGGTGGGAAAAACAGCAGCCTAACACTGTGGCATTTAATTATATATTAATTAATTATATTTCTAAGTCACTATGTCCAAGCAGTCCAACTATAGTCACCTCTTAGATCAGATCTTTCGCTCCACTTAGGACTAAATCAGGAATTGCCTCTCCTTTTGTAGGTTCCAGAACCAGCTGTTCTAAGAAGCAGTTTTTTAAGGTGTCAAAAAAGCTTTCCCTCTGCATCCTGTCCTGAGGTGTACTCAGTCAATAGGGGGATAGTTGAAATCCCCTATTATTTCATTATTATTATTTTTATAGTCACTCTAATCTCCCTGAACATTTCACAGTCACTATCACTATCCTGATCAGGTGGTCGGCAATATATCCCTACTGCTATATTCATAAGATTAGAGCATGGAATTATTATCCATAAAGATTTTATGTTCCAAATTTTTTGATCCATTTAAGATTTTTTACTTCATTTAATTCTATGTTTTCTTTCACATATAGTGCCACTCCCCCGCCAGCGTGACCTGTTCTGTCCTTCTGAGATGTTTTGTACCTTGGTATGACTGTGACCCATTGATTATTCTGCAGATTATGGTATCTTATTTTGCCAAAAATATGTGTCAACATTGTATATGGAGCTATGAGAGTGCACTATATGATAGTTACTGAAATATGCCACAGTTCTGGGTGACACCCTCAAGCTATTGTTAAGAAAATGGTACAACAGCATGCCAGATAGGTGCTTTAAGGCCTTTAGCAACTTGTTCAAGATTCACTAGAAAAGGGATTGTAAACAAACTTGAAGAGCAGATGGCAGCTCAAGCATGTTATGGAACTGCCTGACTCTGATTACCCAGCAAACACTTTTCCAGTACAAAGAATCAGAGTCTAAAAAGGAAAGACAGAGACTGATGTATCACCTTCCCCATCTCATTTTTGCTCATGGCACCTACAGTACTTGAAAGAGCAAAGGAAGCTATTGGAACCAGGTGAAGGAGTTCCAGCTGGAAGAGTTTCTAGCTAGTACACTCTGCTGTGAGCTTTTGGTTTAAAGAAACCCACTGGTTTTTTTGAGGGGGGGGGTCTTATTAGCCTTAGTAAAGTTTAGCTATTAACTTGTGTGTTTATCTTTGAATTTCTTTTGTAACTAAATCTAACTTATCTGTCTTATCACATATAACCACTTAAAACCTAACTTTCTCTAGTTAACAGACTTATTTTGCTCTATTGTCTAAACCATTGTGTTTCCTTGTATTCTCTACTCTGCATCCATCTGTTTTATTTTCTTTTATTCTTAGATTGTGAGTTCTTTGGGCAGGAGACAGCGTTGTCCTTTCTTTATTCAGCATCTAAGTCAATGGGGACCTGGTCTATGGCTAAGATTGCTGGGTGTTATGAGAATATAAATATTAAATAGTAACTATTTAGCTACTGAATAATATAAGAAACATATCTCAGGGGCAAGATGGACACGTGGGTGGCACCTGTATTTATGTTTCAGAGGGGGAAGCTGTGTTAGTCTGTAAGGGTACGTCTACACAACAACAGTATTTCGAAATAACTTAGTACGCAACTACACAGCGAGAGCTGAGCAGCGCGCCGGAGATGGTAGGAAGTAGCTCGGGACAGAGGATTTTCCTCCAGGAGCTCAGTGTGTTTCGGTAAGGGCCCCTACTAAGCAGGCAGTGAAATCCTCCACTGCCAACAGGGGCTTGGGCTAGGACCCGGTGGAGCAGGAGGGCTTGAGTCCCCCTACCTCCCCACCTCCCAACAGGCCAGCTCCCTAGTAGCTGGGAGGCTTCCCTTTGGAATAGGTCATCAGGCCATATTTAGCCTGATAAAGGGAACTATGCTTTGAACCAGGCCTCCAGGCCATATATACCCTGATAGAGGGAACTGTGCATTGAACTAGGCCTTCCAGCCTGCGTATACTCTGATAGAGGGCAATTTGCCATGAGCTGAGTCTATGGGCTGTGTTTGCCCTGGAAAAAGGGGGCCAGGACACAAACTTTGGGGACTTCCGGGCCATCAAGGGGGCTTGCCCCTTGACACTCTCCCATAGTGGGGGGACACTATTTCAATTTTGTTTTTTGGGGAGTTATTATTTCAAATTTAGTTATTTTGAAATAATTTCTAGTGCAGACATGCCCAAAAGGTGTTCAGGGAGGCCTGTGTTTTGAATTGGGTATAAGCTAGTAAAACATGTAAAGTTGTCAAAATAAGCGTGGCATGTTTTTAATAGTAAGCAATATGTATTGAGCCAATCCATACATTCAGTAGCACTGGATGGTTCAATGCAGATTTTTATAGGCCACAGTTTCTACAGTTACTGTGTGCAATGCATTGGTAGATTGCCCACATGACACTGGGGGTAGTCATGAAGTTAGGAGGTAGACATACTTATCATAGGCAAGAGGAAGTGAATAAATGTTAAATGAAAAGGGAATGAACTCTGTCCAGGTTTACCCTCAACTGTGCCCTTGTGTGTTTGTGCAGTGGTTGGCACAACGGACGCTACCACTATACAATTAACAATTCATAACACACAGACCAAAAGTGATTTTGATGGCCTCATTTAGATGCCCAGATTGAGACCCTTTTAACGAGGCCTGATATTTACCAGATGGTGAGCCAACACTTCTGAAAACCAGGTCTCTGTGTTATAACTCAAGCTGGATGCTGCAAAACATGGAGGACCATCCCAACTCACTAGTTACTATTGAAAATTTCAGCCAGGGTGTGAAGATCAGGACTTTAACAGAGTTCAAAAAAGAGCTAGATAAATTCGTGGAGGAGAGATCCATCAATGCCTATCAGCCAGGATAGGTAGGAATGGTGCCCATAGTCTCTGTTTGTCAGAAGCTGTGAATGGATAACAGGGGAGGGATCAACTGATGATCACCCATTCTATTCATTCTCTCTGGGGGGCACCAAGCATTGTCCAATGTTAGAAGACAAGATCCTGGGCTAGATAGATATTTGATCTGATCCATTGTGGCCATTCTTATATTACATTCAATTTTCACATCGTATTGAGCACTGGCATGTGGATGGTCTTTGAGGCTATGTCTACACTACAGCGTTATTTTTGAATAATTGATGTTACTCCAACATAACAAAGAGTGTGTCTACACTTCAAGCCATTATTTCAAAATAACGGTGAGCTGGAGGACTTCTTACTCTGACTCCTGTAACCCTCATTTTACAAGGAGTAAGAGAAACCAGAGGAAGAGTGTTCTTCTTTCAATTTCCTGTAGCGTAGACAGTGCCAAAAGCTGAATTAAGCTATTTCGACTTCTGCTATGCAACTGATGTTGCTCAGGTTGCATAGCTTAATTTGACTTTTGTCTTGCTGTGTAGATGAGCCCCGAAAGACTAAGTAGATATTTATCTGCAGATTGAGGACATCGTAATAACTAAACAGTGGATTTATATTTTTTTAAACTATAGGATGTGGTACCAACTGCTGGTTTCCCCTAATCATGCAATACTACCACAAAAAGCAAAATCAGCAACAAAATCCACTCACAATAAGGACTGTTTAAACTAGAGTCATGTAAATCTTAAGTTCTGCATCAAACTGTTTTTTCCACAACTCTAAATTGTTACACTAATAGAAGACATCTCTGCACTGAGCTAGCATGTTCAATAAGCCCTTTCTTTTATAGGAAAGATCAAATGCCTCTTTGATTGAAGGTTATGCTAGGTTTCCAATTAGTCACATTTTCATTGGTTCAAACCTAGGTACTTGAAAAAGTTGGAGTGGTACAGTGAACCTATGTATAGGTCAAAAGATATGCCTCCCAGCTATGCTGTTTTCAGAAGAAAAGAAAGATCTGAGTTGTTAGCATTCAAGGTTAATATTTTTTTGTTTGTTTCATGGCTCAAGGATCTTCTAAAGTTTCAAACCTCAAGCTATAAATACTGTAACGTATTTTAAAACACTGATTTGATTTTCTGCATTGATTTTTCTTCATTCCCCATAAAAGACAGAAAAGACTTATTAGGCCATGTAGCTCATTCTTGTGCAGGGAAAATAGGTCCCTATAGTGTATTGTATGGTGGGTTTGGTCATGAGGCAACATATCAAACTGTGAAATGTACGCTAGGCCACATAGAATGTCTGGGGACAATTGCCTGTAATGTAGTAAAATAACAGCGGCAACTCTCAGTTGGTTCAAGCAGCCATAGTTCTCTAGAAGATGTTGGAGCTATGTTGATTTGCAGGCACTGAGGTTGTGGCCTCGGATGTCTAAGATGGGAAAGGGGACCCTATTCACAACTCCGCTGCCTATTGACACAGGAGGTTTTCTTCTGGGTCGACCGTTCTGCAAATTATCATGAAAGAGCTCAGCAAGAGCAACTCAGCCCCATCTATGGCTATGTCCACATTACAAGGTTTTGGCACAAAACCCCATGGAGCATCCACACCTCAAGCCCATTTTGCGCAAGAAAATCTAGTCAATTGACAGAACAGAGGGCTTTTTGCAGTGTAGGTATACCTCCTTCTACGAGGCATAACTCCTTTTGGTGCTCCAGCTCTTGTGCTAAAAGGCACGTGTGGACACTCCACAGTAGTTTCTTGCACAAAAAGAGCCTACCCGAAAAAGCACAATAAGGATATATTTGTTACCTCAGTGGGTGCGCTCTGGGACCCTGAGAGGAAAGCAAAACATCTTTGTTTTTTTTTTAAAAAAGAGCCTGTACTGGATAAATGTGGAGTTGTGGCATCTCTACAGAATATGCAGTTGCCTCTCCCCTAGGAGAATGAGTCAAGGATGATGTTGGGATTTTGCTTGACTAAGGACAGAGTGTATGAGGCTCAAATTCTTTCTGGGCTTTCAGGCATTGCCGTCGGGCCAGGTCCTCTACGGGGTCCTGGCCTGCAGGCTCTTTGGATGCCTGGTTGTAATGTATAAAATCATAGAAACACAGAGTTAGAAGGGACCACAAAGTTCATGTACTTTAGCCCCCTACCAAGAGGCAAGATTTGCTGTGTCAAACCAGCCAACCCATGGGACTACCCAGCCTCTAGCAAAACTCTCCGGGTACGTCTACACTAGTCCCCTAGTTTGAACTAGGGAGGCTAATGAGGGCAACCGAAATTGCAAATGAAGAGCGGGATTTAAATATCCCACGGTTTATTAGCATGTTCCTGGCCAGTCAGGGATGGTCTAGACAGTATTTGGTCCTGCCATGGGGGCAGGGGACTGGACTTGATGACCTCTCGAGGTCCCTTCCAGTCCTAGTATTCTATGAGTCTATGATTCCATGTTCTCGGCCAGTCGCCATTTTGGAAATTGACTAGCCCAGAAGAACTGCCTGCGTCTTCACGGGATGAGGTTTAACTGGTAATTCAAAGTAAGGGGTTTATTCTGGATTTGCCTTTCTCTGCTGCATGTAGACGCAGGCAGTTCTTCCAGGATATTCAATTTCCAAAATGGTGACCAGCCGAGAACATAGAATCATAGACTCATAGAATACTAGGACTGGAAGGGACCTCGAGAGGTCATCGAGTCCAGTCCCCTGCCTCAATGGCAGGACCAAATACTGTCTAGACCATACCTGATAGACATTTATCTAACCTACTCTTAAATATCTTCAGAGATGGGGATTCCATAACCTCCCTGGGCAATTTATCCAGTGTTTGACTACCTTGACAGTTAGGACATTTTTTCTAATGTCCAACCTAAAACTTCCTTGCTGAAGTTTAAGCCCATTGCTTCTTGTTCTATCCTCAGAGGCCAAGATGAACGAGTTTTCTCCCTCCTCCTTATGACACCCTTTTAGATACCTGAAAACATGCTAATGAAGACTGGGATATTTAAATCCCACGCTTCATTTGCAATTTTGGTCACCCTCATTAGCCTACCTAGTTCATACTAGGGGGCTAGTGTAGACATACCCTCAGTTCCTGCTATGAGGTTTTCCTCTTCAAGGATAATCCCCTTTATGACCAAAAATGCTCAGTCTTTTGTCCCAAAAACTTCATATGTGATTTTCTCATTGTCACTAAACATTAGCCTACAATGCTTTTAGCCACACTGGGGTTATGATCTATTAACCCCATCAACCAGTGGCATGTGAATCTGATGACAAGTATGCCAGTTGTCACGCTGTCTGGAGTAGCTCACAACAGTGAGTTCCGGCCTCATGGAAGATTGTCAAAAGTAAGGCAGATACTGAAAATGGGTAGTATGTTCTGTAGCATGTAAGGAGTTCAGCACTTTCCCAGCAAAGACAACACTGGGAATCAATTTGATAGTAAACTCACCAAAGATTTATTAGTTCAAAAAAGTAAATAAGAGTTACTGAGATGCAAATGCAGAGAAAATGACAAGTTAGTGGCAGTCTGTAATTGTTAATGGTGGCAGAGATGTGGTTTCCTAAAAGTTTTCTAGGGTTACTCAGAGTAACTCTGGGGATCTCTGTGGGTATGTCTACACTACCCCCCTAGTTCGAACTAGGGGGTAATGTAGTCATACGGAGTTGCAAATGAAGCCCGGGATTTGAATTTCCCGGGCTTCATTTGCATAAATCCGGCCGGCGCCATTTTTAAATGCCGGCTAGTTCGGACCCCGTGCCGCGCGGCTACACGCGGCACGGACTAGCTAGTTCGGATTAGGCTTCCTAATCCGAACTAGCTGTACACCTTGTTCCATGAGGTGTACCGCTAGTTCGGATTAAGAAGCCTAAACCGAACTAGCTAGTCCGTGCCGCGTGTAGCCGCGCGGCACGGGGTCCGAACTAGCCGGCATTTAAAAATGGCGCCGGCCGGCTTTATGCAAATGAAGCCCAGGAAATTCAAATCCCGGACTTCATTTGCAACTCCATATGACTACATTACCCCCCTAGTTCGAACTAGGGGGGTAGTGTAGACATACCCTGTTTTGTTGTTCAGTTATTCTGCCCTCTTATGGGTGTGTCTATACTGCACCATAACTTGAAATAAGATATGCAATTTGAGCTATGCAAATTGTATTATTTAGATACTATTTCTAAATAAAAGCGGCGAGGTGTCCTGTGGCACCTTATAGACTAACTGAAGTGTAGGAGCATAAGCTTTCGTGGGCAAAGACCCACTTCGTCTGATGCATGTAGTGGAAATTTCCAGAGGAAGGAATAAATATGCAGGCCAGGATCAGACTGGAGATGAGGAGGTGGATCCAATCAAGGAGGATGAGGCCCACTTCTAGCAGCTGATCTGGAGGTGTAGTTAGCACGCCATTCACAGTCTTTGTTTAATCCAGAGTTGATTGTGTCAAAATTGAAGATGAACTGTAGCTCAGCAGTTTCTCTTTGTAGTCTGGTCCTGAAGTTTTTTTGCTGCAGGATGGCTACCTTTAGATCTGCAATTGTGTGTCCCGGAAGATTGAAGTGTTCCCCTACAGGTTTTTGTATGTTGCCATTCCTAATATCAGATTTGTGTCCATTGATTCTTTTACGTAGAGACTGTCCAGTTTGGCCGATGTATATAGCAGTGGGGCAGTGTTGGCACATGATGGCATGATAGATGTGCAGGAGAACGTACCAGTGACAGTATGGCTGATCTGGTTAGGTCCTGTGATGGTGTTGCTGGTGTAGATATGTGGGCAGAGTTGGCACCGAGGTTTGTTGCAAGGATTGGTTCCTGAGTTCGAGTTATTATGGTGCGGTGTGAGTTGCTGATGAGAATATGCTTCAGGTTGGCGGGTTGTCTGTGGGCAAGGACCGGCCTACCTCCCAAGGCCTGTGAAAGCGAGGGATCATTGTCCAGGATGGGTTGTAGATCACTAATGATGCGTTGGAGAGGTTTTAGCTGGGGACCGTAGGTGATGGCCAGTAGTGTTCTGTTGGTTTCTTTCTTGGGTTTGTCCCGTAGCAGGAGGCTTCTGGGTACACGTCTGGCTCTGTCAATCTGTCTCCTCACTTCCTCGTGTGGGTATCGCAGTTTACAGAATGCTTGTTGAAGATCTTGTAGGTGTGGGTCTCTGTCTGAGGGTTTGAAGCGTATGCGGTTGTACCTCAGTGCTTGGCTGTAAACAATGGATCGTGTGGTGTGTCCGGGATGGAAGCTGGAGGCATGCAGGTAAGTATAGCGGTCAGTAGGTTTTCGGTATAGGATGGTATTGATGTGACCGTCACTTATTTGTACCGTGGTGTCCAGGAAATGGACCTCCCGTGTAGACTGGTCCATGCTGAGGTTGATGGTGGGGTGGAAGCTGTTGAAATCATGGTGAAATTCTTTCAGTCTCCTTCCCATGGGTTCAGATGATGAAGATGTCATCGATGTAGCGTAGGTAGAGAAGGGGTGTAAGTGGACGAGAGCTGAGGAAGCGTTGTTCCAGGTCAGCCATAAAAATGTTGGCGTATTGTGGGGCCATGCGGGTGCCCATAGCAGTGCCACTGGTCTGGAGGTATATGTTGTCACCAAATCTGAAATAGTTGTGTGTGAGGATAAATTCACAGAGTTCAGCCACCAGTTGTGCTGTGGCATCATCAGGGATACTGTTCCTGACAGCTTGTGCTCCATCTGCATGTGGGATGTTTGTGTAGAGAGCCTCTACATCCATGGTGGCTAGGATGGTGTTTTCTGGAAGATCACCTATGCATTGTAGTTTTCTCAGGAAATCCGTAGTGTCACGGAGGTAACTGGGAGTGCTGGTGGTGTAGGGTCTGAGAAGAGAGTCCACATAGCCAGACAGTCCTTCAGTGAGAGTGCCAATGCCCGAGATGATGGGGCGTCCGGGATTTCCAGGTTTGTGGATCTTGGGTAATAGATAGAACAACCCTGGTCGGGGCTCTAAGGGTGTGTCAATTTGTTCCTGTGCTTATGTAGGGAGTGTCCTGAGCAGATGGTGCAGTTTCTTACTGTATTTCTTAGTGGGATCTGAGGAAAGAGGCCTGTAGAATTTGGTATTGGAGAGTTGTCTGGCAGCCTCCTTTAGGTAGTCAGGCCTGTTCATGATGACAACAGCACCTCCTTTGTCAGCCTCTTTGATTAAAATGTCAGAGTTGTTCCGGAGGCTGTGGATGGCATTGTACCAGGCGATACTGTTTTTCCACAATTTCTGCCTGTGCAAGTCGCCGGAAGCATTCTATGTCATTTCAGCCCTCAGGAGGAGGAGTCCGTGTGGAGTTCTTTTTCTTGTGCTGTTGGTGGGAAGGTATCTGTGTGTCAGTGCACTGTGTGTCAGTGCACTGTTCAATGTTGTGTTGGAAGTATTCCTTGAGATGGAGACTGAGAAAGTAGGCTTCCAGATCACCGCAGAACTGTAACATGTTAGTGGGGGTGGCACTACATGCATCTGACGAAGTGGGTCTTTGCCCACGAAAGCTTATGCTCCTACACTTCAGTTAGTCTCTAAGGTGCCACAGGACTCCTCGTCGCGTTTGCAGATTCAGACTAACACGGCTACCCCTCTGATATTTCTAAATAGCTTATTTCGTCATTTGACGTGGTCCACACATTGCCAAATTTTGAAATAAAGCGCTATTCCGAAACGTCCCTTAGTCCTCATATGATGAGATTTACAGGGACATCAGAATAGCAAGCCCAAAATAACATGGGATAGCTATTTCGGGATACGCCGGTATCCCAAAATAGCATTGCAGTGGAGACATAGCTTTAAAATCCAGACAAACCAGAGATGATGAAATTTCTTTGTGCCCGTACTTACAGCCTCTTCTTACAGTTAGGCTACCCACCTGGGATCTTCCTTTAATGACAGAGGGAGGAATGCATTTACAGTCTTTCATCTCTGATCATCACAAATAATGATGATCACTTGCTTTGAAATACACAGGAATTAGCACTTGCCTGCAATAATCCTTCCTTTGCATTACAGGCATCTTCTTTCGATGTAACAGGTTACTTAATTATAGGGGTATAGACAATGCAAATCTTTGCTCTTTCATTATAACATTGAATGTTGTGGAGTCAAAACAATACATGCAGCATCCAGCAATCATATTTTATGAAACACTGAACACATTCCTATTAACGAAACATCTAATATGGGTTTCAGCCTCTTTCAGGGTAAAATCCTGCAGCAGGAATGTTATATTCTTAGGAAAATCACGAAGAGTCCTATTTCCAAATGTTTCTGATGCTTACAAATCCCTCTTAGTTTGGGTGACAGCTTCACAGGAAAATCTATTAGTGAGCAGCTGCAGAGCCAATCAAATTATAAACTAGGATAATCTCTGTTACACACATATTAAATAAAAATCCCTCACTCTGGAATATAAAACATATTCAGGGCTAGCGAATAACTGTTAATATAACTTTTCACTGCAGTTCTCTGGGAGAGTAGATGTTCTGAGCAGTAAGCCTCAACATGTGGAAAAATCAATTTCATACGAGATATATCTTCATGTGTCATGATCCAGTGTATGATAGTGCCCTTTCATGTCTATTTAGCTTACAGAAAATTTAAAGCTGTAACTTCATAGTGATATTAGCAGTAAAATAACTTAACAACTAAATGGGAGATTTCCCTTTGTTGCCTGACTGTAATCATCTCCCAAGAATGACCTTGAGAGACTGGGCACTCTTCTGGGTTTAACTGCCATTAGCAATATATTTTTTTTCCAGAAAGCAAACCACTTAGGTAGCTGGCAAAAAAAAAAGTGCCGATAAAAATCTACTCTTGGCTACCCACTAAATTGCATTGCGCTATCTGCTTGCCAGCTGAGGGTGAAGAACATTGTATATTAAAAGATTTTCATTGTGTAATAATGTGAACACCAGCAGCAGTAATTATAAAATCAATAATTCGTAATAAATATGTCCTCCTGATATAATTACTAAATGATTGCAAAACCAATATTATGCACCAGTTAGAAAGGAAAAGGTTGCTGCTAAAGACTTTCTATATTATACATTATTGTTCAACTCTTAAACACCCTTGGTCAAATGAAGCAGAGCTTCCTCCTCATCAGAATTAAGTTAAATGCTATTTTGGTTTGATCTCCTTAAACAGTATTTGATTCATGGAAAAACTAATTACCAGATTAAAATGCAACAAAAAGTGACTTAAATACACGCTGTTAAAGACCCTTCATTGTGAACTGGAAGGCAGAGGAGAATCATTCAGCTCACGTAAGAGACCCATTTTTTGTTCTGACCTTACATCACGGTTAAGTATTCAAGTTCCACGGGAACCCAAACAAACTTTAGCAACTCAGCCTTTGTATCTGTGTTTATATTTTTCACAGGCTTTTCTTTTTGCCTCAGGAAGCAATTTCTGTAGCTGAGATAGCAGCAAGTCTAGTCTTTTTGTGGGTTTCCCACCCTTCGCAAACTGAAACAAAATAAGGCCAAATAATTTGTTATTTCAGCCACAAAATACGGCCCCTGGTTTATTTAAATAGCCTGTGATTACAAATGCAAATACAAACAAGTGAGTGGCCACCAAATATAAATTCTAGAACTATTGTTGTATTCATGTAGCTAGAGAGGGGTCTGTCCTGGGATGTTAGTGAGACAAGATGGGGAGATAATATCTTTTATTGCATGCAACTTGTTAGTAACAGAGATAAGCTCTTGCACCACACAGAGCTTTTCTTTGGGTCTGTAGAGTGATGTGTGTCTCAAAAGCTTGTCTCGCTCACCCACAGAAGTTGGTCCAAAGAAAGATATGACCCCATCTACCTTGTACCTCCAGTTCTAGAACCAACATGCTTGCCTAGTTCATAGCTGCCCTTAGGTAGCCTAAACCTACCAAGACATAGTTACGCCTTTCTCTCCAAAGTAATATGTGAATGGAAAAGCCATGGCAGACATTATGCAAAGCCTATTATTGGTATCTTATCTTCTCTGAGAAGTCACCTATCTCTTCTCTTCCACATACACCTTTGGTAATTATAATTAATAATTAATAATCATTTAAGTGTTTTCAGAAATCTATAACACCCAGGAGATGTAACCATGAACTCAAATGTCATTATGCTGGGTGCTGTCCAAACACAGAACCAAAAGGCAGCTCCTTTCAAGGAGCTTACAATGTTGATATGAGACAGGGGTGGGCAAATACCAATCCATGGGCTGGATCTGTGCTTCTGCAATTACAGGGGATTACAGCTACCACTGGCCTCATATCACCATTCCTGGCCAAAGAGAACTGCGATATGGGATACAGGTCAATATGACTGACACTGGTCCTACCACACCAGTAGTCTAGCCATCATTGTATTTCTAGAAATGGAAAATTCCTGGAGAAGTGGGGATAAGAGATGAATGGCCATGAGACACAAAGGGAAATGTGTGAATTTCTGTCAGATCTTTAATTTGTTGATACCATTCATGCCTCTCACTTGAATCACTACTGTACACCCATTATCCTCTTCTCCCCTCACCTCTCAAAATATATGTGTTTGCTGGTTGCTGGTCCTAGCCAATCCTCAGCATGAGTGTTCAGCATTCACCCAACCTAAAAAAAAATCTGTGGTTTCCACAGAGGTGTAAGAACTTGATGAAAAAATATACTTGACAAGCAAGCTAAGCTTGCAAATATAAAAAAGCTATTACTTCTGAGCTGAAAATAGCTTAGCTACATGCAACAGAAGGCATTAAAAGTGAGTCAAAATAGTACAGCTAAGGATAATAAACCAAATATTAGTGCTTGAAATCAGGCAGGAGAAGCCACAGGGGAACCAGGATGCCAGTAATTGTTTCTGAGGGATCACATATATTAGGGATGGAAATACATCATATGATGGAAATTGTAAGGTGCCAATAGAGAAGGAAGATAGATTCCAATTGGCGGCTAGGTCTACACTACAGAGTTTTTGCACAAAAACTCCCGGAGCGTCCACACCTCAAATGCATTTTGCCCAAGTAAAATGAAAAACAGAGGGTTTTTTCTGGTGTAGGTATTCCTTCTCCTATGAGGAATAACAACTTTTTGCACAAGACTTCTTGCACAAAAAAGGTGTGTGGGGACGGGCAATAGGGGTTTTTGGCACAAAAACAGGAAAGAGGAAAAAGCACAGGTGCCCTGGTGGCCATTCTGTGGATATCTATCAGCGCTTTCTTTCAAGAGAGTGTCCACGCAGTGTGGACACACTCTTACGCAAAAGCACATCGTTTTTTCGATGCACTTTTGCAGTATGGATGCTCTCTTGCGTAAGAAGTTTTTGTGGAAGATCTCTTCCGCAAAAAGCTTCTTGAGCAAGAAGCTTATAGTGTAGACATATCCGGACAGAGGAGAGGTTCCACTGGGATAGATGAATATACAACATTTTTGGTATTACATAGCTTGTATTACTACAGTAAAAGGCACCCTGCAGACTTGAAAGGCACTTATCTTTGCAACACTCCTGGTGAAGGAGAGAAGTGCTATTACGCCCATTTTGTGGATGAAAAACTGAGGCTAATTGACTTGCCCAAGGTCAAACAGGAAATCCCAA
The DNA here is from genome assembly GCF_052426305.1 of Pelodiscus sinensis. Taxonomy (NCBI): domain Eukaryota; kingdom Metazoa; phylum Chordata; order Testudines; family Trionychidae; genus Pelodiscus; species Pelodiscus sinensis. The sequence continues at coordinate 124,342,168 of NC_143057.1, forward strand.
GTAAATCATGAACTTATTGGATTCTTTTTTGAACCCACTTATAGTTCTGGCTTTCACACCATCCCCTGACAATGAATTCCAGATGTTGACTGCATGTTGTCCAAAGAACTACTGACTTATTTTAGATTTAAACCTGCTATTAATTTTGTGGGTGGCCTTCTTTGCACTTCTTCCAATTATCATATTCTTTCTTTGAATAGTTTGTGAAGCTGCAGTTGACCCATCTCAAAGTGTGGCCGTACCATGGATTTGTATAGTAGCATTTTTTCTCCCCTGTTTCTGATGTTTTCTGTTTTATCTGTCGCCTTTCTAATGGTCTGTTACTTTTCTTGGACTCCTATTTCACATTGAATGGATATTTTCAGAGGACTACTCAGGTTGTCTCTAAAATTATTTGGGGTATACATTTAGTTTGAACCTCTGTGAAGGTGCTTTCAATACTCCCCATTCATCTTGCAGGCATTTTGCTCTCGCGATTATTCCTTTCGATTTCTGTTTTACCAGCTTCCTCATTTTTGTGGGGGTCTCCTGGTCTTGTGAAATGCTAGTTTGATGGGTTTCTTTGGCATTTCCCTTCCCCCACACGGAAATTAAATTAAATTTCCTTCTGGTTGCTAAACTCTGGCTGCTTCTGGATGCAGTTCAGCTGTATCTGCCACTTTGGCCTGCTCCTGTATGCCATGTGGGACTAAACCAAGAATTGACTCCACCCTTATGGTTTTCAGGACAAGCTGTTCCAAGAAGAAATCATTCATGGTATCTGGAAATTTTACTTCTGCACCATGTTCTGAGGAAGTTAAGTCTCCCTGATAGACAAAGGGATTTAGGCTCTCTGGCTCCCTCTCAAGTTCTTATGGCCAGAAAGGCACACTCAACATTGTCCCTCATTTCCTGGCCTGGAACTGACCTGGTAAGGCCCTGCAGTGCCTTTTATCTGAGTCTCTCAGGCTCTGATTGGAGGTCACTCACCTTGATAGCCCTTGAAAGACCAGGTCTCTTTAGCTTCTAAGTTGACTGCTCCATTAAGGCCTCTCTAGGAAGGTGTGGAGGACCTGCTTGTCTGTTCTTTTCCTCCCACCTCACTACTTCCTGGGTTGAGGTGCGGTAGGGATCCAAAGCCTCTGGTAGGGAGCAGTAAAAGTCCAGGTACACCCATCTCTAATCCACTGGCTGCACTGGGAGAGGCCGAAGAACATACAGATTTGGTCTAGCTTCTCTGGAATTCCTCCAAGGGTGCAGGAGGAGCACCCCAGGGAGGTAGGGATTTAGGAGCCAATATGATACAGAGCATACTCAGCAGTCATCCCCCTTCACTGGTGTTGAGTGGAATCAAGAGCCAGGCTATGGCTTGACCTGTAACGTGCCTCTCCATGCCCTCATCAGGGGAGTCAATGAAAGCCTATCACAGTACAAGTGCTTGCTATCCTGACGGGGTTGGCTTTAGGGCAGGCACCGGTTGGAACAAGCAGAAGCACGGGTTTTCCCAATAACTAGCCAGGAGAGTGATCTCCTTGGGCCATGGTGGGGAAAGCATTTGGATTGCAGCAGTGGTACAGAGCGTGCCCCTCTGAAGCCAGTCAATTTTGTATTCCTCTGGTTGGCTCCTGCACTTGGCTCCATATGGTCCCTCCTGTGACTTAGACACCTGGGCAGGGCTCATCACAATCTTTCCTCTGAGACTGTACGACTTACCTCTTCAAATCCCCAACATCCAGTTTGTGTCTTCCCATCTCTTTTGAAAAGTCATTCTTGATTATTTCACTTCCAAGGCCCAATTCTCCACTGCCCTATGCTTTGTGTCACCATCGTTCCCGTGCAGAACACTGCCATCCTGATCAAATAGCAGCAGGCTCTCACTTTGCACTGGTATAAATGACAATGCCAGGGGCAAGGTGACACTGAATCTGGCTCTCCTTGTGCATCTGGGTATGGAGCTCAGCTGCACCAGCACAGAGGCAGGAATCAGTTGGTGAGGTCGATGCTCTATGACACGATGTCCAACCAGTCCAACAAATTCTGAATCAGTAGCCACCACTCTAGTGAACTAACCACACTCAACCGGCACTCAATATTGACCATGACTGCCGTGCGCGCCCTCTGCATCCAATCAAAGTACTGCTACAGTTCAACAAGCACATCCTGCAAATTCTAGGTACGCAAGCACAGTTAGCAAAACTACCTTATCCCGGGAGACTGTCTTGATTACAACCGTCTTGCGCCCCACTGAGATGAAGAAGGGCCACTCATGTAGCCTGCTCACTCACTTAGCTTGCCCATTGCTGGTAGGGGCCGCTCTATATCCTTCCAACCGTCATCAGATGGTAATGACTCTGCTTCACTAGTGAGCAAAGGTAGATTATACATCATAGACATCCAGGGGAAAAGGGTTCTTGCCTAAGCACATTCCTTCTTGATAATAACCACATGTTGTGGGCTTGATGCAAAAATTACTGGATGAAATTCTAATGGCCTGTATTATCCAGGACATCTGACATATCACCATAATGGTCCCTTCTGGCTTAGAAACGTGAATCTATAGAAAACTATTTTATTTTCTCTTTCATGGTTGATTCAGTATAAAGAAAAGAAATGACACTTTAATGTAAATATCAGTATGCCATTCCTGTCAAAGAATCACAGAAGCCAGGAAGTTCATGCTTTTGGTTTACACAATACTGTAGTGTGTAATAAAGAAAAAAATCACTCAGTGAAGAATAAATAAATAAAAATGCATAAAAATATCCCATGAATTATAGGCAGCTCCAGAAAGGCAAGTCTCTAGCCTTGCTTAAAAATGTCCCTGGCCTTAAATAGTAGACATTTCAGTCCAGAGAAAATCTTGAAAATCTCTTCATGACAGATAAGAGGAGGAACTCTGCATAACACACCTGTGGTGTCCAACACGCTAGTCGCTAGCCACTTTGATTGGATGCACAGGCAGCGTACAGCTGTCACGGTCAATGTTGAGTGCAATCAGCATGCGCCTCACTTCACATGTCCTTGCTTCACATGCAATACCAATAGGAAAAAATCTACATGAATGGAAACCAGTGCAATCTGGCAACCCAACACATAGAGAATGATAAACAAACTATCTTGTGGGCCGTACATAAAACCCCAATGGGCCGCATGTGGACCGTGGGCAGCAGGTTGCCCACCGTTGCTTATATTAACCAATGTCAGTGAGGAAGAAGATATTCTGGGTTACATTGATTCCTGTGTATAGGGATGGCACAGGGAGCTATTCTCAGCTTCTGCATTGAAGGTTGACCTGGGCCCCACATGATGGTACTGTAATTGTGTCTACGGGGTGGCCTACTGGTGTGAACACAAATTAGCAATAAGGGACTCCTTGGCTTGTATTTGTGGTTATAACCATGATTCCCTCTGTGTTGCGATGATCAAGTCACCACCATTCCCTTCTTCCATTTGCCATGGCGTGAAATGAGAATTAAAATACTGAGCCACCTCATGAGGAAGTTGGGAGAAGTAGTTAATGTTTGCAAAGTACTTTGAAGACGTCACAAGGTAAATGAGTGCTAAATTCTGTTCCCTAGTACAATTATTGGCCCATGAACAGGCATGATGTATCTCTAGAATGGAAGCTGTCCAGAGACCATGGGCAAGTAAATATCTCTAAATTACACAACAGAGAGTTCAGTTCTATGCTAAGACTCAGCCTTATCCCCAGAAACATCCAGAAAGCCTGGACTCAAATCCCTTGAATGAAAGACACTTCTAGAGGGCTGTATTCTGGGAGTGTCTGCAACTGGTAAGGAAGTGCCACTTAGGCATGGGGTCAATGCCACTCAAGAAGGCAGCGAGTGTCTCCCAACTGGAAGAAACACGTCCCCGCCCTACAAGTCCTCTCCCTACCTTCCGGAAGAGACTCACTGCTCTGTCCTCAGCAGGGAGCTGCTGCTGTCACTGAGGGAAAAGTGCTCCACCCCCCAGCCAGGCAGTTCCATGTGTGAGTCCTGAGCCCCTGGCTGAGTGGGGCTCATTAAGTAGCTTCAGGGCTGTGTTGTGGCACAGCTTAGAGGAAACCTTGGTGGTAGACTCCTTCCATATGACATCATGGACTCCTCTCACCCAGAGGAAGAGGCCAGGTAATAATAATGATGGATTTCAGTATTACAAATCCAGATAGTTGGGTTTAATAGCTTTGAGAGCTACCCTGGAGCACACATGGGGAGAGTCAATTCTTGATTTAGTCCTAAATGGAGCAGAGGATTTAGTCCAAGAGGCAAAGAAAGCTGAACTGTTGAGGGATCGCAACCGTAATATTAAATTTAACATCTTTGTAGGGGTGACATACCAGAGAAACTCACCACCAATGCATTTAACTTCAAAAAAAGGGTGAAATGCCTGCAAGTGCCATAGAAACTATTTAAACACACCAGAATAGAGGCTCAAACTAAATATCTTCCCCAAATAAAAAGAAAATCAAAAGCAGCAAGAGGTCAAAAAAAGCCACTATGATTACAGAGCAAGTAAAAGGGGTGGTCAAAGGCAAAAAGGCATCTTTAAAGATTGGAAGTCACATCTGAGTGAGAAAAATAGAAGAGAACATACAATTTGGGAGACGATTGTAAAAATATAATAAGGCAGGCCAAAAAAAGAATATGAAGAGCAAGTAGCAAAAGACACACAAACGGACAGCAACTTTTTGTATGTAATCAAAAGCATGAAGCCTGCCAAAAAATCAGTGAAACCAATGAATGATCAAGGTGCTAAAAAAGGACCCAGGTAAGACAAGTCCATTGTGTAGATGCTGGATGAATTCTCTGCATTGTTCTTCACTGCAGAGGATATGAGGAAGATCCCTACCCTAGAACCATTCTTTTTAGCAAACAAAGACATGTCAATACAGGAGGTTTTGGAACAAATTGATAAGCCTCACAGTAATAGATCACCAGGACAGATGGTATTCACCCAAGAATACTAAAAGAACTCAGATATGAAATTACACTATTACAATATCTGCCTTTGTATTCCATGACTAAAAGGTAGATAATTTAACACTGATTTTTAAAAAAGGATCCAGAGGCAATCCTGGCAATACCAGGTAAATTGGCTGAAACGATATTAGAGAATACAATTATTTGACATGTAGATGAAGATAATATATTGGGGAAGAGTGAACAGAGCTTTTGTCCAGGGAAATTGTGCCTCGCCAATCAATTAACATTCTTTGCGGGAGACAACACTAATTTCATTACTCCACTGGTTAGAATACTTTGTTTCATTTCAAGTTTCAGCTTATTCATTGTGAATTTATGTGTGTGACCCATGTGGACATTCTTATGTTCTTAAGTCTTACTAAAAATGAGACTTTCTATGGGAATCTAGTCAATTCACTTCGGCTGTGTCTACACTGGGCCACTTATTCCGGAAAATCAGCCGCTTTTCTGGAATAAGCTGCGAGCTGTCTACACTGGCCTTTGAATTTCCGGAAAAGCAACGATGCTCTACTGTACAAAATCAGCCGCTATTCCGGAAAAACTATTCTGCTCCTGCTCGGTCATAAGTCCTTATTCTGGAACACTGTTCCGGAAAAGGGCCAGTGTAGACATCCCAGTAGTCTTTTCTGGAAAAAAGCCCCGATCGCGAAAATGGCGATCGGGGCTCTTTCCGGAAAAGCGCGTCTACATTGGCCACAGACGCTTTTCCAGAAAAAGGGCTTTTCCGGAAAAGCAGCCTGCCAATGTAGACGCTCCTTTTCCGGAAAAACTGAAAACGGAATAGTATTCCGTTTTAAGCAGTTCCGGAAATTCATGCCAGCGTGTAGACAGACTTCATGTTTTCACCTACAACTTAGTGGATTCCAGGGAATGTCTTCAACCTAAGAATCATATTTGCCAATTGACTCGGGGGGACACATTTTTCCCTGCTCTTCCTTCAGTTTTCATAGTTCTTCACCAACGTTTAATATTTTAGAACAATATTTTTTTTAAATGGAAAATGCGTATTTGTATCATATTTTTGTCCAATAGAGCTGATAGTCTTTAAGTTCTTCCCTCTTAAATCAATTTAGCTGTACACTCAATTTTCCTCAATCCAGACCTCATCTTGATAAACTTCTCAGGGCTACCTCTCTGGAGATCTTTGTTAAACCTAATTTTATTAAAATTTACGGGATGAAAATCTTGTTTGCATAATTATCTACATTATATATTTCTTCCTTTTTCTTTGCAGAGCTCATTTATAATCACCCCATTTTTTTCCATCTTTATTTTTCAGACTATAATTTGAAATAAAGTCTTCCTAGATTCACCTTTCATTTGATTCACAAGTTGATATCTCAATTGTTCAGCTATCTAACTGTCACATCATTGAGGACAACAGGTTACTGAGTTCCACCCTTCCATCTTCTAACTGTACTTTTGACTATCTGAATTGCTGGCCTGTATTCACACTGAGTAGACTAGACTAAGCCACATTTTTACACTGTGACTGCCACTCTGGTTTAGATGCCTAGTTTGCAGAACTGAGACTCGGCAGTTATAACATTTGCTCTGTTGAAACTAATGAAGAATCATCATGCTCTTCCTTAAATACAACATGATTTTGTGGCGTGATCACGTCAGATGTCATATGCTAAACAAGGTTTTCCCTAGTCAGTACTGGACTAGGAGGCCTCCAGAAAAATACCCGCTGCTCAGGGAGTTTGATCCAGAAGACGACAATTTTTTCGATTCAGCACTGAAGTAATGATCAGGAACAGCATTGGAGAAATGCCAGGCCACGTTCTGATCTGGGTCTTAATGGGTTTGTCTACACTGCAGTTAAAAACCTGTTCCCAGCCTGGGCTACCTGACTCAGGTTTGCATTGCTCAGGTTAAAGGTCTGTTAATTGTGTTGGAGAGGTTTGGGTTAGGGCTGGAGCCCATAGTCTAGAATCTCAGGGGTTGCAATTAGCCCAAGCCCCATGAGCCAAAGTTACCTGTGCAGGCCACAGAGGTCTAATTACAATGTAGACATAAGAGAGTTCCTAACAAGCCCCTGCCTATTTGCCTCCCTGTTGAAAAGAATTCTGGGACTTGTAGTTCAGGGATAACTGGACTACTGGGCAGGAGAAAAAGGGGTATAAAATGTGATTCTTGCTCTCTAGTGTGTAGAAATCTGAATAATCCTTCAGAATCAATAATACATCACTTAGGTTTCCATCACACACTATAAATAACCAATCCATGACACTGAATGCTCAAAGCAAAAAATGTCAGCAATTAGTTAATCAACAACTCGTAGGCTGAACTGTGTTTGCAGAAGCTATTCAGCAGAGATTTAGGAATAATAAACATATTAACAGGAATCAGGATCAGTTCATAAGCTATTTGCAAGCAGAAAAAAAAGGGCCAAAATTAATTAGAAACATCACTTACAATGAATAACTGGACCATCTCGCATCATTATTAGGGTAATTAACCAATGGGACAATTTACCAAGTGTTGTGGTGAATTCTCCGTCATTGGCAATTTTAAAATCAAGATGAGATTGTATTTCTAACAGACCTGCTCTAATAAAAACAGGAATTATTTCAGCAAATGTTATGGCCTGAGTTTTGAAGGTCTGATATGATGATCACAGGGTTCCCTTCTGGCATTAGAAACCATGAATGTATTAGCATTCAAATTTCTTCAGTGATTAGTGAAATGCATTCATGATGCATTTAAAATTATTACAAGTAGAAAAATATGAAAGCTCTTTACAAACAACAACAACAACAAACTGAGGCTAGTCTCCTAACTCCCTGGAAAGGAGTATTGTAGTTATTTAGGGGATGGGTAAACTGAGGCACACTGAGCTTAAGAATAAACTAGCCTGTTACATATCAAATCAGTGGCAAGATTAAAATACACAAGTTTTCCCACCTAGCCTCTTCTGCCACCTGTTGGACCATTGCTCTACAAGAGCCACAGTCAGCGTTCACTGAAAACAAAACTCTGAGGGTGCGTCTAGACTGGCAAGATTTTGTGCAAAAGCAGCCGCTTTTTTGCAAAAGCTCGCAAGCTGTCTACACTGACCGCTTGAATTTGCACAAGAGCACTGACTTTGTAATGTACAAAATCAGTGCTTCTTGCGGAAATACTTTCCCGCTCCTGCTCGGGAAAAGCCCTCTTGCGTAAGAATACTTGTGCAAGAGGGCCAGTGTAGACAGGGAAGAATTGTTTTGCGCAAAAAAGCCCCGATGGCTAAAATGATGATTGGGGCTTTCTTGCACAAAATTGCATCTAAATTGGCCACGGATGCTTTTGCGCAAAAGCACTTTTTGCGCAAAAGCATCCTTGCCAATCTAGACGCTCTTTTGTGGAAATACTTTTAATGGAAAAACTTTTCCGTTAAAAGTATTTCCGCTAAATCATGCCAGTCTAGATGTAGCCTGAGGGTATATCTACACTACAGAGTTTTGTAGGAAAAACAGCCATTTCTCCAACAAAACTTGAGGAATTTCCACATGGTAATTGCCAGGGCTTGCCGAGAGGCAATGAGCCCCACTCGCCAGCCACGCAGAACTGCACTCTGCACATGAGCAGACTATGCTGCGCATGCGCTGACCGTGCTGCGCGGCCACAACGGGCTAAAATCTACTCGCCACGGGTGAGTAGACTGCCTTAATTGTCGAGCCCTGGTAATTGTGTTCTTCCACAATAAAATCGAAAGAACAGTGGGGTTTTTCTGGTATTGGTAATCCTCATTCTACGAGGAAGTAACCTTTTTCCAAAAGAGCTCTTTCACAAAAAGGCGTGTGTGGATTGGGAAGAGGGAGTTCTTTCGGAAGAAGAGGAAAGAGGAAAATCACAGGTGCCCTGGTGGCCATTCCATCCATATCAATCACAGCTTACATGTGAGAAAGCATCCATTTAGTCTGGACACTCACTTTTGAAAAAGCAGATCACTTTTTCGATGCACTTTTGCAGTGTGGACGCTCTCTGTTGGAAGACATTTTTTCAGAAGATCTCTTCCAACAAAAGCTTCTTCAGAAAGAAACCTGCAGTCTAAACATAACCTGAGTGTTCCATTGTAATCAACCCTTTGAGCCAAATACTGAACTCACTTCTGCCCTGACATCCTAGTTAATATCCAGCTGTGCAGGGCTGAATGAGGAAAGAACTGGAACATCCACTCTTGCTGTAGGTCACCTACAAGGAAAGACTTTCCTGCTGTCTCCATTTGTAAGCAATATTGTCTGTCAGAGCATTGATTTATCCTGACTTTGAGATGCTCTTCCTCCCTTTCACAGCCAAAAGGTCTTGGTGTAATCCCCTGGACATAGTTATCCATGGAAAAATAAGTTTTATTCTAAATCTGTGAAAGTCTGAGCCCATTACCTGCTCTGGGCAGTTTCGAATCATGCTGTTTATCCATTTGCAGACCCTTCCATCCATAACTTCCGCTTTTGTATCCATGATGTCCTTCCCTTCCCAGGCCATTCTGAATACAAACACTGGTGGACAACCTGCGGCCCATTGGGTTCTATGTGTGGCCCATGAGACATTTTGTTGCCCACATACAAAGGTGCCAGATTCCGCTCGTTTTCATCCACACTGGTTTTTTCCTACCCATATTACAAAAGTGGCACACACTTAAAGTAAAGGCACATAAAGTGAAGTGCATGCTGAGAACTGTGCACTCTTCCTGCAGCCAATCAAAGTGCTGCTATGGTTCATTTGGCACACCACATACATTTTATTTACGGAAGTGCAGTTAGCAAAACCAACTCTCCTGGGAGACCATCTTGGTTACAACAATCTTACGGTCCACTGAGATGGAGGAGGGCCACTCACGCACCCCATTCACTTACTTAGGTTGTCCATCATTGGTCTAAAAGCATCCATTTTAATGTTACTGCTTGCAACATTCATTTTTGGTGCCCACCTAAGACCTGATAACCAGAGATGGCTGCCCCTACAGCTCCCATTAGTTTCACCGCAAGTGGCAGACACGGCTTGTCTCTTGCTGGGAACCCAAAAAATGGAGGCACCAAAAGGCTACGTCTAAACTGCAAGCCTCTTTCAAAAGAGGCTTTTTCGAAAAAGAGCGTCTAGACTGCAAGCGGTACTTTCGAAAAAGCAAGCCGCTTTTTCAAAAGAGAGCACCCAGGCAGTCTGGATGTTCTCTTTCAAAAAAGCCCTGTTTGCATTCAAGAACACCTTTTTTCGAAAGAGCACTTTTGAAAAAAGGCGTTCTTCCTCGTGAAATGAGGAGTACCGCCGTCGAAAGAAAAGCCACATTCTTTCGATTTAATTTCGAAAGAACGCGGCTGTAGTCTAGATGCAGGTGAAGTTTTTTCGAAACAAGGCTACTTTTTTTGGAAAAACCCGGCAGTCTAGACACAGCCAAAGTGAATAGACTTTCTTGACAACTTCAGAAACAGTCTTCAAGCCCATAAAGAACAAAACTAGTATATACTTCTCCCATGAGACTTCAGCTGAGCATGCATGGACAAGAGAGCAAACCATTCATCATGGTCATTCCCAAACAGGTGAAAAATGAGACTTTACAGATCTCTGATAGGATTAAAAAAATATGCTCAAAGGAGGGATCCTTTAAGATCATTTTTGGAATGGAAACTATGCCCAGAAGAGTGAACATTTCATGAAAAAGTCGCTGCTTTGCAGTTCATTGTGTGAATGCCTTTGAAATAAATGAATGCAGAATGTTTCACATCAGGGCCATCCCTACCAATAGGCAAGACATGAAGTTGGGTAAGGCACCATGAAATGTGGGGCACCAAATTGCCCCAAATTTCATGGTGCCCTATGCAGCTGTGTTGATGCCTATGGATTCCCCACGCCCCACCTCAAACTCAGGCCACCCACCACTAGCTCAGTGTCAGTCCAGCAGCCACCTACCCCATCCCCTGGCTAACTGGCTGGGGGGAGCAGTCCTCACGGGCTGAAGGAATGAGCAAGGGGGGAGGGGCACAGCTGGTGGCTAGAGAAAAGCAGCTTTTTCTGCTTAAAAGTGCCACTTCTCTTTGGCTAGCTGTGTGGGCCCCTGCTGCACCTCCAACCCTGAGCTCCATCCTGGCTCTGCTCCAGATGGCCAACTCTCCTGGACTGGACATCACTACAGAAAATAGTCCCCCCTCTATCTGGTCTGGGAGACTTGGCAACCACTTTCCCCCTTAGCTTCATCATCCCCCCCAAAGGAAGTAATGGTGCGAGGCTGCCTAAGGCACCAGCAATGGGAGGAAGGACCCTCTTTCACATACACTAACACAAGCACAATGTTGCAGTGGGGATGTATACCTGAAAGCTTCTTCCATTTCCACATACAATGAATCAAACATGTTCCTTCAACCTTAAGTCGTTTCTGGTTTAGATTAAGGAATGTAGCCACAAGGAAGAACTAATGTAAAGTCTCTAGACCCTGGTCTACACTAGGGAGTTATTTTGAAATAAGCCCCACCCCTTATTTGGAAATAACAAGTGGAGCATCCACACTACCATTTTAAAATAAGGGACTGGTTATTTCAAAATAATATCTCCAGCTTTCCACAAGGAATTTTGCTTATTTTGCAATAGTTATTTCGAAATTGCGGTAGAGTGGATGCTCCGCTACTGCTATTTTTTAAAAAAACTACTCCCCAGCGTCATTCAAAGTAATTACTCCCCAGTGCTTCCTAAGGAGAAGTCTTTAGGCATGAGCTTAAAACTAAGCATATGTTTATATGTTTTGCTAAACCTGAACCTTAAATAAAGGAGTTTATGGATTAAATTGCTTGATGGTATCTCTTTAAGCATAATAAGGCCTGATCCTGCTCTCTTTTGCACTGGTGTAAATCATGTCTAACTCCATCAGATCACTGAAATTAAAGTGGTGGAACACAAGTGCACGTGAAATCAAACTTAAGCCTAAAATCAGGACAGGCTGTGATTTTGAATGAAATGATGAATAATTTAGTATTAATTGCTATCGTTATTTGCAGGTAGGAAAGCAAAACAAGAGCACATCAGAACAAGCGTCAAATCCGTCAGCGGTAAATGTAATGTTTAAGCTGTTTTAAATTTTGCAAAACGGAATGTGTTCCCCATGCTAGGATGCACCTTTTGAATTTTGTTCACAAAAAAAAGTCATAAACTTTGTTTTAACTGTGTTCTGGGTAATTTATTTTGCTTAGTTCATCATGGTGCTATATCAGATTGTTGACTATAAATAACAGAGTTACAACATCTGTGTTGCTGCGGAATAGCCTTAGAGCTTTTTCATCAGTAACCACTCATAAGATATGTATGTGGCTATTGGTTTTCGTTCCTCTGTTCTCCTGTGAATTGTAAGTAGCGTATATGCGTGTTAGAGAAAGTGGCATTTTATATTGACTGAGACACGCATAGCAACCTCCAGTGGCTCAGCTGCCATCACAGTAATTCCACATCTCATCCAATTTATGAATGAAATGTAGCTCTGTGCTTTTGGAGTTTTGATGGAATAGAAAAAAGAATGGAAGAGAGACGGTTACGGTAATACAACGGGGCATACATTTCAATGCCAAAGGGTTGCAGTTGTCCATCTGCTACAGTGTCTGAGGAAACGTGTGGCAAACTTTGAAAAGATAAGGGACACAGCTGGGAAAAGGCGGCCAGTAACTTCTGGATCAAATTGGAAGTTCTGGAACCGCGAAAAGAAAACCAGGAGCTTTTCATGCACAACATAAAGATTCTGGCAGAGTTTTACTTTTTAGTCAAATTCAGGAGCACGAAGCTTTACTCTTTCTTTTTTAAAACAAACAAATCCCCATGAACCATGAGTTCTGTGTGTGCTGGAGATACTGAGGGAGTGTGATTATCTACCTATACAATGTGATTAGCACACCTATTCAATGTGATTAGCTACCATTCACAGCTGGTATTACACACTCTGTCTGCACACCAGCAACTACAAGAAGCATAATAATCATGTCCGGGATAAGTTGAAGTACAGTTGCATGAGAAGTTTCATCATTTCAAAATTTGTTTTTGATCAGAATTTTAATTTTTCATTTGGAAAAAAAATCATTTGGATCAAACCTCATTTAGATGAGGTTTCATTCCAATTTTGGCTTTTAATTTTTTATATTACATCATAAAATAAATGTTCTAAGAGAAATCATTAAGAAATGAAAAATCTAAATGGATCATGTCAATATGGTGAAATTGATTAAAACACTTCGGTAAATTTTTCAAAAAGGAATGTTCTTGACATTGACATGTTCCTTTCGAATGTTTTGATCTTTGACAATACTTTTTCTCGTGGATTTTTTTTCCCATTAGCAATGTTTTGACCATCTCTATTTTGAAGCCACTCTGAATTATGAACATAAGAACTGTCATACGGGGAATATGTCTATCCAGCACAGTCTCCTGTCTGCCAACAGTGGCCAATACCAGATGTGAGAGTAGAATTTAATCTCCTGTATTTCCATTTCCTGGCTTGGTCAGAAATAACAGTATAGCAGAAATCATTGAGTCTTTACTACGCTTGGATGAAAAAATTTGTCATGTTCTAAAACAAAGCAAACTTGCCTAAGACTTACACCTTGGTTTGGTTTTCATTACTAGTCAGAGATTAATACAAGCCAGGTCCACACCAAGGACAAGTACTTTGTGTTCAGACTTCTGTTTTCCTCATGTGCTTACACTGCAGGAAGCAGATCCTCAACGGGTGTAAGTTGTCGTAACTCCATTGGAACCAAGTTAAACCAACAGAGGATTTCTTCCTAGACTTTAGTTTCTCATCTAAAGCAAACTAGCCTGAAATCTATTACCACTATGAATCTACTTAATGTGTTTTCTTTCTCAATCACAGTTAAAATGTGTAAATCTTCTACCATATCAACAAAGATTAACAGCGCTTCCTCCCTTTTTTTTTCCGAGGTCGGACACATATAATATAAATTCCTGGCCTCTTTCACTGATGTATAGTAGACATTTTTCCAGAGCATTAGACATGACTGGTTGATAGTCTGCATTTTCCCTTTCCTTCTCCCCATCTTCTTTTCCCCCTCAGTAAAATAAAATATCAATGGAAGAGATAGAACCATGGATGGTGGGTGAAGGTAGGGATGGGGGAAGGCAAGCTCCCAGCCCCGCCCCCACTCCACCCTTTCTGCCCAAGCTCTGCCCCCCATCATGGGAAGGTGAGGTGGCATGCAGACCGAGCCTCCCCAGCTCCAGAGCTCAGAGCCCAAGAGCACGGGGAGGCTCCAGATCATGGAGAGGGAGAAGGGTATTTGGACCCAGCATCCATGGCCCCCGAGCATGGGGTGGCAGAAGGCACGTGACCAACCCCAGCCTCCCTGGCCTTGCAGCACAGGCAGGGTGGGTGCCTGAGGGCAGCAACACTCCACCCCCAATATGTCTACAGTAGGTGCTCTTGAGGTGGAGTATGGGTGGGGACAGTCTAGCGGTTTGGGAAGGCTGTGCCTTCCCCTGCCTAACATACATGCCACCCATGAATAGAACTGACAGCTTATGCTTCGTACCAGAATACAGTGGGATTAAAAAGTCAGTACAAATAAAATAAAAAGTGCTTTCTACACACTTTCTCATCAAAGTTCTTCACCATTGACTAGGAGAGGTTGCCTCTAGTAACGAGTAATTAGCACACCTTGTCACTGAGACAATAAGTTACATAACGCAGGCAACAGGAAGAGCACCCATGCTACTAATTCATATGCAGATGGCTCCTGAATAGCTTCAGATGGTAATGATTTACACTCCTAACCAATCTGGGACAGGATTCAGTGTAGTCTCCTATGTATTTTATGGGGGTTGTCTGATCAAGAATTCCCCTTATACTGTACAATCTAGGACCACCAAATTTGGTACATCACTTCCCCTTACCAAAACTAAAAACAAGGTAAGTGTTTGGTTGTGCCAGGAAAATGGGGTGTGCCTCGAATGGGACTGCTTCTCATAAAACCAAACAGAAAAGTGATAATCACCAGAGCAGGTACAGTCCTAAAAATTGACTTGACAGAGAGTATGTCTAGACTACAGAGTTTTGTCGACAAAAGTGGACTTTTGTCGACATAAACGATACCTGCGTCTCCACTACCAACGAGTTCTGTCAACATAATGTCGACAGAACTCGGCAGTTTTGTCGACAGTGGAAAACCTCATTCTATGAGGAATAATGCCTTTTGTTGACAGAGTTCTGTTGAGAGAAGACGTTATTGCATCTACACCGTCCTTTGCATCTACACTCTCATGTCGACAAAGCGGCTTCCTTTGTCAACAGAAATGGATGTAGTCTAGATGCTCTTAGATTTAGTCTAGATGTACCCTTAGAGAGAATATTGAAAGAGACTGAAAAACAGGATGAACCTGGAGTAGGATTGCTTTTCTTGCAGAAAAGAGATAAAAGAGAGAAATTTGAATAGAGTTCTATTTTGGCCCAACTAAATCAATGCTTAGGGTGTGAAAACTAGAAGACAATGTTATTGGAAACCAAATTGACTATAGCCCTTTTTTGTTAAAACATAGCGAATGATAAAAATGTATAGAGATGAAGACAAAAATACACATTGTGGTATTCTCATTTTAAAAAATTACTAACGTTAACTTCTTAAAAATAACACTGTATTTTTGAGAAATGCAATCATTTCAATAAAGCATGTACATTTTCCTTTTATTTTTTTTAATTACTTGAGTTAATTAAAAAACTAGGTATATCTGCGGGTATGTCTACACTACAAAGTTAATTCGAACTAACGGACGTTAGTTCGAATTAACTTTGATAGGCGCTACACTAGCACTCCGCTAGTTTGAACTTAATTCGAACTAGCGGAGCGCTTAGTTCGAACTAGGTAAACCTCATTCCACGAGGATTAAGCCTAGTTCGAACTTACTAGTTCGAATTAAGGGTGTGTAGCCCCTTAATTCGAACTAGTGGGAGGCTAGCCCTCCCCAGCTTTCCCTGGTGGCCACTCTGGCCAACACCAGGGAAACTCTATTGCCCCTCTCCCGGCCCCAGACCTCTTAACGGGGCATGGGCTGGCTACGGTGCCCGTGCCAGGTGCAAGCCTGCCAGCACCCAGCCAGCAGACCCTGCACCTGACACGGCTCGAGCCAGCCACCCGATGCCCCCCATCCCTCCCCCTCTTCCCGGGACCAGGCTGGCAGCTCCTGGGAGCTTACCCAGGACCACAAGAGGTGGGCACCCGCCTGGTCTAGTGCGGACATTGTGGACCTCGTCCATGACCTCCACACTAGGCACAGGAAAGTGGCAGTGTAGGGCAGGAGAGCTGCCAGCCTGGCCACCCAGGACCAGGTGTGCATGAAAATCAAGGGGGTCCACTGAGACCCCCGACCCTGAGCCCTGAGCTTACAATGGCTGTACTGGGTCAGAACAAAGGTCCATCTAGCCCAGTAGCCTGTCTGCCAACAGCGGCCAACCTTAGGGACCCTGGAGGGGATGGACCGAAGACAGTGACCAAGTCATTTGTCTTGTGCCATCCCTCTCCAACCTTCCACAAACATTGGGAAGGGACACCACTCCTACCCCCTGGCTAATACAACTCCATGGACCCAACCTCCATCACTTTATCTCACTTCTCTTTAAACTCTGTCCTAGTTCTAGCCTTCACAGCCTCCTGCAGCAAGGAGTTCCACAGGTTGACTCTTTGCTTTGTGAAGAACAACTTTCTGTTACTAGTTTGAAGCCTGCTACCCATTCCTTTCCTTTGGTGTCCTCTAAGTCCTTCTTTATGGGAACTAATGAAGAACTTTTCTGGATGCACCCTCTCCACCCCACTCATGCTTTTATAGACCTCTATCATATCCCCCCTCCATCTCCTCTTTTCTAAGCTGAAAAGTCCCAGTCTCTTTAGCCTCTCTTCATATGGGACCTCTTCCAAACCCCTGATCATTTTAGTTGCCCTCCCCTCTCCCACCCTCTCTCTTCCCCTCTCCCACCTCCTTTTCCCAGTCTTTCCCAGTTTTGTTCAATAAAGAGAGATTCTATTTTTGAACACAATTGTCCTTTATTTTGTACATCAGGAAGGGGGGCTAGGGAGGGGTAAGTGGAAGGAGGTGAGGGAAGAATGGGATACGAGCCCCGGATGGGGAGGACTGGGCTGGCTCTGTGGGCTTCTGGGGGTGGAACCTCTCCTGCAGCCCCCCAATTGCCCCCTCTCCCCAGATGGCAGCCTGCGGCAAGTGCAGCCGGTCTGATGGCCGAGTGCTGTGATGTGCCCAATGTGGGTACTCCGGGCACTCCAAGCCAGGACTGGTTTGCAAGCGGGGCACCCCTGAGAACTGTCTGTCCGGGGTGGGGGTCGGGTCCCTTTAAGCACATCCCTCGGCTAGCCTGAGACAGCAGCTCTACGCTCTAAGTCCTACTCCGATGCCCTGCCAGCACTGCTTCCGGCCATCCTTAACCCCGGTTCAGGTTCCACTCTGTGTGGACATGCTAGTTCAAATTAGCTTAGTTCTAATTAACTAATTCGAACTAAGTTAGTTCGAATTAGCGCTGTAGTGTAGACATACCCTGCTAGTGCTCTTCACATGAAAAACTCTGCTATTCATTATCAAAAGCTCGACCCTGCCAATCCATATAGGCTAATACATTTTTAACAAGTCTTCATGTTTAAATAAATGAAAGCATACCAGAGAGAACCAGAAGACGCTTAGTATGGGAAGGATGTTGGTAAGCTAAATCGAGCAGTTAACTGAGAATCTAAACTTCTGTTGCTTATTTCTGATTGTATGACCATCCGCAAAGTTACCTCTAATACAGTATGGCTACATCTAAACTGCATCCCTTTTTCATAAAAGGGATGCAAATTAGACATATCGCAATTGCTAATGAAGCGGGGATTTAAATCTCCCCCGCTTCATTAGCATAAAAATGGCTGCTGCTATTTTTTCAGGGATAAGGGATCTTTCGGAAAAGGCTTTATTTTCCGAAAGAGCCACGTCTAGCCTTGTGCTTTTTTCCGGCAAAGCTCCATGCCGAAAAAAAGCAGCAGCCATTTTTATGCTAATGAAGCGGGGGAGATTTTAAACCCCGCTTCATTAGCAATTGCGATACGTCTAATTTGCATCCCTTTTATGAAAAAGAGATGCAGTCTAGACGTAGCCTATGGGTGCGTCTAGACTGGCAAGATTTTGTGCAAAAGTGGCCGCTTTTGTGCAAAAACCTGCCAGCAGTCTACACTGGCCACTTGAATTTGCGCAAGAGCACTGACTTTATAATGTACAAAATCAGTGCTTCTTGCACAAATACTTTCACGCTCCCACTCAGGGATCAGCCCTCTTGCACAAGAATACTTGTGCAAGAGGGCCAGTGTAGACAGGCACCTTAATTTTTTGTGCAAGAAAGCCCGATGGCTAAAATGATGATTGGGGCTTTCTTGCACAAAATCGCGTCTAGATTGGCCACGGATGCTTTTGCGCAAAAGCACTTTTTGTGCAAAAGCATCCTTGCCAATCTAGATGCTCTTTTGCGGAAATACTTTTAACGGAAAAACTTTTCCATTAAAACGATTTCCGCAAAATCATGCCAGTCTAGATGCAGCCTATGGGTATGTCTCCACTGTGATGTTATTTTGGGATACTTCTGGTATCCCAAAATAACTATTCTGTGTCTTTGAAATAAGCCCATTATTCAAAATATAACGGGCTCGCTATTCCGACATCCCTGTAAACCCCATTGCACGAGGATTAAGGGATGTCCTGGAATAGTGGTTCATTTTGAAATTTGGCACTGTGTAGACTATGCAATTTCTGTAGCTTATTTTGAGCTAAGGGTGCATTGTAGACGCTCCCTAACAGAGCATCCCATGAGTGTTAGAGCATTTCTCCTCTCTGCACCCCTGTAAGATAGGGCATTGTTGTTTACCCTATTTACAGCCTGGGGACTGAGGTACAAAGAGTGTAAATGACTTGTCCAAGATTACACAAGAAACCTTGTAGAGGAGTAAGGACTTGGAGCCAACTCTTTTAAGTGTCAAGCTAATGCCCTATGAACTGAGCCATCCTTCCCCTCCTCCTGCTATTGCTACTTAACATCTTTGAGGTTCAATTTACCCATCTGAACAATTATACTGTTTCCGACCCAATAGTGATGTTGTAAGTTTCATTAGTGATATGCTTGAAAAGTACTGGAATAGAAGATCCTATAGAATTTGAAAGTGAATGTATAATTATTATGTAAAAACAACAAGGAGTCCGGTGGCACTTAACTAAAGGGCATAAGATTTCAAAGTCATTCTTCCACTCTACTCTGCGCTGATTAGGCTTCAGCTGGAGTATTGTGTCCGGTTCTGGGTACCACATTTCAAGAAAAATGTGGAGAAATCGGAGAAAGATTCAGAGAAAAGCAACAAGGATGAGGAAACATGAGCTATGAGGGAAGAATTGGGTTTGTTTAGTTTGGAAAGGAGAAGACTGAGAGGAGACATGATAGCAGTTTTCAGGTATCTAAACGGGTGTCTCAAGGATGAGGGAGAAAAATTGTTCTCCTTAGCCTGGGAGATAGGACAAGAAGCAATGTTATCAAACCGCTGCAAGGAAGGTTTATGAGGGACATTAGGAAAAACTTCCTAACTGTCAGGGTGGTTAAACATTGGAATAATTTGCCTAAGGAAGTTGTGGAATCTCCATCTCTGGAGATATTTAAGAGCAGGTTAGATAAATGTCTATCAGGGATGGTCTAGACAGTGCTGGGTCCTACCATGAGCGCAGGGACTGGACTCAATGACCTCTCAAGGTCCCTTCCAGTTCTCGTGTTCTATGATTCTATGATTTCGTGAGATACAACTCACTTCCTCTGACACTGAAGAGAAAAGGAAAGGAAACAGAGGTGGGAGTGATGACAGTACTAATTAAGTCAGAGTGGATTAGCACTGATGCCACATGCCCATTTCTGTATCCCTTCCTTTTTTCTCTCTGGCTGTGTCCAGACTCAGGGGTTTTTTCGGGAAAAGTAGCCTTTTTCCGAAAAAACTTCACCTGCGTCTAGACTGCAGCCGCATTCTTTCGAAATTAAATCGAAAGAACACGGCTTTTCTTTTGACGGCGGTAAACCTCATTTCACGAGGAAGAACGCCTTCTTTCGAAAGTGCTTCTTTCGAAAGAAGGCGTTCTTGAATGTAAATAGGGCTTCTTCGAAAGAGAGCATCCAAACTCACTGGGTGCTTTCTTTTGAAAAAGCGGCTTGCTCTTTCGAAAGTTCCGCGTGCAGTCTAGACGCTCTCTTTCGAAAGAGGCTTGCAGTCTAGACATAGCCTCTTTCTCTTCAGCATCTGATGAAGTGAGTTGTATCTCATGAAAGTTTATGCCCTAATACATTCATTAGTCTTCAAGGTGCAACAAGATTCCTTGTTGTTGTTTGCTGAAATAGATTAACGTGGCTACCTCTGAAACCTGTTATTATGTAGCAATCCATCCCTAGGAAATGCAGATTTGTTGTTCAGTACTATCCTTTCATTTGATCAAAGTCCTGACAGTGGCAAAAGAAAAAATTCCTTTCGTTTACAAGTTAGAGAATACCCCTTTGCTTCGCAAGCAAGCCAGTATTGTAAGAGCAGCAGATTGACAGTTGCAGTATTTCCATATGTACAGTTTACAGAAATCTAGGCTGTCATCTAATGTGGAGACCATATAAAAAGCTGTTAGCAAATTGCCAAAGCCCATTTTTTTCTTTGCCTTTAATGCTCTACCAGGGCGTATATTGCTGCTCACAGCAGCAAGTGGCAATTCTGGCTACATCACACCCCAGGTAAGGAGTAATTATGATTCAGTGAGGAGATTTATGTTGTCATGTTTTAAAAATGTGGCCAATATGACAAAGCCCCCCTGCTGTTTGAGGAGAACGTAAATGTAAAGGCGCTAGAACAACTCCAGCATTTGCCATGCTTTGCGCAGAGCATGTGTCAAACCACGTCTCAGATTATGATGGAAGAAAGCATAGAAAAAGGAAGAAGAGAGGAAAGCAGAGGGAGTCTGAGGGAAAACACATCCCCTGGACAAAGCCGTTGTAAAGGGAGAAAAAAATGTTTGATAAAATAAATAACTTTTAAAGTTTTGGTTTAAATGTCCCCACAGCTAGAAGTGTTTGTAATTCATTATCTATTGAGGTCCCAAAGAGCTATGCAAAGCCTTTGATGACTTGAGAAACTGCCTCCTTGTCTACTCATTACCACTTAAAAAAAAAAAAAAGGAAGACAGAAAGATCTGACAATTCAAGTGCTTGTCTTTAGCTTCTGTTGTTTTCCATTAGCAACGGGAACATATTCTTTCAGGGAAACACAAAAGCTGTTTTCCAAAGCTACTGCTGAATTCTGCTGCATGCCAGGACCCATTTTGCTTGTAGTGGGAAGAGCTCAGAAAGGTGGTTAGAGACAGTTTTCAGTACTTTATTTGTCCCCAATTATCCACTCTTGCCTATTAGGGTGAATGGAACATCCTGGCATTCTTTAGCGCAGGCTTTATATTTGCTAATAACACTGTTGTTTATGGCTTCAAACATGTTGAATTCAGTCAGTGCCACTTCAATTATTCTTTCTGCTAATCCCCCAAGCTTTGAATCCCGCTTCTTTCAGAATCAAACTGCACACATCTGAGTCAATGAAGCTTTCCCCACAGCTTTTCAACTCATCTGCTTTAATTTGGGAGAGAGGTGCTGATGCTACACTAAAAAATAAAGCATCGCTTCTAATTAGAAATGGGCATGAACCGAGCGCTTTGGATTCAAGCATTCCACATGTGCGACCGTCATTTGGGTCAGATTCCAGATGTGACCTTCAAAGCTGGCTGCTGTTTCTGTGACAGACACAAATACAAATCCTGGATGTGACCAGCAGTCCTATTGGGGGTACAGATGTTAATTGAGCCGCTCAGACCCATCACTACATAAAGCTCCAACCACTAGTTCTTTTTTCATAGAGATAGTTCACTTGGGATGGATTCTCTAGCCTGGCTTATGTTTTACACTATTATAACTCCTGATTTACACTTGGTAATATTAGAGGAGATTCAGGCCCATTGAGCTGTGAGAATGGAGGTAGCAGCTGGGTCTGATCCTACAACCCTTACTTTGTAAGCAGTCCTACTGAAGTCCAGGAGAAACTTGTATCAGTAAAAATGTGTATAGCTGGGCCCTCAGCGAGGCTGCAGGATTTGGTTTTTACTCTTTGGGGCTACTGCTATTAGCAGTGGTCCAACTGGACAAATAAAGCTAATGCCCCCGAAATAAGCACCAACCATGAGACAGCACTCACAGTACATAGAGTAAGTTCTCAATAATATGACCACAGAGACAGGCTATGTCTGCACTACAGGCTTCTTGCGCAAGAAGCTTTTTGCGAAAGAGATCTTCTGCAAAATCTTCTTGCACAAGACAGCTTCCACACTGCAAAAGTGCATCGAAAAAACAAGGCGCTTTTGCAAAAAAGAGCATCCAGACTGCATGGATGCTCTCTCGAAATAAAACTCTGATTGCTATTCACTGAATGGCCACCAGGGCACCAGGGCTTTTTTCGATTGCCCTTATTTTGTGCAAAACCCCCCTGTTCCCTGTCCACACACACCTTTTTGTGCAAGAGCTCTTGCGCAAAAAGGAGTTATTCCTGGTAGAAAGAGGAATACCTACACATCTGTTCTTTCATTTTACTTGTACAAAACCAAGACCACGCTTGAGGTGTGGACACTCCATGAGTTTTTGCAAAAAAATGGCCATTTTTGTGCAAAAACTCTGTAATGTAGACCTGGCTACATTCTGTGGTCCTTGGGTTCAACTCCAGACATTGAGGTCTGAATACGCCCATTGATTCTGTTGGGTTCATCTGCCTTGGTTTCTCCTCCTTTGAGGTTCTTTATACCCCACTGAAATTAGGTGTTCCTTGAAAGAGCTTAGATGACTTGTTGGATTCCCATAGATTCTGAGGTCTTGGCTTCTTCTTGATTAGGAGTAGAAAAAGATGCCAATGTTATCCCAAGTCTCCTAGTCAGTACCCTGAAATGACAGCAAATAATGCAGATCTTCATAATATGATCTGCCCTCTCCTTTCTTAAGCTGTCTGATGAGTAGTGAATTAACTATATTGACCTATAAAGTATTGTCTGGGGCATCTAAACTGGCCCTTGTTGCTGGGAATGAAGTCGATCACAACCACTGATCCAGAGAGCTAGGCTAGTAGCACAATTCCCAAATCAGAAACATTGCTGAGCTATCAACAGAGTTTTCCCATCCTGAACCAGCACAAAAGCCAACATCTCTTTTTTCACTGACTGAAATCCCTCTTCCTAAAGAAATGGGTTCAGTTTATATACAACAACCCCAACAATTCTGACAGGTTTTATTTCAATTTTCTCTGTTAATATTTATTTTAATTTTACTTTGCATGTAAACATTTGAGCTCACTGTAGTAGTCTTTTTTAAACAAGAAAACAAGGGACAAGGGAGAGAGGGATGTCTTCTCTACATCCTTAGTTGAGAGCCAGCTGACATGTAGCTCATATGGCAGAGGTTCTTAGCTTTAATCCAGAGGTGGGCAAATACCAACCCATGTGTTGGATCCGGTACACTAGGACTCCAACCATTATATTTACCTGTGCCTTCACACGTAGGGGTGATAGCCTCCTATTGGGTTGTGGAATGGCAATCTGCAACCAATGGGAGCAGCAATTTCTACAGTACTCCGTACTTTGTATACCTTTCTCCGATAGTTTTTTCAGAAGAGGCTTTTCTGAAATTTGGCCTGTCTACACTGGGCCAAATTTCAGAAAAGCCTTCTCTTTCAGAAGAGCTCTTCTTCCTTGTGAGAGGAGGAAGATAAAGTTTCTGAAAGAGCACATCTGCTCTTCCGAAAAAAAAATGCAGCTCCAGCTATGCCTACACTACGGGGAACAATCACTCTTATCTATGGACAAGGTAAATACAATGGCAGCGGCTTGTCAGGGGCTGGCCCTTGTGAGCCACCACCATTTTATTGCCCATCCCCGGTTTAGCTCCTGAAGTCACAGGTTCAATCCCACCTGCCAATGACCATGGTCCTTAAGCTTTACAAATTAAATGCGATGACAGATCTGAAAGTTTTCTTCAGTTTTCTTTCCAGTTGAAAAATTAGTCAAAATGGACCCTGAACCTTCCAACAGGTTGATTTTTGGCAAACTGGTAATTTCTGATGAAATATGTTTTGTCAGAACATTCCCCATCAGCTGTGGTTGTCAGGACCTGCACAGGAAAGTAGCTGCCTCAGTGATACTGGGGTCACATATTAAAATGAAATTGTGGAGTCTCAAGAATACTACTGTAGCATATGAGAAGTGCTGCTGCAGAGCCCTACAGCTATTGAATCTGAGCCCTGTGAATCAGCAAGGAGTGGTCCTTAGGTCACTAATGCTAGGACAGTTCATATATATTTTATTCATAGGTATCATGTCAGGCTCCTTATACATATAGGGCTGAGTACTTGGCACCTCAAAAATAACAGATAGTAAATTTATAAGGTCCACTTAGGGCAACCACTAGCATCTAGGTCCTCACAGCCTACCACACATTCATTAAAAAATATCCCTGTATAGGTAATTTGATCAAGTATGAAATATGCATAATATATGCAATTATGTAATGAAACTTGAAGTTCTTAATAACTTCTAAGAAGAGGAGTGGTCCATCAACATTATCTCATCCTGTTTCCCAGAATAATCCCTTGCCTTTTTTATTAATGACATTTGAACTCCTGACAAGTTGTCAATAGACATGATAGAAATGTCAGTTTTCCGTTTCAGGGGAAATTTCAACATATCGACATTTCTTTTGTTTTGTTTTTTGTTCAGCGTCAGAAAGAAAACCCAAAATTCCCTGTGAAGGTAATAGTCTATTTTTTTAAAATTCAAGATCATTACAATATTTCCTTTTGATAATGCCATATCACTTACTTTAAAAAAAATTCAACTTTACTGCTTTAATATATTTGGTCTTGATTTTATATTCTGTATGATGTATATATCCGTACATCACATGAAAATAATTTAGAAGTTTAACTGAATCTAACCAAATACAAAATTGAAACAGAATGTGTTTGCCTCATTGAAATGAAACATATCAGCACCCAAATGAAACAAGAAAGTCAGAATGATTTCATGTAGATTATTTACCATTGGAAATTTTGTTGTAATCAACATGTTGCTGTGAAACATTTCAATTCCACAAAATTGATTTTTTCAAATGGAAAACTTTCAGCCAGCTCTAGCTACCTGTGATGAACTTAAATTGGGCCATTTTTTTCCTGATCCTTCTGTATGCCCGGTGGTCAAACGTACTATGAATCCATTCATAAGATTTGGCTTGTGAACTACTTGACCCTGTGCTACATGGTCACATTTCTTTTCTGGAAAAGATCAAGCTATTGGGTTCATCAATAAGGGATTGGATTGGTAGAACATTTGACACATTGTGGCTCTTACATGCTCAACAGCAGGAAGGAAGGGGAGGAATATACAAACAGAGACATTTTAGAACTCCAGTGCAATAAGACTGACAGAGAGAGAGAGGATCACTTCTCTTGCTGACCCTTCTCAACCTGGATTTCCCGGAACTTCTTTATACTGCCCAACCATATAAAGATCACCTGTCATGCTGAAGAGCTCAACAGTATTCACATTTGCAGTGTCACTTAACTCTACAAAAAACACCAACAGCAATGGAATCGTGGCTCCTTCATTTATGTCTTTTCACTGAATTTCAGCAGTGGAGAATGTTGCAGTTCCTCCCCCCACCCCATGCTTTATAAGAATTGGCTTGTGAATATGATTGTGCATAACTCAAAGATGCTTTGTGCAAAACGGGCCATGTAGCGTATTGATTTTACAGTTACAATCTGCTGAATGTATAGATCAAATTTTTGTGTATGTATCATTCTTGTGTGTGAAGTTAGAAATGTGAATACAGGGATGTCTTTTTAATTCTGAATGTGGAGACGAGGGCCATTACTGATACCCCAAAACAGCTTTATGATCAATTCAACTAGCATTGTTTTTTCTAGAAGCCAAAACAGTGTTTGGTCCTAGAAAAACATGTGACCAAGCCACCTGGTACTGAAATTCATTTTGAACCTGATATTTTCCCAGAGGAATGGGGGGAGTGTCCTAGAGGGTTCCCATCCATGGCAAAAATCTATTTATGTTTAAGCAATGGAAAGCTATCAGCTTGTGTCTTCAGTTCATTTTCCAAAACTGCCTAACTCACCCTAAGAGGATACAAAAGAACTTTGAAGAAGCTGTAGACCCAAGTCAGAGTAAAACATCAACTCTGATTTGAAGTTTTTACCTGAAATAAGAAAAGCTTTTTAGGGTAAATATCGCCATGTAATGAGTTTCTTAGTGGATTAGAACTTGCTATGCATTTTATATTCATTTTAATTTAGTAACTTACTTTGATCTAATTGTTTTCACTTGCAACCATTTAAATCCTACTTTTTGTACTTAATAAAACACTTTTGTTTATTATCAAGCTTACTGTAAATAATTCTTTCCTGGGAGGAAGCAACCACGGTCTCACATCTCTCTTGTATTGATAACGGAAACTAACCTTCTGAACTTTCTCTGTCTAAAACTTTTACACAGGGTAAGATGGATTTACGTGGGCTTTGGGTCCCATTTGGGGATTAATTTCCCTTAGAACTGAGCCCTCTCAGAGCTGAACGGTTTCTGTGTTTGTGGTGCTCTGCAAGAGGGCAGCAACCTCAACTCTGTGCCTTGAATGGAAGACACGAGAGGATCTGGCCCAGAAGGACAGATTAGCGGAGAGCCTGAAAAGCAGGAAGGTGGGTGTCAGTGGCATGATCAGCACATGAGGGAACAATCCTAAGGGATTCTTGTGATTTCACTCCCTCACAAAGACTAATTCGTGTAAGATTAAGAAGCATGGCCTCGTCACCCTTAGCATTACAAGTAAAAGGACAGAATCCAACAAATATTAATTATTTTCTCTCTTTTCCCTGCACTGGTTTCTTCTCCCTGCTAGCTGAACAACATTCTCTACTCAGCTTCAAAAAATAGAACAACAAAAACAACCTTCCTTCATCTTTCTAATCCCATGGTGCCCTCAATCTCTCAATATGGTAATTCAATGGCCAAGTTGGTGAAAAAGTCTTGTACTTCCTGGCCACCTTACTTCCTATTTGGACATAACCAGCAACCAAGAAATTGAGGAGGAAATTGAGCAAGAAAGATAGACATGGATTAGGTTCCTATTCTTAGTTGATACTGTGGAATTACTGATTCATAGAACACTAGAACTGGAAGGGACCTCAATAGGTCATTGATTCAAGTCCCTTGCCCTCACAGCAGGACCAAGCACCATCTAGATCATACCTGATAGATGTCTATCCAACCTGATTATCCTTGAGATGGTCACAATCTGCTTGCTAATGAGGATGTTCGTCTGAAGAAGAGGCACCACAGGAGCACTCATTATTTTTAGTGAAAGGACAGAGCATCTTCTGGTTAAGATACTAGCCTAAGACTTGGGGTTTTAGGGCTCAATCCCTAGTTAGATCATGAAGTTCCTATCTGACCTTGGGCAAGTTACTCAGGGTACGTCTAGACTACATACCTCTGGAGGCATACCTGGGAGGTCGACAAATGCCTTTGATGTTGACCACGGAGCGTCCAGACTACCGCGCTGAGCCGAGAAACAGCTGATCGGCTCAGCGCAGCAGCCATTTAAATTTAAATGAAGCGGCAATTATTTAAATCGCCGCTTCATTTTCCTGTGCTGGGTAGTCTAATCTACATGCCTCTGTCACCAAAGGAATGTAGTCTAGACATACCCTCATTCTCTCTTTAATATTCCATTTTGACAAATGGAAATGGAGGTAATGTTTTGGTTCCTCTGCTATTCATCGTCTGTCTTGTCTAATTAGCGTCTAAGCTCTTTGGGGCAGGGACTTACTGTTACTGTATGTACAAAACCTAGCAAAATGGGATCAAAATCTTGGCTGCGATCCTTGGAACTACAACTTATTGCTATTAATAATATAATTTTCAAGAATTTTATATCTGGAATAGCTGTCAAATATTTAGAACGAGGAGGGACAACCTAGGCTAGTGAGTGGGTTGCATTATTAATAAAGAGTGGGCCTTCTTTACTCTCTTTATTCTCAGAGGGCAACAAGATTGTCATAATCAAGACAGTCCCCCGGGATAGGGTAGTGTTGGTAAACGCACTTGTGTACCTCGAATTTGTGGGGTGTGCCGATTGAACCATAATAATCTGTACCTAATGACTGGAAGGTAGCCAATGTGACACCAATATTTAAAAAGGGCTGTAGAGGCGATCCTGGCAATTACAGACCGGTAAGTCTAACTTCAGTTCTGGGCAAATTAGTCGAAACAATAGTAAAGAATACAATTGTGAAGCGTGTAGAAGAACATAATATGTTGGACAAAAGTCAACATGGTTTCTGTAAAGGGAAATCCTGTCTTACTAATAGAGTTCTTTGAAGGGGTTAACAAACATGGGGACAAGGGGGATCCAGGAGATATAGTATACTTAGATTTTCAAAAGCCTTTGACAAGGTCCCTGACCAAAGGCTCTTGTGTAAATTACATGGCCATGGGATAAGAGGGAAGGTCTTTCTTGGATTGAGAACTGGTTAAAAGACAGGAAACAAAGGGTAGGATAAATGGTAAATTTTCAGAGTGGAGAGGGGCAACTAGTGGTGTACCCCAAGGGTCAGTCCTGGGACCAATCCTTTTCAACTTATTCATAAATGATCTGGAAAAGGGGTAAGCAGTGAGGTAGTAAAGTTTGCAGATGATACAAAACTGTTTAGGATACTCAAGACAGAAGCAGACTGAGGGTATGTCTACACTACCACCCTAGTTCGAACTAGGGTAATGTAGGCATACCGCACTTGCAAATGAAGCCCGGGATTTGAATTTCCCGGGCTTCATTTGCATAAGCCGGCCGCCGCCATTTTTAAATGCCCGCTTGTTCGAACCCCGTGCCGCGCGGCTACACGCGGCACGGGCTAGATAGTTCGAACTAGCAAGCCATTCCGAACTATCTGTACGCCTCGTGGAATGAGGTGTACAGATAGTTCGGAATGGCTTGCTAGTTCGAACTATCTAGCCCGTGCCGCGTGTAGCCGCGCGGCACGGGGTTCGAACAAGCTGGCATTTAAAAATGGCGCCGGCCGGCTTATGCAAATGAAGCCCGGGAAATTCAAATCCAGGGCTTCATTTGCAAGTGCGGTATGCCTACATTAGGCCTAGTTCGAACTAGCGGGGTAGTGTAGACATGCCCTGAGGGACTCCAAAAAGATCTCACCAAACTGAGTGATTGGGCAACAAAATGGCAAATGAAATTTAATGTGGATAAGTGTAAAGTAATGCACATCGGGAAAAATAACCCCAACTATACGTACAGTATGATGGGGGCTAATTAGGCTACGACAAATCAGGAAAGAGATCTTGGAGTTATCGTGGAAAGTTCTCTGAAAACTTCCATGCAGTGTGCAGCAGCGGTCAAAAAGGCAAATAGGATGCTAGGAATTATTAGGAAAGGGATAGAAAATAAGACACAGAATATCTTACTGCCCCTGTATAAAACTATGGTACGCCCACATCTTGAATACTGTGTACAGATGTGGTCTCCTTACCTCAAAAAAGATATTTTGGCCTTGGAAAGGGTTCAGAAAAGGGCAACTAAAATAATTAGGGGTTTGGAACGGGTCCCATATAAGGAGAGGTTAAAGCGACTGGGACTTTTCAGTTTAGAAAAGAGGAGACTGAGGGGGGATATGATAGAGGTTTATAAAATCATGAGTGGTGTGGAGAGGGCCGATAAAGAAAAGTTATTTATTATTTATTAGTTCCCTAAATAGAAGAATTAGAGGACACCAAATGAAATTAATGGGGAGCAGGTTTAAAACTAATAAAAGAAAGTTCTTCTTCACACAGCGTGTAGTCAACCTGTGGAACTCCTTGCCAGAGGAGGCTGTGAAGGCTAGGACTATAATAGAGTTTAAAGAGAAGCTAGATAATTTCATGGAGGTTAGGTCCATAAAAGGCTATTAGCCAGGGGATAAAATGGTGTCCTTGGCCTCTGTCTGTCAGAGGCTGGAGAGGGATGGCAGGAGATCATTGTCTTCGGTCCACCCTCTCTGGGACACCTGGTGCTGGCCACTGTCGGCAGACAGGATACTGGGCTAGAAGGACCTTTGGTCTGTCCCAGTACGGCCGTTCTTATGTTCTTATGTTCTAACAGCACTTTGAGTGGATGCAGAGGAAGCGCATGGCTCTCACAGTCAGTGCTGTGTGTGATCAGCAAGCACCTCACTTCAGGTGGATTATGTGCACATCACTTCAGTAATACCAATAGGAGGAAAAAAACCTACATAGATGGAAACCAGAAGAACCTAGCAACCCTTCACATGGGCAACAGAAAACAAAATGTCTTCTGGGCTACACGTAGAACCTAACTGGGCTACATGTGGCCTGCAGGCTGAAGATTACCCACCACTGGTTTAGAGACCATAATACAGTCAGGCACTGAGCAAATGTACAATTCTATACCCGTTTCATTACACGTTTTTGCTATTAAATATGCCACCACATATAAAGAAGTCTTACTGGAGATGCCTATTATACATACATGCAATGCTTAGGGCTTCTGCATTTTGATCTAAATACTGTTCTTGGTGATGTCCATGTACGTCTAGCATTTTGGGATTGTAATTCAGCATTTCTAATGTTTCAGAGTAATTTTTCTGCTTCCCTTTAATTTGCTCACTTCACAACATGTATTGTACCTCTCCAGATCCTGGCATCACATTATGGATAAAGAATGGTTATTTTTAACTCAATTCAACTATCATTTAATTCATTTTAAAACAGGGCCTGGCTTATCCTTTCTTATTAATAACTCAATGGAGAAGCCCTACAGAAAATAGAAACATCATGAAAACAGAACTTACTTACCACCTTATCAAGTAATACTGAAGGTATTTTTATTGATTTTTTTTTACAATTACTAATGTAACTCCATTTATCTGCATGGTAATTCTCAGCAATGCTAAGTTCTATTGGCAATTTGTAAGTTGATACAATTATATAGTACAAACAGATGTTAAATTAGTTTATAAAAACACCTAGGAACAACTGCAGCAACAGATTGCTTGTAAGTAATAGGCAAGATTATAAAATTCAGATTACAACAAAATGTGCTAGTTTTATGCACTGACACAGAGAAAAAAAAAAACCCCTAAGACCTATATATTCAATGGACAAGAAGGAAAATGGATCAAATTAAGATAATGCCAAAATAAATGGACTCAATATTATGTTAATAAAAAAGAACTTTGCAGGCCACATTACCAATATAGGTAGAAGATGCATTAAAACCCGTTGGTAGGATAACAGAGTTAGTAAAGTGTTACTTTGAATGTTTTACTAACAGCCTCTAAATGCACAAATATATGCAGCATATGCCAGAATCGATCTATGCATCTCTGCTCTCTTAAAGGAAGGGAACAAAACTTAAATTGTGTGACATTCTAACTACAAATTTTCAAACAAGAGGAAATTGTATTCAGTAAAATAGAGGGGCTCTCTATTATTATAGAAACATGGATATATCCTTAAGTACAACAGCACAAGAGGCATTTCTATAATGAGGCAGAACTCTCTGTAGCTTTGCTAATCTCTAGAGACATGATTCTACAATGAAAACTAGGAAACACACGAGAAACAGGCTGATGTTCTCAGTCACCCCACTCTCTTCTGGACATGTTGCCAATCCAAATTAGGTTAAATAAGATTTGAAATTAGCTCAGCCGCTATCAACAGCCTAGTAGAAAGAGATATGCATGGGGAAAATGTGATTAACAAACTGAAAACTACTGCAGATTGCAAATAAAAAATACACTCCCCCTCCTAGACAAGTGATAGGTTTGCTGGTTGATATTGGTTTGGTTACTATTCAAGTTAGAAAGTCAGGAGAGAAACTGGGAAAACTAGATTTTTTTTTAGTAATTTCAAAATTTATTCAAAATTGATTATAAACAGCCTCTAAATTCTGCCCTGTTTAATCATTTATTGTGGCTTCTTCAAAAACCCCTGTGATTCGTGGAATCTTTTATACATTGTGCCTAGCATTACAATGACTGATACAGCACAACAGGTTAAAAAAAAAAAGTTCCTCTTTTCCCTTTGGTCCTCCACCTTGCTGTCTCTCTAGCAGATCAATATGCTTGAAGAAAATGTCACAGACTCCTTTGAAGGTAATAGGTTTAGATCACCATTACATTTTCTATTCAATGAACTGAATCTGTTTGGTCCCATTTCAGCTGGAGAATTCACCTGTTCGAAAAGATTCATTTTCTTCAATGCAGGAGAACAGCACAGCCGAGCAACGATGCCTGCAGTGTGCCAAGGGTTCATGAGGTTTCCTCCCATTGCATTTCTATTCTGGCAAATAAATAAATTAATAAATAATAGAAACAGAGAAAGGGAAGATGCAGCCAACTAACTAAAATGAACAAAGTTAAAAAAAATAAAAATAAAGAAGAGAGGGTGGTTGGTATCTGTGACTATCTCTAGACTGCAAGTCTCTTTCGAAAAAGAGCATCTAGACTACAACCAGTATTTTCGAAAAAGCACAGTTTGCATTACATAGCGCCTTTTTTCCAAAAGTGCACTTTCGAAAAAAGGCGTTCTTCCTCATAAAACAAGGTTTTCCATGGTTGAAAAAACTGCAGCGTTCTTTTGATTTACTTTCGAAAGAACGCAGCAGCAGTCTAGACGCAGGGGAAGTTTTTTTGAAAAAAGGCCACTTTTTTTAAAAAAACCCTGCAGTCTAGACACACCCTGTAGTTCTATCTATTGCAATGTTGGTGGAAAAGCTGAAAGTGGTCTATCATGTGCGTCATGCTCTGAAGTCATAACAACAATGTATTTATATATGATTTAAACTGAGGGGCTAAATTGCCACTAGGAATAACAAGCCTCAGCCAGAGAGTAAGAGGCAAGAAGAAACTCCCTTATAGATCTATGTGAACTACTCAGACGTTGGTTCCAAGGCTCCAGGAGTAAATGGGGACTGTAGGCCAGCTTTCTCCCTTGCCAGATGAAATAGGCAGGAAATGGAGAGAGAAAAGCAGGGAACACACACAGTGATTTTTAACAACAGAACGGACCATTAGATCACCCACTCTGATATCCTGTGTAATATAGGACAGATGATTTCACACACACAACCTGGAAATGAGTCCAGTAACTTGTTTTTAACTCAAGTATACTTTCCAGAAAGGTACCAGTCTTGGATCTAAAGATAGCAAGAGATGGGGAAGCTACCACAGACACTGGTACGTCATTCCTATGGCTCATCTCTCTCACTGTTCAAAAATGTACCTTCTTTCTTATTTGAATTCATCTGGTTTCCAGATGTTGATTCTTGTTATTCCTTTATCCACTACAAGGAAGTGTCCATTTGTAACCAGTATTTTCTCCCAGTGGCAGTATTTATATAACATCATCGAGTCGCCTCTTAATCTTCTTTGGAAGAAACTACACAGATTCTGCATGGCCACAGCTTTGGTCCATCCTTTCATTCTCTGGCCAGTGCATATGAGTTGTCACAGGGATATTACAATTATGTCAGTTTAAATTTGATTTTAAAAAAATACTAATTTCCCTAATTTTTGGAAAAAAGCCTGAAAACTCTCAAAACTAAAAAAATTCCATTTTTTTTTTCAGGTGGGGAGCAATGTTTGCATTAAAAAAGGGTTTTGAACAAAAAAAATCAGCCAGAACCACTTCTAACTGAGGGCTGGACCTAACGTTCAAATCTATTGTCCAACTCTTTGGCTGTGTCCAGACTCAGGGGTTTTTTCGTGAAAAGTAGCCATTTTCCGAAAAAACTTCCCCTGCGTCCAGACTCAAGCCGTGTTCTTTCGAAATTAAATCGAAAGAACACGGCTTTTCTTTCGATGGCGGTAAATCTCATTTCACGAGGAAGAACGCCTTCTTTCGAAAGTTCCTCTTTCGAAAGAAGGCGTTCTTCAATGTAAATAGGGCTTCTTCAAAAGAGAGCATCCAGACTCACTGGATGCTTTCTTTCGAAAAAGCAAGCCACTTTTTCGAAAGTTCAACGTGCAGTCTAGACACTCTCTTTCGAAAGAGGCTCTTTCGAAAGTATCTTTCGAAAGCGCCTCTTTCGAAAGAGGCTTGCAGTCTAGACACAGCCTTCCAGGGGGAGTTTTATCTGAGTAACAAAATGAATGGGTAGCGAATAAGATGAATGGGTAGTGAATACAGAACAGGATGATTCCCCCGAGTACATTTTCTAGTGTTTTGTTCCCATTTTGTTTTCAAAGTCCCAAGAAAAAAATGGGCTTCTACTGTTTCCTCTGAGAACTCATTGTTAAGCACTTTTTAATGTGCTTGATATTCAACCTAAGATTTTTTAAAAATTATTCCTAATTTCATCTCATTTTACATTTTATTTGGCTACATCTGCTGGTGCGGTTCTTCCTAAGAGCTTTGGCATATGTGTTCAGAATCGATTCTGTGGTCATGTGATTAAAGACCTGAAGGATAGACACACGAGGGCTGACTGAAAGTTGCACCGGGGTCCTTCATTCTTTCATTTGCTAACTTGTCGGTGATTGGTGGCCAACTTTGCCCCTGCTTCCCCCCCAAAAAAACCCATCTGGGATAAAAAATGTTATGTTTGCAGAGGAACAATATAAGAATAAGATGAAACTGAGGCGAAGAAACGTCCACCTGAATATCAGGGTTAGCTTTCTTACCATGACCTCTAATAGCCTGTGAATAATTTCCCAAAAGAATGCCTAAGCTAAGACTGGGCATCCCTACCGCATAGTATCCCACAGGGAACAAACTAGCCTTACAAGAACAATGGACTATCTAGGTGATTATCTCTAATACTTAACTGTATGAATGAGGAACAATTGGAGGAATAAGTGAGCAATTCTGCAGGTGAAGCTTCAGTTCCCATAATTGCACGAGGCAATTAGCACTTAACAGTGTTGCCAACTCTTGTCACTTTGTCTCCTGCTATTTGGTATTTTTCTTAAACTTTCCACGCCTGGGATCTTCTGATTACAGGTGAATCTGAACATTCCTTTGTAAGAAAGGCAAGTGTCTCCTGGTTGCAGAGAAAAACATGAAAAGATGACTTAGGGCCATAACGGTACATAGGCCCACCCAGATGGCATCCAGGCCTACGCAAATTCGTCACCCAAGCCCAGGCATTCACCCCCCCACACACCCATTTTGCTGCATGGTTACCAAGGTGACACTTATTCTTTTCCCCTCCAGTTCCAAAGCACTGCCTTACACAGTGCCAAGGAGAAGGAGAAGGTGTTCAGTCTCCATAGCAGTGTGGAAGGGCAGCTCTGAGGTACAGCTCTCGAATAGACAGGCCTTTCACTCCTTCCTTTGTGCCAGGCAGCTGTGCCTTGTCAGTGTGTGCTCAGCTCTGGCCAATGCCCAGGACAAAGAAGCATGCACGTACCAACACACACACACACACACACGTATCCCCATCATCAGAGTTAGCGTGCCTCAGGGACACTCTAGCCAGAAAATGGCAGAGGGTCCTCTGGAGAGATTATCCACTTGAGAAGCTTTTTGGGTGCTGTGATATGAGATTTTGTTCATTGTCTATCCACTATAATATCCGGTCCTAGCTACGCCACAGAAGTGACCCCCACAGGCTCAAGAATCAAAGATCAAATAAAGGAACCCATCATTTGTTACTTGTCCTTAAAATCTCATTACTTTTGAGGACGTCTCATGGTATTAGAGCCTGGCTCATGATTTTTAAATGACTGGAGATGACAATACTGTATACATGCATTCCACACCAGAAAATTCTACCTTCTTTCCTACTCCTGTTCTTACAGGATTCCTACTAAAATGTTATCCGACTCCCCGACTCACTGTGGTCTTTGGAAAACAAAAGCAATTTTGATTCTTGAATATAACTTAAGTGTGCTGGGCGAAGGATCAGTAAAAGTTCAGCGCTCGATGCGGTGGTTACACTCTGTGCCTTAAATGATTTAGCAGTGCAAAGAGAATTCTGATGCTAATGAGGGCTAAAAATTGGATTCACAAGTTTACAGAATACACCAAAGTGAACAAAATTGTCAGCATAACATTTAAATTACTTTTTTGATAAGCTTGGCTATTTACAAATCATCAGACAATTACATCTTCCAAAAACTATTTAACATCAATTCACTCTGCCTTTTCAACAGTGCACTTGACTAATTCCAAATAAATTGCAAAAAATTACCTTGCAGATTGCGAGAAACTGACCAAAAACAATTGCTACAGTTTTACATTGTGTACGTTAAGTTTGCTCTGCATACACTTAACTACTGAAGTTTTCTTTTGCATTATCCTTCCTGACTCTAATATTAACCCCTTGATGGAAAGACAGAAATGAATGATGGCAATTAGTTTGACAATATCAAATTAATGTGGGCATCTCAGGATAATCTGTTTATTTTATGTAATAAACCGAACCAATGAGTCATTGAAGTGTTATATTTCAGGCCAACAATCGCCTGGAAGACTGTACTTATATGTTGCCCCTTGATCAGTATTCCTTTGTAATTACAGTACCAATGTTTCTAAAGCAGCCAGAAGCTGGATGTCACTCGTGCATCCTCTATAAACAGGTGGCTAGAGACAGTCTCTGCCCCTGAGAGTTTCCAATTAAAATGCATAAAAGGTGGGATAACAAACAGAGGAACTGAGAGAAGAAGATGTAAACTTGAAAATGTATTTAGATATGTTATTTCTACTGAAATAAATAGGAGTTAGGGGCTAACTATTTTTGAAAATCTAGATTGAAGTGACTTGCTTGTGGTCACAGACTAAACCAGGAGACAGGCTAGGAACAGAATCCTATTGCATGGCACTGTTTGGGTTAGGCAGTTTTTTGAAGCAAATAGGACTCCATAGAGGGACAAGAGTCCATACATATGAATTTGCCATATCATTCAGCTTGCAGGCAAAATTTCTTGGATCAACAACAGACAGAAGCAGCAGCAGGAAAAGTGCATAAATAAAGATGCCATTAAATGGTATTCATGAGAGAAAAAACATTTAGTGGTGCTATTCTTTGGCCACATACTAGTCCACCCAAAAGGCTTGCTAAGATGGTTGGTGTTGATTTATAGACCCTGGCTTATGCACAAAAAGAGTAGCCCTGATGATTTAGCACTGAAAATAGGGACCTAGTTTTAGAAGAGGGGAAATATCCCACATTTTCTTCAGCTTACCTCTTCCATGGCCAGCCCACAACATTTTGGCACCTGAGGCGGGGAGCTCAAATGACGCCCCAATGCTCCCTCTCTTGGGCCAAAACATGGAAAGGTCTCAATTCTGCCTTCTTCCCGTTCTTCTCCTTTCATGGTACTGCTCTGCTACCTACATATGCACCAGCAGGAGACACAATTTTCTACACTCTGGGTCCTAGTGGCACCCTTGCACAGTCTGGCACCTGAGGCAACCGCCTCAGTTCGCCTCATGGTAAGGCCGGCCCTGACCTTTTCCATCAATCCCATTTTAGGACCGTGATTGCATAAAGATGTATCCGGAGTCTGTACACAAAAGCAAAACAAACAAGCTAAAAACCTCTCCGTTATTGCTATTGTCTTTGTTAGTGCAAAAGTAATTAGTAGTCTCTCTTCGGAATTACCTGCGTTTCTGTTGGCTTTGGACTGACTTGCCAATATTGGCCAGGAGTGGGAGAGGGAAAGGACAAGTGTGTGTAAAGGAATCCATGGGCCAGAGTCTGACATCCTTGCTCCCACTCCCTCGTAGGATGAGATTTTCAAAGGGGTCCAAAAGGAATTTGGTGTCCAAATCCCTTTGCTTTCCAACAGGCTTTAGGCACTTAAACCTTCATAGGCCTTAATCCCAACCTTACTCCAAGCATAACTGAAATAAGTGAGACTGCTTTCAGTGCCATCGGAGTAGGCGTGTCAGAAACCTTGGTATTTTGAGGTGAAAAACTGGAGGACAGCAAAGAATGTAATTATCACAATGGTGTAAATAAGACAAAAATTATACTCACTCACCTCTCGCTTTGCCACAGCCTCTGATTGGGTAAAGTGCCACAGCTTTAAAGGAACCCAGACTGATGGCCAGAGAGGTCCATACCTCCTGGCCTTTATACCTTTTGTCTCATTTAGTCCCATTTAGGTTCCTTGGGCTCTTTTTTTTAGCCTAATTCAGGATATAAATAGTTATTTCATAATTAACCAGTCATGAGTAACTGCTAGCGGTTAATGACCAATCATTAGTTCTACTGAAACCAATGGAAGGTTCCAGGCACAGCTGGGGAAAATAATGGATGAACTTTGTTTTGGTTGAAAAAATGACCATGTGTGGAAGGCTAAGTCTACACTACGAGTTTTGCGACAATAGCCTAAGCAAATACATAATGGATTAGCCTTTTCTCACGTTTGATTTGCATACCTTTTTTTTGCTAGGGGTTTTTGTGCAAAAACAAGCCATGTGGATGTTTCCTTTTTGCTCAAAAACCCCTTTTTGCACAAGATCCTTATGCCTCAAAAAAGGAGGTGTACTGATCTTGCACAAAAGGAGGTTTGCGCAAAAAGTAAATGTCCACCCTGCTTGTTTTTGCGCAAAAACGCCTAATGCAAAAACGGATTGGAAGAGAGTATGCAAATCAAGCATGAGAAAATGCTAACCTGCACTTCATTTGCATAGGCT
Organism: Pelodiscus sinensis; assembly: GCF_052426305.1. Taxonomy (NCBI): domain Eukaryota; kingdom Metazoa; phylum Chordata; order Testudines; family Trionychidae; genus Pelodiscus; species Pelodiscus sinensis. Next base: position 124,380,882 of record NC_143057.1, read on the forward strand.
CTTGCAGCAAAACGCATAGTGTAGACATAGTCAAACTGTATTTGTTTCAATGGATGTATTTCTGGGCAATGGAAAACCCCACAATGGCCAAGGGATTGGGGCTGTGACCCAAGATGTGGAAGATGAGGGAGATTCAGCCCACAGACTTGGAATGCTAGGGCTGTGTCTACACTGGCAAGTTATTCCAGAAAATCAGCCGCTTTTCCGGAAAAACTTGCCAGTTGTCTACACTGGCCGCTTGAATTTCCAGAAAAGCACTGACGATCTAATATAAAATCATCAGTGCTTTTCCGGAAAAACTATGCTGTTCCCGTTTGGGCAAAAGTCTTTTTCAGGAAAACTGTTCCAGAAAAGGGCCAGTGTAGACAGCACAGTAGTGTTTTCTGCAAAAAAGCCCCGATCGCGAAAATGACGATCGGGGCTTTTTTGCAGAAAAGCGCGTCTAGATTGGCCACGGACGCTTTTCCGGAAAAAGTGCTTTTCCGGAAAAGTGTCCTGCCAATCTAGACGTACTTTTCCGAAAATGCTTTTAACGGAAAACTTTTCCGTTAAAAGCATTTCCGGAAAATCATGCCAGTGTAGACGTAGCCTAGGTGTTTTAACCACTAGGGTATTCTGGTGTCTCCTGTTCTACAATTGAACAAGATCCATTTTTTTTTCACGAAACAAAATTGTTTTCCAGCCAGCCCTAGAGTCCTGGAACAGCTCCTCTTTCCACCTGCATACTCGCACTGTAACTTTCATCACTTCTACATCTGGCCCAGACATTTCACTTGATGCTTATGTTGTCGACAGCATAAATGCCTTCACTGTAGTGCGGAGTCTTTGATAACACTTTGTGGCACTCCATAATCATTTCTGAGCCACAGGAGCTTACGACCAAGTGTTAAGCCATCTTTCAAGTCTGAATGCACAAGTAAGCAAAGACACTAATTAAACTTCAATTGCTATTTCATTTTTAATTCAGCTGCAAAGCGCAGAATCTCGTCTTCAGATTTAATTAACAGCCTTTCCCTCGGCCCCCTCCCAGATACGCAACCATCCATATATTAACATGGAGCCAACTTATTCTCTCAGTCTACCCCATTAAAATCAAACTGGAGAATTTGGTCCAGCAGTTTACAGAATGCGAGTGAGAACTCTTGTCAGAAAGGTATGTCGCTGAAACACCCACCTTCTGTTGGAAAATGTGAGAGAACTTCTTGATTTTATTAAGAGAAGTCTATCCTGCCCTACTCCTCCTGATGTGTCTTTTTTTTTTAATCCACTAAGACCTGCATATTGGTTGTCCACTTTTGTCCCAGGTTGTCCACTTTTCTCTCAGGGTACGTCTACATCAGTGGTCTCCAGTGTTTTTAACCACAAGATAACTTTTTCTATTTCAGTGCAATATAAGATCTACCTCAAACTCAAATACCCTTGCCTGGCTTCCTTCCCACCCCTTCTTTGAGGCCCTTGATCCACCCCTTCTCCGAAGCCTCATCCTGCTCACTCCATCCCTCTTTCTCCCCCATGCTCACTCACTTGCACCAGGCTGTAGTACAGGTGCAGGCTCTGGTCTTGGACCAAGGGGTCTGGAGTGTGGGAAGGGCTCTGGGAGTAACCTAGGATGAGGATTGGGGTCCAGGCACGGTTTCAGCAGGAAAGCTCTGGGAAGGAGTTTGGATGGAGGGGGACTCACGTCTGGGGCAGGAGGTTGAGTGTGGGAGGAGATTCAGGTCTGGGACGGGGGTTCAGGAAGCAGACTCTGGCTGGGCACCATTTAACTGAGACAGCTTCTGGGTGGTGGAGCAGTGTGGTTACTCCTGCCCTGGCCCTGCACCACTCCTGAAAGCAGCTGGCATGGACAGCGATGGCTCCATGGCACCATGTGCTGCCCCTCATCGACAGGCCCTGAGCCCACAGCTTGTAGTGGCCACGGTTCCCTGTTATTGTTCAATGGGAGCTGCAGGAGTGGTGTCTGCAGGCAAGAACAGCATGTGGAGACCCCCTGCTCTGCCTCTCTTAGGGGCTGCAGGGACATGCAATTACCACAGGGATTATGACTCCAGCCACGGCAGGTTAGGCATTTTAGACCTCACGACTCAAAGAATTAAATGTAACTGTAAGAGGAAAATGAAAATGATGAAATGCACAGACCAGTCAAAAACCCCAACTAAGACACTTTGCAAGCAGCAAAAGAAGTAACAACAACAACAACAACAACCCACATAAGTGTTGTGTTGGGAGATGAGAGTGAAGGACAGGGTGTGTGTGTGAAAATGACAGACACACACAGTGTGTGAGTGTGACAGATTTTCATTGCCAAGTTTCCTCCATACCTTTCTTTCTGTGTGGAGATAGGGTACAGAAGTGGGGGTTGAAGGGAGACCCTGACAACAGCGCCCCACCTTCTCCCTCCAACACACTACACAGCACAGAACGTAGAAGGCTCTCTGTGGTGCAGCTCCAAGGCAGAGGGCAGGAGTAGCATGACAGTGGGTGGAGGGGCAACTCAAGTGCCAGCGCTTGGTAGCTTTCTGGCCAAACCAGACAGGATCCCCTGTCAGGGATTCCCAGATCTACCGCTAGATCTCTGCTTGGTGACCACTGCTCTACACAGTAGCACATACCTCGAAATACGCTATGCAATTTGATCTATGTATACCTTATTTTGAAACCACTTATGTCGAATTTTGGTGTTGTCTACACAGTGCTAATTTTGAAATAAATTGCTATTCCGGCATCTTCCTTAATCCTCGTGCAATGAGGTTAACAGGAAGCCAGAATAAGAAGCCCATTATTTTGAATGTGTTTTGAAATAACAGGAATGCTGTTAAGAGGCACAAAATGCTCTTTCGGAATAACGGACGTTATCCCAAAATAGCAGCGCTGTGTAAACGTACCCTCAGGGTGTGTCTAGACTGCATCCCTTTTCCATGAAAGGGATGCAAATTAGACACATCGCAATTGCAAATGAAGCGGGGATTTAAATCCACCCGCTTCATTTGCATAAACATGGCTGCCGCTTTTTTCCGGCTCAGAGCTTTGCCGAAAAAAAGCGCCAGTCTAGACGCAGATCTTTCGGAAAATAAAGCCTTTTCCGAAAGATCTCTTGTTCCTTATTTTAAGATCCCTTAAGACTTTAAGAGGAATAAGGGATCTTTCAGAAAAGGCTTTATTTTCCGAAAGATCCGCGTCTAGACTGGCGCTTTTTTCCGGCAAAGCTCCAAGCCGGAAAAAAGTGGCAGCCATGTTTATGCAAATGAAGCAGGGGGATTAAATCCCCGCTTCATTTGCAATTGCGATGTGTCTAATTTGCATCCTTTTTATGGAAAAGGGATGCAGTTTAGACACAGCCTCAGAGTCTGAAACAGACACAGAATACAACAAGCAAATTCTCACCGATAAGATTGTCTAATGCTTGTCAGAGATGCTTAGCGAGGAAGAAGAAGAAACTTTTTAGCGACAGCCAGGGAACAGGGATGAGAAGAAGTATTGCACAGCTGAAAAATATTCATCTTTGAGCCAAGGACAGCTTTCCTTTGACTTACCCCCTTGTTGTACAGTGTTCTTCATCTACTGCTCATTTGTCTCTACTTTTCCAAAAGGGCCCCCTGGCATGTCCTTGCTGATTAGTGCCTGAGAGAGATGGCAGGAGAGAGAGACATCTTCTCCTGCAGTCGATCCCCTGCAATTTGTGAAGCGAAGTGTTCTCTGAATAAAAATGGTGGCCATACAAGAGGAATGTCTGTCCAGTACTGGCACAGACATAAATTTGTAGCATCTTTCCATTCAATTTGGGTTCGTAAGCATCCCCCACCCCCATGACTGTGGAATCTTAGCATGCTACCTTAGACTTGTTTCTGCTGATTGTAATGGGAAGACCACTGCTATTGACTTTATCCAACTATTTTGGGAACGATGTTTCCCCCCCTCCGTTCTTCCTCTTCATTACCAGAAAAATACTCAGGGTTGTTTCTGTTTTGGGCAGGGGCCTGAACTCGATGGCATCCTGAGGTCTCTTTCAGCCCTAGGTTTCTATGATTCTAAACCATGCTTCAAAAATAAGCCAACCTCATTAGGATGAAATTAAGCAGGCTATGCTATAATTGCCCCACTACAAGGTTTCTCATGTACCCCTCTTTTCTTTTCTTTTCTTTTCTTTTCTTTTCTTTTCTTTTCTTTTCTTTTCTTTTCTTTTCTTTTCTTTTCTTTTCTTTTCTTTTCTTTTCTTTTCTTTTCTTTTCTTTTCGTGTTCTCCCAAAAAGGCAGTGGGATAATTACAAGTGCTGCTTCAATTTGCTCTGAGTTGATATGGTCACATTCCTATGTGAGGCTGCATTATAGATTCTTGAGCGACTCTAAACAAGTAGTAGCAATTTCAGCACATAAGAGGGGATGCAAAAAGTTGCTACCCCTGCTCTGCAGGTGTTTTGAAGGCAGCATGGAAGACTTTGTTAAGAGACGATGTTCCTGGATGTCCACACACACACTGTGAGAAGGTGGACATTCCTGAAGAGTCAATAGTGAATTCTGTCAGGGGTAGAAAATTGGCAGCCATTTTGGTCACCAGATCCCTCTCTGGAGGCGAAGATGTTACTGTTGGCATAACCCAGAATGAATCTGCAGATGGGATTTCAGTACAGTTTCCTGGAATTTTGCAGAAGTCAGTGGGATTGAGACTGGGAAAACACCACAAAGGAGGGACTGAAGGACAAATGGTTAAAAAAGCTGTGTGACATCATTGTATCAAACACACCATATGAGCTTTGCAATCATAGTAATTGTCAGCTTTTCTTATTTAAAGTTCTGTATGATCTCAATATCAGAGCACTGAACCAATTTGTTATGTGGTACAGCTAAACGTGTTAGCTAGTTCTCCTTATATTCCAGGGGAGTTTACATGAAAGCAGAAGATCTCTGATTATAACTCCTGGTCTAAACTCTACTACCTTTTTAACTGCCTGGCAACCTCATTGGATCTGCTGATAACATGATATTTTTCATTTTAAGGAAAATAACAAACCTTAAGCCAAAGCCCAATGAAGCCAATGATGAGATTCCATTGACTTACCTGGGAGCTGGATGATGGTCATAATGAATAACTCCTTACGAAAGGCAAATCAATGGCATTTATGCCTCATTAAGTCTTTTTGGTTGGAGCCTGCACATAAGGTTTCTTAGCACAAAACTTTGTTCTTAATCTGAGTCTCAGGCCTTGTCACTGAGAAAAGGAAGATTGCTGCTGCCACGATCAATCTTCCAGAGTTTGATTTTGCAAGTCTAGTTAAGACTCGCTAAATCAATCTCAGAGGGCACCCCTGCTGACATCTGGTACTCCTTTTGGAGAGTTTGTTTCCATGGACAACCCACTGTCAGGTAAACTGACTACGGCTTTGTATTCTATGTAGCTGGGGTTGTGTACCTGAAGCCGAGCTGCTGGTTCTAGTGTAGACCTGGCCTCGGTCAAATCAGTGAAGTCCCATGTAGGTGTCACCATCTATACTAAAGGTTCCCATTGCAATACTTGGGCCCAAGAAAAAAGCATTACAAAGGAACAATGTGTATTATGTACTAAGAAGAGCGCACAGCACAAAATGTTTCTTTTTCAGCACAAAATGCACATTCAGTCAGACTGAAGCTAAGTCTACACCTGGAGCTGGGAATGATATTCCAAGCTTAAATAAACATGCTCATAAAGCTGGCATGTTCAAAACAACTGTGTAGACACTGTAGCATGGGCAGCAGCAGCGGTAGTATGGATTTCCCACCAAGGAGATGTGCTCAGGGGGGGCCGGGTGGATTTGTTCTTGGGATAACTAGCGCATGCCACCACTGCCCATGCTACTGCAGCTACATTACATTTTTTGTTATGCTAGCTCAAGGAGAGGGCACATCAGTATGTTCACATGTGCTGGGCCACACATCCAACTGTAGCTGGAGGCTGAAACATTTAATGAGTTCTCTTCTGTGTCTCCAAATTGTTTCAGATGAAGACAAAGAAAAACAGCTCAAAATGTTCAAATAGATTTATCCCACAAAAATCAAAACTTTTTTTAAGTTAACAGCATTTCAAAGGTTCTTTAGTTTGATTTTGAGCATATTTAACATGTAGGAAGCTAAACACTGGGTGTGTGGTTACAATGAAGTTACATTTTCCATTTGTTGACTCTTTTGCAAAAAACCTGATTTCAGGTTGCCTCAAAATAACTTTTCCTCCCAGATTTCTCAGAATTGCTAGCAAACCAAAAACATTACTCATTCTCAGAGTTCTCATATTAAATATACAGAATACATGACTCATAGAGTAATTAGATCATCCTGTACATAAATGTAAGCAGATATACAGTACTATTCAAATAATGAAAGATTCCAAATCAGTATCCAAAATGTTTTTTTTTCAGTGATCTCTCCGTCCTGACCTTGTTTTTGATTTGCACAGAGACAAACACAACTGTTTCTACTAAGTCACATGCTAATTAAGTCATATTATAAACTTACAAAGATACCATTTCCCTCTTACTGCAGTCTGAAAATATGATGGAGACTCAAAGGAATCTTACTTACTAGAACAAAACATAGACACTAGGAAAATATAAAGAGCCTTCTAATCATTATAATCTGTTGAAAAGCAAGTTAGGATTGAAACAATATAACCAGCTTAATTGAGTAGTGTAAGTGAGTTAATAGTCCAATAATGTAGTATAAATTAAAATGCCATGAAATCATGGTAATATAATAACAAGGTCTAAATAAGATTCAGTAACAAAACTATTTTAGACAAAAGCCGCCTTTGAGAGAGACTTTGTACATCATTTAGACAGTTCCATGTTAAAAGAACGCCGTTAAGGTTGCAACGTCAAGCTCTTTAAAAAGTTGGGAAATGCTAGAATTAAAGTTGCCTACATAATAGAGTTTTACAATGGGAAATATCAAGTAACCTTAACATTAGGTGGCATTACCAATCCTGCTCATAATTACATTCTCATAATATTATCCACCATTATTCTGTCAGAGTACTTTCTGATGGGACCCATTTTTTCCTCTTGCCATTTACCTCTTTTTTCATCCTTTTCCTCCCTCATATTGTTTTCAGTGAAGAGATTTATAGATTTTTTTTAAAGCCAGAAGGGATCATTAGATCATTTAATCTGACATTCTGTGTATCACAGGCCAGAGAATTCGCAGCTTTATTGACCCCAATAACTAGTGCTTGACTGAACCACATCGTCCAGAAAGGCATCCAACTTTAATCTGAAGATATGGAGGAGAAGAATCCACCAACTTCCTCTGGTAATATGTTCCACTAGTTAAGCACCCTCACTATTAAAAATGAGTGTCTTATTTCCAATTTGAAATTTCTAATTTCACTTCCAGTCATTGGTTTTAGGTCTGCCTTTTCCCAATAGATTAAAGAGACTTTTCACAGCTGGCTCTTTTCTTTTTCTGAAGGTACTCATACTTTAGCTTATCAAAAAGATATTTGATTGCAAACCGATTGAGGTCTTTAAGACCCTCTAAGACATTTAAGGAGTTCTTCACACAGCACACAGTCAACTATGGAACTCCTTGCTTGAGGAGGTTGTGAAGGCTAGGACTATAACAAGGTTTAAAAGAGAACTAGGGTACGTCTAAACTACATGGCTCCATCAACGGAGCCATGTAGATTTGGTTTTTTGGCAAAGGGAAATGAAGCCGCGATTTAAATAATTGCGGCTTCATTTAAATTTACATGGCTGCCGCGCTGAGCCAACAAACAGCTGATCAGCTGTTTGTCAGCTCAGCGCGCTAGTCTGGACGTTCCCCTGCTGACATGAAAGCCTTTTATCGACATCCCCTGTAAACCTCATCCTACGAGGCATAAGGGGGATGTCGATAAAAGGCTTTCAGGTCGGCGCGGAGCGTCCAGACTAGCGCGCTGAGCCGACAAACAGCTGATCAGCTGTTTGTCGGCTCAGCGCGGCAGCCGTGTAAATTTAAATGAAGCCGCGATTATTTAAATTGCGGCTTCATTTCCCTTTGCCTATCTGTCTAATCTACATGCCTCCATCGACGGAGGCATGTAGTCTAGACACACCCCTAGTTACGTTCATGGAGGTTAAGTCCATTAATAGCTATTAGCCAGGATGGGTAAGGAATGGTGTCCCTAGCCTCTGTTTGTCAGAGGGTGAAGATGGATGTAGGAGAGAGATCGCTTGATCATTACCTGTTCAGTTCACTCCCTCTGGGGCACCTGGCATTGGCCACTATCAGCACACAGAATACTGGGCTGGTTAAACCTTTGGTCTGTCCCAGTATGGCTGTTCTTATATTCTTAAAAATAAAGAAAATTCTCTAGACTCAGCTAATTTTTATGGCTCTTTTTTGCCTCCTCTCCACTTTTTTTTTTCAATACTTTTAAAATGTGGATACTGGAACTAATTCAATTTTCCAATATTGGTCTTGCCAGTGTCAAACACAGAGGCTACGTCTACACTGGCATGATTTTCCAGAAATGCTTTTAACGGAAAAGTTTTCTGTTAAAAGCATTTTCAGAAAAGCACGTCTAGATTGGCAGGACGCTTTTCCACAAAAGCACTTTTTGTGGAAAAGCGTCCGTGGCCAATATAGACGCGCTTTTCTGCAAAAAAGCCCCGATTGCCATTTTAGCCATCGGGGCTTTTTTGCGGAAAACAGCACTGCGCTGTCTACACTGGCCCTCTTGCACAAATGATTTGCACAAGAGGGCTTTTGCCCGAACGGGAGCAGCACAGTATTTCCACAAGAACACTGACATTCTTACATGAGATCATCAGTGTTCTTGCGGAAATTCAAGCAGCCAGTGTAGACAGCTGGCAAGTTTTTCTGCAAAAGCAGATGATTTTGTGGAAAAACTTGCCAGTCTAGACACAGCCAGAAGTAAAATCACTCCTCTGTATCTATTTACTACCACCCTGTTTATACATCCCAAGATCACACTGGCCCTTTGAGTAGCACTGTCGCACTTGGAGCTTGTGTTGAGTTGCTTGTTCACTGCAACCTCTAAATCTTCTTCAAGGGAACTTCTTTCACAAATAAAGAAAGCAGGCCGTACCTACAGACTGACGACCTTTATTACTAAGTGAATGACCTTGCATTTGGATTTATTAAAACATATTTTGATCAAATGGGTCACATCAATTATGGGAAAGCTAAATAATTAATCAAAAGCACCTGAGAGCCAAATTATGGCTTAAATAAGCCCAATGACACTGAGACTATGTCTAGACTTCGAGCCTCTTTTGAAACAGGCTTTTTCGAAAGTTACCTTCGAAAAAGCCTCTTTTGAAAAAGAGCATCTAGACTACAATGAGTACTTTCAAAAAAGCAAGCCACTTTTTCAAAAGAGAGCACCCAGGCAGTCTGGATGCTCTCTTTCCAAAAAGCACAGTTTGCATTACATAGCACTTTTTTTCAAAAGAGCACTTTCGAAAAAAGGCGTTATTCCTCGTAAAATGAGGTTTTCCTCAGTCGGAAAAACTGCCGTGTTCTTTCAATTTGCTTTTGAAAGAATGCAATACCCAGCGACGGATTTGGGGCAGGGCGAGCGGGGCAGCTGCCCCGGATCTCGCACTTGCAGAAGCGCCACGGCGCATGCGCCATAGCGCCATGGCGCATGTGCCGTGTCAAAGGGGGGGACCCTGCGAAATTGTGCTGCCCGGGGCCCCATGGCACTCTCATCCGCCCCTGGCAGCAGCAGTCTAGATGCAGGGTAAGGCCACTTTTTTCAAAAAAAACCTGTAGTCTAGACACACCATGAGAGATAAAGGTATTCCTGCAGCCATTAAAAAGAAGCAAACCTTGCAGTGCCACCATGTTCATACTCCCTTATCCTTGCACAAGTAGGCAGGAGATGGTGGATCAAGGCACAAAAGCTATATGCTTAGCTGCCTAGCTGAACAAGCATATTTGGTAATGGACATAGACCAGTGCAGTTTACAGACTCCCTAGAAAGACAATTAAATTTGGAAGGTGATTATGCTGGATCTGCACGAAAATTTTTGACAAACTTAAAAAAAATGCTCTTTTGGTGACACCAAAACATTTAGCATTTAGCATCTTTATTTAGCATCTTTATGACTGTTTCACCACATGAGTTCGATCCAGAGAATCTTCAGAGAATTTATTTGAACAAAACACCTCTTTTTAAAATTTGAAGGTAACTTTCAATATTTCCTTTAAAGCCATGGTTTCAATCAGAACATGAGCATGGCCATACTGAGTGAGATCAAAGGTCTGTGTAGCCCAGGATTCTGTCTTCTGACAGTGGCCAATGCTTGGTGCCCCCAGAAGGAATGAACAGAACAGGGAATCATCAAGTGACCTTCCCTTTGTTACTCATTCCCACATTTCAAAGTACAACCTCCCAGAAAGCAAGGCCAGCGTTTGTCTGGGATTTGAACCTAGGACCATGTGCACCCTAAGAAAGAATCATGTCCTTCAGCTCGACTTTATTTTGACATTATTCCAAAATAACATAGTCTGCACCTACACTACAAGCAGTTATTTTGACATATATTGGTTATTCTGAATTAACACAGCTGTGTAGACGTACCCTTACAGAGATGAGTCAATATTGATGACCTTTCACGTGTCAGTGTATCTCTAACTATTGAACCTGGACCATGCTTCATTGACAATAAACCTGGCCAAGTGTCTTTGCTATAGAAACTGAGTTTGATTGTATTTTGCTGACTGGGTCATCTAGCCAGAACCAATGCAGCATACAGAGAGATCACAGACGCAACCGACAATGGACGACAACTGTAATTGTGACTCTCCACATACCAGTCACCCTCAGGGGCGGACTGGCAATCAAAATAGACCTGGGAAATGGGTTGAGAACGGCCCTCCCCATGAGGTCACCCCTGCATGTCCCTCCCCGTTTTTTGACGTCACCCCTGTGTGCCCCTCCCCCTTTCCCTGTGTCCAGGGCCGGCTCTAGGTTTTTTGCCGCCCCAAGCAACATTTTTTTTACCCCCCTGCCCTTTTTTGTCTGGGGAGAGTGCACACGCAAATGCAGCTTGCGCAGCTTGCTGGGGGTGTGCGCACAAATGCAGATTGTGCAGCTTCCTGGGGGGTAGGGCGCGCGCTCCAGGGGGAGCCCAAACCCCGGGGCATTTTCATCTCCTAGCACAAGCCCCTCCCTCTTCCACCGCTTCCCCCTATTTTTCCCCTTCCCCTCCCCTACCTGGCTTCTGCCTTCCAGTTTGTGGGGCTGGAGTCTGCGATCGGGCCCCAGCTGTTTCCAGGGCTCCAGACGAGACCACATGCCAGACCTGGAGCTGGGCCGCATGGTGCAATGCTGGGCTGGGCAGTTCTAAAGTCCCAGGCTGGGAGGTCATGTCATGCCTGAGCGTCTCCCCTCTCACCTGTTGTGTGGCATTTGAGCATGCTGCGCATGCACTCCCTTGGCCCCACAGGGGTTTGTACATGGCCAGCGGGGCTGCAGTGCCTCGTCACAAATCCCCCTCCTCCTCCATCAGCCCTTAGGGGGACGGCCCACAGGGAAATTCCCGGTATCCTGCCGGGCCAGTCCGCCCCGATCACCTTTCATGTTTTCCCAAAGGCAAGGAAGTAACATGCATCCCATTCTGTAGGCAATTTTAATCAAAAGGTAGCCCTTAGTGGCCTTAACTTGATGGCTATTTCTAACTCCTTCCGCAATTAGTTGACTTTGTTGATGCCAGAGTCTAACCTTCTGTTATTATGAACTTCACCCGTGAGGCAAACAGGCAGGGAGATAAAAATGAACAGAAAAGCCAGCTGCATTTAGACTGGCTTCAATGGAGTTGTTCTAGTGTGACAAAGATAAAAACTAGACTCCTTTATTTATACCTGGCATTCTACGGTGAGGCAGTAGAGGGTAGGGAGAACCAGAATTATATGTACCTCAGTGGTTGATGTTACTGACAATGGGTCCTGTTGTTTTATAGACTAATAGAAGCTTAAAAAAAAGGTGATACTTTACCTTAGTTACAGAATGAATTAATGAATAACAGGTTTAAAACAAATAAAAGTAAGTACTTCTTCTCACAATGCACAGTCAACCCGTGGAACTCCTTGCCAGAGGATGTTGTGAAGACCAGGACTTTAACACAGTTCAGAATAAGAACTAGATAAACACATGGATGGAGGTTAGGTCCATCAATAGCTATTAGCCAGGATGAGTAGGAATGGTATCCCTAGCCTCTGTTTGTCAGAAGCTGTGAATGGGTGACAGGGAAGGGATCACTTGATGAGTATTGGTTCTGTTCATTCCCTCTGGGGCACCTGGCATTGGCCACTGTTGGAAGACAGGACACTGGGCTAGATAGACCTTTGGTCTGACCCAGTATGGCCGTTCTTATGTTCTTATGAATTGGAGGCAGATGTTGGAGAATCTTGATGAATTTAGCATGATTAAAAAATGGAAATCTCATCCAAACAGGGAACAGATATACTCCATGTAACCTGGACCTCCAACCAATACAGATCAGGTTCCTTGCACTTTTTCTAGTTATAGATCTTTTGTTTCTTTACTTGATTTCTGTGTGCTTACTTTTTTCAGACCCGTCAAAGTGAGACGTGACTACGACTGGCTGCTGCAGACTCACACTTAGCAACATGAGTGTCTACTTTCTAGTTTTCTTTTCCTTTTTGCCTTCAGGTGTGTGATGTTCTATATTGCTAGATCTGTAGAACTGATGAATGAATGGTCTTGAAATGTTAAGCTTCTTGTTCCCTGGTGCAGCTGGGGAGAAGTGGCCTTTGACATTATTCCAGCAACAGATTTCTCTCCTGATCTGGAGAGACTCATTTCTTTCAGTATGACAGGTGCAATTAGATGCTGATATGCTTTCCATCTTCCCCTCCCCCGATTCCTCCAAAGGATGCTGACTACTGTGCATTCTGCTGAAATACATTATATATATAGCTGCCCCATGGTCAACTTCTCTGCTCAGAGCTGCAGTGTAGAGGCTATTGTATTTGTTTGGCACAGAAAGACTTGAATAGGCTGTATTTTCTAAGGAGTAGGAACCGGTGCATTAATCTTTTATACTCCATCCACAACTCTATTGCTAAACTAAAGCCATATTTTTGTATTCTAAGTGGAAATTTAATTGCGGTAGAAAGCTTCTTAGCCCTTGAGAGTAGAAGGCTTGAGTTTAGGATGGAAGCACTCTGAAGGAGAGAAGGTAGTTCATTCCCTATGAATTGCTCCTTCTTGACTTCTCAATTGAGATGTGACTTGATCCAGTACCCAATGACATCCATCCAAAGGTGCTCTCTGATTTCAGCTGGCATAGGCTCTGACCCCCTATGTGTATAAGGTTAGCAACCAGTAAGTATTGTGGTGGCATTTTTTCATAACACGGAGACATGCCTATTAGCTACCAGGTTGAGCAAAAATGTGTTTCATTGAGGACATTTACTAGCCATTGTGTTAGTTGATGTACATTATGGTGTGACATCGACCTGTGTTTGTGGAAGGATGGATAAGTTGAAGCTGGACAAAGATAGATATTCATGCTAAAGAGATACTAGTTATTAGATCAGGGGTTGGCAGCCTATGACTCGTGAGATAAATATGGCTCTTTTGGCTTTCCGCGTTGCCCAGAGCTGGAGCTGGGCCATGGTGCAGCTTTCCCTACGAGGCCCGCTCTTTTAGCCTCATTTAGCACAGACACTAAAATTGACAGGGTTTTTTTTTTCTTCTTCTTTCCCTCTCCCCTCTTTTTCTGCTTTAAATTTTGCAGTTTCTGTGCCTTTCTGTGCATTTTGCTCCACTCATCTGAAGAAGTGGGTTGTGCACACAAAAGTTCATGATAGTTTATATGGTTAGTGTCTATGGTGCTACAGGACCATTCGGTTTTTTTACGTTTTTTTGAATGAAGTCGGTGACTACAAAGTTTCATTTATGCTAGTATTAATCCCAAGAAGATTCCCAAACACCGTTACAGGCTGGAGACTGTAAGAATCATTGCAACTTAGAGCAGCCCTGAGTAGGCTATAACTCATACTGGGAGATGAGCCAGGATCTGTGAGCCCCGGTATCATGAAATGTGGAGATAAAGTGTCAGAAAGCCAATTAGTTCCAGCCAGCCACATCTCAAGTTCAACAAACACTGCTCCAGTCAACTGGTGGTCTCAGCTCTCTACTTCCAGTGGGGCTGTTTGGGTGCAACTACCCAGCATGGTAACGTGAAATAAGAAAATTGCGTATCTTATTTCGATTCTATTTTGAAATAGCTTATTTTCTTATTTGGCACTATCTACGCAGCACCAAATTTCAAAATAAAGCACTATTCCAAAATGTCCCTTACTCCTCGTAGAATGAGGTTTACAGGACTATCGGAATAGTGAGGCCAAAAGAACTGGCTTGCTGTCTAGACACGGGATAGCTATTTGGGATACTCCAGTGTAGATGTACCCTTTCAGACCTGTCCCACCGTGAGAAGAGCTTTGACCCGAAGATTTTATATTCCCTTACCAATTTCATGATCCATTTTATTTTTTAAACCAGGCTATAGGGGGGGAATTCCTTTTATTACAGAACACAAAATATTACCTATGAAAGTGACTGAAACTAAGGTTTTAAGATGTATCACCAAAAAAAAATCAAGTAACTCCCAGTTCAGACTCTCTAATTATAGGAATTATGATTAATCCTCCAGGTAGCCATATTTACTTTTTAATATTTATGGGGTTCATTTTTCAGCTTTGATACCACCTCCTCAGCACTTTGCTCCAAAAGAAATGAGCAGCCATGAACACCAATCCCCGTCCCCCCCAAAAATCCATACTTTTCTGATCTGTATGTGCTAAGTGCTGAACAGAAGCTGAGAAGCCCAGACCAGAAAAACTGGGGCACATCCACTTTTGGAAACAAATAAAGTGGGAGAAGAAAGCAGAGTTACAACATAGTTTGTTTTCATTGTTATTTGGCTGGAATACCAACTGGGACATTCCTAACGAGGTTTCATCAACTTGGCAAGCGGATCTTGGATAGATATTAAGAGCAGAAAACACTAGAGAAAAGGTTTGCCAGAAATAAGTTATTTTGCAATGTGCTGTAAATGTCACAGGCCCGGTGCTTATTCTTTCTTAGATTGCTATCAACTAAAGTTGCCAGTGCACAAAAAGGTACCGTTTTTGGATGTGTAAGTCATCCTAATGCACTGAGACTACCCACAGCCACCGTGCTGATATGGGATGTATGTATCACTGTGAAACACGCTTTTGGTTGTTGTTTTTTAAGCAACTTCTCTTTAGAGATAAGTTGATTATTTTAGTAATTACATTTCTATTGATTTTGTTAATTAAAAATAAAATGTTTTAAATATAACAGCACATGGATAAAGGATAACAAAAAATAAAATAAATGCAACAGCCAAAAAGGATCTATTTTTATACCCATGGAACACCCTGTTGAAGTTGGTATTGTATGTCTTGAGACCTGCTCTTGCTCCCAATAAACGACCACTTATTTAAAAATTGGGGTAGGACCACACAACTGTAGTAGAGGGTGAAAATTTTCAAAAGACCCTATGTGAGCTAGACACCCAAATTCAATGGTGAGGGTACAATTTTTAGGGCTGGCTGACAAAGAACTAGATGAATAAAAACTAGACCTTTGGGACGGGGGTTCATTTTTTGTAAAGAAGAAAAAAAAGAGAAAGAGCAAACCCTCCCCCACTGTCAATAGCTCAGTGTACCCTTCAAGACATGGAAAACCTAGGTTCAAGTCCCTCCTCTGACTGTTTCACAGCATTTCCCTCATCTCAGGTGACTGCCCTAACGCAGCGATGGGCAACCTATGACAGTGAGTGGGCTGCTAGAGCAGACCTCCTCCATCTCAGCAAGTCACACGATTATCATAATCAAGATGGTCTGCCGGGAAAGGGAAGTTTTGCTAACTGTGCTTGTGAACCTACAGTTTGTGGGGGTGCCGAGTGAACCATAGTAGTGCTTTGTTTGGATGCAGAAGCTTTCACAGTCAACGTTGTGTGCAATCAGCAGGCATCTCACCTCATGTGCCTTGGCTTTAAGTGTGCATCATTTTAGTAATACTGCGGAGGGGGTGGTGACCTTATGTAGATGGAAACCAGTGGAATCTGGCAACCCTGTGCATGGGCAATGGTAAACAAAATGTCTTATGGGCCACACATAGAAGCCCAATAGGCCTCATATGGGATGCATTTTGCCCACCATGCCCTACCACTGAGCTATTGGCAAGTCTGTTGTATGTAGCTCTGTCTCTCTCTCCCTCTTTATTTCTCTCTCTCTTGGGTTTTGAGTAGACATTCCATACTGGACCCGAGAAACCTTTTATATGAAATTCGCCATTGAAAGCAACTCGTTTTCATGAAATGTTTCATTTTTGATGAGTCAGCATTTCCCACGGCAAGGACACTTTTGGGTGAACAATGCCTGATTGACTTTCACGATCTCCTTAGTATCCTCCAGGAAGTGCTCCACAAGATGTTGGAGGTGGGGGATTGGAACAGGTGAGGAAAGGTCTGATCTTAGCATCATAGGGGGGCTGACTAGGAACTAAGCTGAGTGGGCGTGGCCCTTGTATGTCGTTTAAGATTTGCACAAGCATCTGTAGCCTGCAAATCAATGTGTGTCATGTAACCCCTCTGGCCTCAGTTCAGAAAGTCTCAGTGTGTTACAGCATTTTCCTGGGCAGTTACTTCTATCTTGTTCTGTAGACTCATGCTTCAGGGGTCATTGATGATCACCATTTTGGCTGATGCATCAGTGAGTGAACACACCCCCACATTTCAGGATGCTTTTCTGGACTTTTATATGTTTGGGATACTTTAATTGCTACAACAATGCATTGCAGAATTGATTGAAAATCAGCATTTTCTATCCCACAAAAATACTGATATTTCAATATTTCTCTTATCCTGAATTAGGGGAAAATAAAAATACTGATTTTTTTAAAAAAAATAATCATTCTGAAATAGTTAGATTCAGGTATGTCAACATTTTTTGTTTTGCTCTATTCAGTTTTAACCTGCATCTGCTTCAGCTGCTGTGGTACCTCATGGGAGTTGTCGTTTGGGTGCTTCGTGGTACTATTCTCCTCTAGGGACCAGCTCCCCAGCTGCACGGAATCTCCCATGATGCACCACAGTCACAAGACACCCATGGATCACTGCAGTGGTTCACTAAGGGGACCAAAGTGCATCATGGGAAATGCAGTCTGTTCAGGGAGTCAGGGAAGAATGTGGGTGTGAGGCACATACTCTAGGTCCAACAAGTTCCCCCAGCAACTGCGGTGTAAACAGAACTGAAGGGGTTATTTAAGGTATTAATCTATTTGACAAAGCAAAAGATTTGATTCAGGAAGACATAGGGATTTTTCTAAGGGGAAGTTCTGATGTTTTGAAAACCAACTCTGCCACAGGAAAAATATTCTGATGGAATATGCACAGTCTGCTTTATTATCGGGGGCTGTGCCTCAGACTTAAACTAAATCCTTATGGGAATATTCCCTAATGCCTGCTGATGATCCCAGCTACAGATCACCCCTTTGCTTCAGTCTGTCCTTTTACAGCTGCTCTAGGGAACTGAGCAATGGTGTTGCTCAAACAACATGTGGTGTGCTGGTTTCCCCCATGCCATCTAAGTTGCTCTCCTAGAGGAGAGAGGAAGTGTGCCTCACGCTGCAGCATGAACAGTGAACAACATTTCTTGCTTCACCCTGACTGCACTGTGCTTGTGGAGAGGTGGGTTACTTTGTTTTTTTAAGAAATCAGTGAACTGACTGCTAAACAGATGACCTGACAAATGCCATTATCTGTTTATCTACAGATCCTGTCTACCATGGGTAAACTTCCCCTGTTCCACTCCTGCAAGGTGAACCTAATCTGCCAAAGACGGATCATTACTAGCAGGCAGAGCAGGAGTAGGGAACCGAAGGCCTAGGGGCCGGATACAGCCCCTGGTTTCTCTGGATTCGGCCCTCAAGCATTGGACAACCTACGCCAGCACTCCAGCTCCCTCACCAACCCCTTCGCTTCTCAGTGAGGATTGAGCATTTTTTGTTTTTTTGTTTATTTGGTTTATTTCGTTTGTGGGTTTTTGTTGTTGTGGTGGGTTTTTTTTGGGGGGGAGGGGTAGTATGTTTGTTTGTTTTGCTTCTCAGTTGTGTGCAGCCCCCGGTGGATTTTTTCGTGAGTCAGCAGCACCCGCCAGGTAATCTTTGTCCTTCCCAAGAGGGGAACAACAATTTTGTGGCTTGGAATTCTCAGCACAGGCTGGAGACCTCTCAAACTCAAGAAGCTCAGCCACAGTCAGGCACTCCTGAGCGGTGCCAGATACAAACAGGTGTTCCAAGGCTCCATATAAACCTCTGAGCCAACCGGTCAGCCCCTCCTCCATAGTTTATTGCCGAAGTCTTTACGCCAGTGCCCAGCCCAGAAATGGTATTCGGGGGTACTCTGCCGCTGCCCTGCCGGGGGAGCCTTGCAGAGGCTCTGAAGCTTCTATTTCAGCACAGAGCAGGGATAAATACTGGTTATTGCCCGCCCCTGGCCTAGAGACTGCTGAGCAGCATGACCTGGTAGAAAACAAAGCTCTGTGCTGCAGATGGGGAGAGTCAGGTCCTATTTCTGTCTCAGCCAGTGACCTGCTTTGCAGTGTTGGCTGAAACATTTCTCCTCTCTGTGCTTTTGGTTTTTGTTGCCCAGAATTGATCTGTCATATGTCCCATCTGTGGCTGTTATTAGCAACTATCTGCAATGGGCAGAGCTGGGAAAGAAGCTGAGGTACTACAGAAAACTATTTCTCCGTTGTCTGGCTGGTGAGTCTTACCCTCTTTGGGGTCTAGAAGGAATTTTCCCCCAAAACAGACTGACAGAGAGCCTGTGTCTCATGGGTGTCGTGACCACGAGTCAAACCAGAGGCGAACTTGAGGCGAGGCGTATCCAAGGAGATCTCAGGCAGCCCTAAACCAAAGAATCAAAGTCCAAAACAAGCCAAGGTTAAGAACACAGAACAGGAACAATCATACCAGCTGCCAAAGACCCACAAAGCTTCCTGAATATTTCCTTGCACATCTATTGGCTTTATATAGGTCAGGGAGCCAATCAGGAGCCAACCTGTCAGATCTCTGAGGTGGAACATCCTTATGGTCCACAGCAGGTCATGGGAAGTGGAAGTGGAGCTATGGCTGCTACTAGGTGGCAGTCAGGTTCAGTTAACTACCTGATAGCACCACAGGCCTGGATTCTAGCCTGTGGGGCCTTATACCCTATGGGGGGGAGGGGCCTATGGTCTATGTGGTCCAGATGTCTTGTTGGCTTGATCTTGAGTAACAGGTGGGTTCTCTGTGCCTGGAAGTCTTTAAATCAAATGTGTGGACCTCAGTAACTCAGGCAGAGGTTGTGGGTCTACTGCCAGTGTGGGTGGGTGAGGTTCTGTAGTCTGTGTCAAGCAGGAAGTCTGACTAGATGACCGTGATGATCCCGTTTGCCTTAATGTCTAGACGTCTGTGTAGATCATGAGCTTTTTGATGCAGGCATTGCCTCTTACTGCATGTATGTATAGGGCTTAGGACAAGGGGGTCTTGTCTGGGTTAAGGCCTCAAAGTACTACTGTAGTATAAATAATAATGGTTGATTCAGGTTGCCTGCATGTCAGTCTCATAATAAGCAGGAACTAGGGACGAAGTGCACAGTGTCCATGCCTCAGAAAGATTACAGCACATTACAAAACACACACAAAAATATATCTTTGTGCAGGAGACCTTAAATGCAGTTCCCTGACCTTTACCATACCACTAATAAAGCTCTTTCAGTACCGATCAACCTCCTGCTAAGTGCACTCTCTCTCTGTTTGAAAGTCTTGCTAATTCAAGACCATTAAAATAGATTCTCTTAAAGACTCCATTCTGTCAAACACCAAAAACGGAGATATATAGAGAGAGGGATTTAATTATCGTTGTTCTACATCTCCAAATGTGAGCTTTTTTCTAAGTAATAATTGCCTAAGTTTGTCTTCAAAAGGCATTTTAATAGTGCTAATACTAGTAAATATTGCTCATTTTGGTACTGATGTGCCGTTTTAATAGTTCCCACGGTTTTCTAGAAGTCATTTCTTATTGTTTTACTGTAGAAAGAAACTTGCTTTAATTATGTCATAATTGTTTGTAAGCCATAGAATCTTAATTAATGCCAGTGGCTTAAAGGCACATACTGAATGCACAGTTTATGTGTCTGTTTGTTTTCCAGATTCCTCTGCTATTGCTGAGGCCTTGCATGAGTTCCCAGGAGCTGCTTGCATTCAAGGCTCTTTATCCGTGTTATCCATTATATGATTTTTTTATTATGCCATCCCTTCCTTTTTAGTTATTAGTCTTCCTTAGCCCATCTTAACACACATTTTCTGGTGCAATACAAAGGGTGAAATGCTGGCTCAGTTAAAGACAAAGCATTCAAAATACAATAGGGCATAGGATTTCACCAATGTTGTTCCATCAGGATTGGTGTGTATTTTATTACAGCCATAGACTATATGGTATGTGCTTACATGCCCCCCAATGCAGAGGTATCAAAGGGCATGTCCACACTAGGGAATTATTTCAAAATAACTAAAATCAATGTAATAGCTCCCGAAATAACAAACATCGAAATAGCTTGTCATCCTCCCTATAGGGAAGCCTCAAAATGAGTTTGAGGCAGGCTCCATTATTGTCAACACACAACCTCAACTTAGAGCCCCAGGAAGCACAGGGGAGTAATTACCGAGGATAAATCTGAGGAGTAATTATTTCAAAATAGCAGCACCGGAGCGCCCGCACAACCACTATTTTGAAAAAAAACAATTTTGAAATTGGCGTTATTCCCCAAGGAAAGTATGAGTACAGATTTCAGAAGAACCAGCCTGTTATTTCAAAATAATGGGCTTGGTAGTGTGGACACCCCCACTTATTATTTTTCAATAAGGGAAGGGAGTTATTTTGAAACGCAAAAGAGGAAGAACTTGGACAATGTGGAGAAGATCTTCTGAGACTGAAGGACAACAACTGCGGTACTCCTGGAATCAGCTAGAAGTTTTGTCTCAAGACAGAGTGAAGTGGAGGAGACTTGTAGAGTCTCAGAGTACAAGGGTTTAAGAAGAAGAAGAAAAAAGTATTTTGAAATAACTCCCTAGAGTAAACCAGGGCTAAGTTCTCTATAATCATTTATTTTTAAATACATTTTTTCTTTGAAACACCTATATGAAGTTGGGAAGTGTTATCATTTTTTTAAAGGAGTACCTTATTAAAAAAAAGGTTGAGAAACACTGGGTTATAAGTACCCCCTTTTTCAAAAAAAATTATAAGTACCCCCAGTACTAAGTACAGTTTTCAGACACACAACATTTTTTTCTACCATTGCAACACATTTGTTTAAATAACTTAATTGTAGCCGGGCAGGCAATGACATTTTGGGCATAAAAAATACAAAATAATAAAGCGCTGTAAAACTTAAAACAAAAATTCAATTTTCTCCAAATTTCAGTTGTGTTGACGGACCCCCCCCAGACTTCTCTTGAGAACCCCTAAGAGTACTTGTACCACTGGTTGAGAAACACTGTTATAACCTTCCATTTATGAGTGGGAAACAAAGAGACTATAAGGGTATGTCTACACTACCCCGCTAGTTCGAACTAGCGGGGTAATGTATGCATACCGCACTTGCTAATGAAGCCCGGGATTTGAATTTCCCGGGCTTCATTAGCATAAGCGGGGAGCCACCATTTTTAAATCCCCGCTGCTTCGAACCCCGTGTAGCGCGGCTACACGGGGCTCGAACTAGGTAGTTCGGACTAGGGTCCTATTCCGAACTACCGGTACCCCTCGTGAAACGAGGTGTACCGGTAGTTCGGAATAGGCACCCTAGTCCGAACTACCTAGTTCGAGCCCCGTGTAGCCGCGCTACACGGGGTTCGAAGCAGCGGGGATTTAAAAATGGCGGCTCCCCGCTTATGCTAATGAAGCCCGGGAAATTCAAATCCCGGGCTTCATTAGCAAGTGCGGTATGCATACATTACCCTCCTAGTTCGAACTAGGAGGGTAGTGTAGACATACCCTAAGTGACTTGCCAAAGGCTCCTGGAAATCTGTGATAGAACAGGGATTTAAACCTGGGTAGTCCACGTTGGCATTTTAACCCTGGGACCTTCCTTCTTTACAAGGTAAGATAATCATGCCCATAGGAGTTCATAAGAGCAGTATCTAAGGGTATGTCTACGCTACCACCCTAGTTCGAACTAGGGTGGTTAATATAGGCATTCGAACTTGCAAATGAAGCCCGGGATTTGAGTTTCCCGGGCTTCATTTGCATGTTGCCGGATGCCGCCATTTTTAAATGTACGCTAGTTTGGACTCTGTGCCCGCGGTGTACAGATAGTTCAGCATAGGAAGCCTATTCCGAACAACTTAGTTTGTGCCGCGTGTAGCCGCGGGCACGGAGTCCGAACTAGTGTACATTTAAAAATGGTGGCGCCCGGCAACATGCAAATGGAGTCCGGGAAATTCAAATCCCGGGCTTCATTTGCAAGTTCGAATGCCTACATTAACCACCCTAGTTTGAACTAGGGTGGTAGTGTAGACATACCCTCACTTGTAAAGCACTATTACCTGGATCTGCCTCTCTTGCAAGTCAGTAGAAAGGCTCTCTCTGATTCCAATGGCAGCTTGATTAGGTTCAATATAAGTGTTAATTGCAGTAGGAAATATGACCTAAGGTGAGAAGGAGGCACCGGACTGGCTTAAATTCTAGCTGATCTAGATCTCTCCTGCCACTTGAAGGGTTGTTCTATTGAATAACACTGAACTCCTGTAAACAATTAAATATCCTTAAAGTAGGACAGTTGGGATTTAAAAACTCCCGAACTCCACATGCGATGGGGGCTATGACCCATTTAAATATCAAAGGCCTGATGATAAAAGGTGAGACGAGACAACTGGGGTATTTTTATGTCTTTTATGCATCGAAAGCTTATCTTAGAAAGGAGAGAAAACATGAGCACATGGAGGTGTGTCTAGACTACATGGCTCCGTCAACGGAGCCATGTAGATGAGTGTACTCAGCAAAGGGAAATGAAGCCACTTAATTTACCTTTGCCAAGTACACTCATCTACATGGCTCCGTCGACGGAGCCATGTAGTCTAGACACACCCGGAGAGTTCAGGGTGATGGGATGAACTGTAGCAGTAGATCCTTCCAATTCCAGGTCTCATGATATATTAATAATATGCTGGTAGTATCTGAAGGCCCTGAATATAACTTGGGCCCCATTGTGCTAAGTGGTGTACAAAAGCATTAAATACTAAAACCTGTCTCAAATAATTTTCACTTTAAATTCTAAGGCTGTGTCTAGATTGCATCCCTTTTCTGTAAAAGGGATGCAGATTAGACACATCGCAATTGCAAATGAAGCGGGGATTTAAATCCCCCTAGCTTCATTTCCATAAACATGGCTGCCGCTTTTTTCCGGCTCGGAGCTTTGCCGGCAAAAAGTGCCAGTCTAGACGGGGATCTTTCGGAAAATAAAGCCTTTTCCGAAAGATCCCTTATTACTCTTAAAATAAGGAGCAGCAGCCATGTTTATGCAAATGAAGCGAGGGGGATTTAAATCCCCGCTTCATTTGCAATTGCGGAAAAGGGATGCAGTCTAGACACAGCCTAAATGTTTAGTGAATGGAAGTGTTATCCCCATTTTACAGATGAGAGAGGAGGCCCAGTTAGGTGCTGAACTTGCTCAGGGGTTTTTCAAAATCCTATTAAGCACCTTTCTGTAGCTTTGGGCAGTTCAATATCCAATTCTGGCTCCTAGCTCTCATAGGTGTGAAAACTTTGTAGCTCGGTGGGGGTAGGACAAAGGCCAATTGAATAACCACCTATTTGTAAAATACTAAGAAATTTTCCTCATGGAGAGAAATATGTTTTTACCAGAAATATAACTCATATGTGTGGGAGAGGGTGTTAATTTTTGAAAAAGCAAGAAGAAATGAATGATTTAATGAAACAGGTGGTAAAACCAAGAAACTGTTCCTCTCCTAGTCCACCTCTCTGAGTTAATTTATTCGGTAGAGTACAGATGTTTTCACCCTGAACTTCTGAATGTGGGAATTTATAGGGCACTGCCCTAGGGTATGTGCAATGAAACCCTAGGGTATGTCTAGACTACAGGGTTTTGTTGACAGAAGTTTTGTCGACAGTATCTGTCGACAAAACTTCTGTCGACAAAGAGCGTCCAGACACATTGAGTTCTGTCAACAAAGCAAGCTGCTTTGTCGACAAAACCCTGTAGTCTAGACGCAACCCTACAGGTAATAATACCCTCTGTCGACAGAACTCTGTCGACAGAAGGTGTTATGCCTCGTAAAATGAGGTTTACCAGCGTCGACAAAACTGCTGAGTTCTGTCGATGTTATGTCGACAGAACTCAGCGGTAGTGTAGACGCAGGTATAGTTTTGTCGACAAAAGTGGACTTTTGTCGACAAAACTCAGTAGTCTAGACACACCCATAGAGACACCCAGGCTTGGAGCTAGGACGGTATGGTAAACACTCCTTTATCCTGTGGAGTCTCAAATCTTGTACAGCCCTTGCATAGTGAGTGTCTTTCAGGATGGTTACTTACTCCGCACTCCGTTGTGGTCTGAAGTAACTTTTCAGGCATCTAGCCCATGTTAACCCCTCGTGCTAACCCCTGAAGCAATCCACGTGGTCTCTCTTTTGGCTAACAGCACCCTCACTGGGCTGGTTAAATAAAAGAAGAGGTTCAAACAATCCTCAGAGTACTGTATCACAAAATGGGTCAATATTCAGAGTCCCCAACGTGAAGTTCTCAATGATAACTCCGAAGTTCATAACCAGCCCTGACTTTTCTGTCACAGCCAGATCTTTTCCTTTGTCCTAAGGTAATCCACCCAAAGCCACCAATCCCACACCTTTCTGAATGAAGTGTGGGCCCTGGCTACCTGCTTCTGCCAGTGTCTGCCCTTTTCTGAGAGGGAAGGCAGGTTATATAGGACCCTCCTCCAGAGAGCTCTTCCTGATGGTCTGTAAGACTGAGGAGTCCTGCCCCACTTACACTATAGGGTCTAAAAAGGAACATTGTCCTCAGTTGCTTCTCCATCCAGTTCCTAATTCCCTGGGATTGCTTCCTCAAAGAACATAAGAAGTCCAGACTGGGTCAGACCAAAGGTCCATCTAGCCCAGGATCCTGCTTTCCAACAGGGGCTAATGCCATATGCTCCCGAGGGAATGAACATAAGAGGGAATCATCAAGTGATCCCTCCTTTGTCACCCATTCCCAGCTTCTGACAAAGAGAGGCTGGGCACAGCATTCCTGCCCATCCTGGATAATAGCCTATTAATTTATCTAGCTCTTTTTTTAACTGTTGAAGTCCTTGTCTTCTCGATATCCTCTGACAAGGAGTTCCACAGGTTGACTGTGCATTATGTGAAGAAATACTTCCTTTTGTTTGTTTGAAACCTACTTCCTCTCTTCCACTGTAGGCCATTTCTTGTGCCTTTGTTCATTCCAACTCCCATTATTGGGGTTTTCTGGCCACCTTTACTTTTAAAAGGCCACTTATGAAAACCCCATCTGCATCTTCAGATGCCTGCGTATCTTTGACCACCAGACGCTACAGAACTTGCCCTAGATTACACTTATTTTCCTTCTTCATTCATTCCTTCTATTGCTTGTGTTTGAGGCCTAGATACCACAATTTAAGATTGGATGTTTATTTCTTAAAAGTGCTCTCTAGCACAGACACTGATTACTGCTTTAGACAGAGGTATTGCTGGATGAAACTCTACATCCTGTGTTCTGCTACAGTCATGAGATGATGCATAATATATCTTTTCTGATCTTAAAATCTATCCTTCTACCAATACACAAAAGAGAGATTATTTTTTTCCCCATGCACAAGTACCAATCTCTAACTAAGAGGGCTAGGAAGAGATAGTTCCTGTAACCCAATTGTTCCATAAATGCTCACCTAAGAGTTTCTTGCAACATCCTGTGCAGTGTCTGGCAAAGACCACGATTTTAGACAGGCCACAAGACTAGATGAGGCACAGCTTTGACCCAGCATGGCGGTTCCTATATCTTTCTGATCCTACGTACCAGCTTTCTTTGCAAAACCTCAGGATATGCATCCAGGTGTCTTAGGACAGTGGCTTTCAAACGACAGGTTGCGACCCAGTCCTGGGTGGTGGAATGTCAGGTTCTGGGTCTGGTTGCTGCAGGGGGATCAGGTGACCAGTGGGGCAGAGGTTGCTAAGGAAGCTGCCTGCATGTCCTAACACCACTGACTGTATTGTGCCCCAGAAGCGGCTGGCAACAGGCCCAGCTCATAAGTGGGGGAGGGAGCACACATGGCTCCATGCACTGCCTGTCCCCCAAACACTAATTTTACACTTCCATTGGCCAGGAAGCTGCTGCTGGCTGTTCCTGGGTGCAGCATGGTGTGAGGTGCCAGGAGAGGCAGGAAATCGGCCTTAGAACACCCGCTGCATCACTGACCGGGAGCAGCTCCTGCCACAGCCTTGACTCTCCCCTCCCCCCCCCCCCAAGCCAGAGCCCCTTCCTACACTTCAAAGCCTTTGTTCTCAGCCCCACCCAGGACCTCATACTCCACTCAAATTATATTGGGTCACAAGCACCAACAATTTTCTTCAACTGGCTCATGAGGAAAAAAATGTTGGAAAACCGCTGTCTGAGTGATGGACTATTCACATGCAATGAAGTCAGTTCTCATTGCTGAAACTAAATGCAAAGCATACTGGAAAAAAGCATCAGTACTTGGACACAATTTCTCTTCAATTAGAATAAACACTTTACTTGAGAATAGAGAGGTACTTTGATTCAGACATCTCTGTTTGTTTTTAATACCACTGTGCCTTGTCATATAATGTGGATTCTTCATTTCCCAATGATAGTAACAGTCTGCAGGCAGGAAGAGAAAGAAAACCTTTCCAGAGCCCCAGAGTCTTATAAATAAATGTGTTTAACCTCTGCTTTACTACAGATAACTTTCAATACAAAATTAAGACTTTCTGTGACAGGGTCTATCATTTGAATGCAAGAAAATACTATGTACCTGGAAAGAAAATACATATTCGATGGAGGAAAATATTTGTGCTCAACTTTTTTACTGTGTTTTATCCTTTGTTTGATTGAAATAGATTTCTTGAATTAAATAAGTTAGAATTAGAACTGAAGCTGGGTGAAATTTATCACCTGAACCCCTTTTCTCCCTGAAAATAAGAATATCTGTTCTGGGTCAGACTAAAGTATACTGTGTCAGACAAAAGGTCCATCTAGCCCAGCATCCTGTCTTCTCATAGGTTATGTTTACACAGCAGTGCTATTTCAGAGTAATTGCTCTTACTCTGAAATAACATAGTCCACATCTACACACAAGCAGTTATTTCGACATAATGTCAAAATAATGTTCTTTTTCCCTACTCCTGGTATAATGAGGGTTACAAGAGTCGGACTCAATGTTCTCTCTCTCTCTCAATTACTGCTGTGTAGACAATACCAAAAGCTACACAATTTGCTAGTTTACCCCCGCCGTGTAGACGTACCTCTAGTGGCCAATGTCAGGTGCTTCAGTGGGAATGAACAGAATGGAAAATCAGCAAGTGATCAAACCCTGTCACCCATACCCAGCTTTGAGAAAACAAAAACAGAAGCATAAAGATAACCCTTGATCAAGACATTTGGCAAATTCATGTTGAATTTGCTCAATTATTCTGGTTGGGAAAAAAGAAAAAAAATGAATAAAAAATCAAAATGTTTAATTTGGATATTTCTATTTGATACAACTTTTCATTTTGAAACTGACTTCAATTTTTTAATAGCTAAAAAAAGCTCAGGACTAAAATGAAGGATTTAATTAAACTGAATGATTCAATTGACCCCAAGTTTGTTTATGTGCGTGCACATATGTGTGTGTTTTACATTTCAGTTTACCAAAAATATTGGGAAAAAATAGCTTTGGATCAATGCTAATTAGTAGTAGTAGTAGTAGTAGTAGTAGTAGTAGTAGTAGTAGTAGTATAGCCAGCTAATTGGGGGAAAAAAATCATCTCTTTACACAACTGTAGTTAAGGCAAATGCCATCAGCCAACCAGAATGTATAGCTGGAATTCTCTGTTCCAGAGTTAAAAATGATGCCGTAGACCAAACGGTGTAGTTGAATAACATGATAGTGAAGGTCAATTTGAATTGTATCCACTTATTCCATGGCTAAATTTGACCTCTTGGATGAATAAAAGGAAGAAATAAGGGAAAGAAAACAAATGTGACAGTGGATTAGCTAATTCACTATGTAGGAATAACTCACAAAATGCTCAGTAAAACTCAGTAAGTGGTATCCCATCAAGACGGTGAATCTTGATTCCTCTGCAGAAGAAGGCCAAGTCTGAGACATCCAAAATCATGGAGTATCCCCACAAATAACTTATTCTTTCTTGTGGTTTCCCTGTAGTACTTTCTCTGTCTTAGGGTAACTTTCCATCATTGCTATGGGCTTTTCCTCTACCCAATACCATTGAAATTCATAGCAAGGTTTGGAGAACCGAATACTTGACAAAACATTGAGAAATGTTATATGGAAGAGTCCTGCATTGTCCTGGACCTAGTGTTTGTAATGTATTTTCTAGCTCTAACGTCTATCATTTTGTACAAAATAGATGAAGAAATAGTCTTCAGAAGAGGTCCTCAGCTGGGGTAAATTATCGCTGCTCCACTTACTGATGCCTTAGTTGCTGAAACTGATGGGGAATGGAGTGGGCAGGAGGAAATCAAATGGTTATGGTTTCACCAAACATTCTTCAATCTCACCTTATGTTCTCCAGGGCAGAGATAATCATACCTTGAAAATGACATATAATTTGGACAAGGGTAACTTTGCTTGAAGCAAATTCACAAATGTTTCTAATTTTCCTCTGGGGCAGAGGTGGAACGTAAACATAGACACCGCCGAAACAGCTCTTGTCATGGCCAAACCAGAGGGCTTTTACTGTAGTTCAAATCTGAATTGCTTGTGAAGGCAAAAAGTCTTGTCAGAGAGGTGGTAAATGTTCAGGGTAACGTCATGTATATCTGTTTTCTAGTGTGGGGGTGATTATACAAAGAAGGGTCTGCGCTGATGTGGGGAAGGTGGAAAAAGTGGCAAAGGTCCCTACTTGTTTTCTTTGACCTTTGCAACATTTGAAACCAAACAAGCCTGTAGCAGATATGAAAACAGTAACGAGGGTTCCAAGAGCCCAATATTGTTACAGTGTGCTATGTTCAGGTCCTGTCCTTCCCTCTGGCAGCTGCTCATGACCAACAAATAACAGGACCCCAAAACAATAACAAACTCACCTCAGCCTTGTTAGCCAAGAAAAACCATGTTTTGTAACCCCGAGACAATCAACTCAGTTCACCTTGACTGCCCACAGGGCCTTCAGATGGCAAAGAACTGCATCGAGTGGATTAGGTCAATTTGGAATTAGTGAGTTCAAGATGAAAAAAAAAAACCAACCCTGCAGAATCCTGCTATTATTTAAGGTTGTCTACACAACCACTGATTTTGCAGCACTATGTGGAGGAGAAAGATAAATACGTTGCATTGACCACACCGCTGCTCATTAAAATGTCTACAATGCCACTTGATTGACCCCATTTTGAAACAGGAGTGCTTTAAAGTGCATGAAGGAACTTTCAGAGCACAGCAACTGGGTTCACACAGACACTGTAGGGCACATCTACACTACACGGAATATTGACGCTCCAGAGGTCGATCTTCTGGCGTTCAATGGAGCAGATCAATATGGACCTGTGTATCAAAAACTGACGGCCTCTCCAGCTGGCATTCAGTACTCCTCCCTTTGTGAGGAGTAAGGGAAGTCAACAGGAGCAGTTGTGCCCGTCAACCTCCTTCTGTGCGGCCGGCATGAAAACGTGATTCAAGATACGTCGACTCCAGCTATGTACTTAACATAGCTGGAGTTGTGTATCTTATTTCAACCTTCTGCTCTAGTGCAGAACAGGCCTCAGTGTGTGACAGGCTAAGGTGGGGCAGATTTACACCTCAGCTTGCCATGCGCTACTTGCGTTGACAGGCCTTTAACTCCCCTTATAACAGGAAGCTATGTAGAGTTCTATAGTTATGCTCTGTTTTAAAATGTCTGTGGTCTCATTTTCATTTCCACTAATGAGAACAGCTCACAACAACAATGGCTAGTTACCTCCTCTAATTCTTCCTTGCACCTGGGGCCTTAAAACTTTACCATCGATGACCGCTTTCAAAAATAAAATAAAACCTAATTTATATTTTTGTTCCAACTGGTTTTCTTGACAGACAGTTGCCCACAGCTCAGTGGCTGCTCTGTTCAGTGTACTTTAATTCTGAGCTTTCACATTTCTTCTGAAGCCCATTCAGAAGTAAATTCTCAGGGAAAATTGAGCTCTGTCATGGATGGATTAGTACTATAATAGTTGGTCACATATCTTGCATGAAACCTTTCAAAAGCAAGGTAAATGAGAAGGAAATGAAATTCATTTCATACTTCTTCAAGCACGCTAAAAGACTTTCTCTCCAAGTAATCTGTGAAGTACCAGTAGTTTATTGGAGGTTCACATAACTACCATTACATTATACCTTGTCACAATCTCATATATTGGGTGACTGCTTTTTCTGAACTGATGGTACCTGTAAAGTGTTCTCCATAGGCACCGAACAGAGAATACTGTTTCTTTGATCAAAATATATAGGTCCAAGGAATGGCATAAATAAAAGTACTTGAAGCAAATTGGCACATTACAGGTCATAGGTCAATGAAATCTGAAAGGGAGATCTATGGAGGAGACATTGTGTTTGCTATTTGATGAATTGATGAACTAAAACAAGAGAGAGAGAGAGATGAGTAGAGAGAAAGCAAGGGAAAGTAAGGGTGGAAAAAAGTAATAAAGTTCTTTCCAGAGAACTATGTTACCAAAGGCCATTTTCCCTTGTGGAAGCAACAGAGGCTATATTGCTTCTAGCAATCTGCTTGCTTGCTTTGTCATTTGCAATGACGGCACCATTTCATTCCTTTAGCACATGTGTGTGTGTCTCCGAGTGTGTATAATGTGCCTTTTATTTCTTCTTTGGGTAAGATAAACAAATGCCTGCATTATTTTGGATAGCTATTTGATGTAGCCTTTCAGAGGCAAACCATTTGTGGGGAAAATAATAACAATAACCTGCGGATATATTTCATGTGAATTGATAGTGTATTAAACATCATAAATATAAATGGATCTGGTTCTATGGAGAGGATGATATTAATACAGACGAAGGAGGTGCAGCTATAAACATTCCGGCCTCGATTCAGCAAAGCACCTAAGCACTAGTTTAAGTTTCACTGAGGTCATAGCTCCATGCTTAGGTGCTCTGCCAAGTGGAAATGGGTTCAAGGGCATGATTAAAGGGAAACATATATGGAGTGCTTTGCTGAAGGAATGTACCCAGGGATTCCTCCTACAGCTGGCCTTACTATGTGCCAAACCTATTCCCATTAAAGGGCCTGCCCTTAAAAGTGCTCAGCACATTAAAAAAAAGGCACTAAGACAAAAAGCAAATATCAAGCATCTTGACTATGATCTCACATTTGTATGCCAATGCAAACCCTTGATTTAAAGTTAAAGGAGCCACATTTCATAGCGTCTATTCTCAATCCAATCATAGCAAACTGGGGGTGGGGGTTATAATTTTTCTTTCAAAATATTCTTCCAGGGCCCGCTTCTCTGCTAATTATTGCAGCTACTGAACTGTGTCGGTATCAGAGACTTTTCCATGCTCCAGGGACAACCCAGGGTCAAGAAGTACTGAGGAGCACCAGATGATGCTTGTTATGATTTCCCCACACAGTGAACCAGATACTTTCAACTGGCATAACTTAAAAAAAACAAAAAACAAAAAAACAACACACGCGCACTGGAAACAAGAAAGAACTAAAGTAAAGTCTTCATGAAATGTTCACAACACAGAACTCTTTGCAGGAGTCTATGCAGAATTCTGAGAACAAAGATGGCTGCTATATTTCATGCACAAAGGTGTAGCCTCCCCTTCCCCAAACCAAAAAGTATCACAGTTTGAAAATGGAGGGCACCACAATAGTCATCAGAAAGCAGCCTTATAATTGAATTAATTGGGTCAGCCATAGACAGATCCAAGGAGAAGCAGTATCAGTAGTAAAATACAAGAACATCTGATATAGATATTTCCAAATTTAAACCTTTTTCATTGCATATGAAATAGTGAAAAAATCAATATTGATTTCTGTCACTTAATTTACTCATATGTAATACAACTAGAACTGTCCAATCAGAAAGTTTGGACCAGTGAAGCAATCTGAATAGTGAAGACATGCAACAACTGTTGTGGGTAAGTATAAATGGAGGAACCCTTTTCGGTTTCCCCACATCATAGCAATTCCACTGATTAACTGAGTTAGTGCTTTTGGTTCTGAACTGTCTCTGAGCAATATATCACCATAGAAGGGAAGAAATTAGAACTACAGTCTCGCGTTTAATTCAGGTAAATCCATACAACATGGCAATAGAGGGGCTGGAATATTTTCCAGCATAGAATAGTCTATAACTGTACACAAGCAAACTTGAACTCTTTTTGAACTCTTCTCGGAGTTAAACTTGGATTTTAGTTTTTCCTTGGGTTGTACCCAACAGTGCCCCCCATTGGTCACTTGACTACACTACCTTACACTGGCATCAATTTAATACATAGTAAAATCTATTTTTAAACAACGTCTTCAAATTTGATCTAGAAATTAACAGCCAGATCACTCAAGGCATTTAAGCACATGTTTATTTGTTTGAAGTCAATGGGTTCACATGAATGCTATGAGATAATCAGAATGCTTAAAATTCACCATGTTTTTTAGGTGCCTTGATGGATCGGGTCTGAAGGATGCAAGAAAAGCTAGATCAGCCCAGTAATAAAAGCTTGCATGAGTGAATCTTAAAACAGGTTGGACTTTTCACCCTTGTTGTAGGACCACATCCTGAAAGTTCAGCCTCTACTTTTATGCCCTGAAGTTCTTCGTGCAAAACAATGTGGGCACAATTTTGTGCGATGGAAGTGAAATGTTCCCTTCCCCAGATTGCCCTTAAATCTCTCGGCATTAAAAATTAATCTTTAAATAAAGAGAAAACCATGTGATGAAATCTACAGGAATGGAGTACTGTGCCCAGTTCTGGGCGTCACATTTCAAGAAAGATGTGGAGAAATTGGAAAGGGTACAGAGAAGAGCTTGTTTAGTTTGGAAAAAAGAAGATTCCACTTAGGAAGGAACAATCAGTTCCATACATACAAGATGGGAAGCGACTGTCTAGGAAGGAGCATGGAGGAAAGGGATCTAGGGGTCATAGTGGACCACAAGTTGAATATGAGTCAACAGTGTGATGCTGTTGCAAAAAAAGCAAATATGATTCTAGGTTGTATCAACAGGTGTGTTGTAAGCAAAACTCGTGAAGTCATTCTGTCACTCTACTCTGCACTAGTTAGGCCTCAGCTGGAGTACTGTGTCCAGTTCTGGGCGCCACATTTCAAGAAAGATGTGGAGAAATTGGAAAGGGTACAGAGAAGAGCGACAAGAATGATTAAAGATTTAGAGAACATGACCTATGAAGCTAGGCTTCATGAACTGGGCTTGTTTAGTTTGGAAAAAAGAAGATTAAGGGGGGACATGATAGCGGTTTTCAAATATCTAAAAGGGTGTCACAAGGAGGAAGGAGAAAATTTGTTCCTCTTGGTTTCTGAGGACAGGACAAGGAGTAATGGGCTTAAAGTGCAGCAAGGGAGGTTTAGATTGGACATTAGGAAAAAATTCCTAACTGTCAGGGTGGTCAAATATTGCAATAAATTGCCAAGGGAGGTGGTGGAATCTCCCTCTCTGGAGATATTTAAGAACAGGTTAGATAGACATCTGTCAGGGATGGTGTAGAAGGAGCTTGGTCCTGCCTTGAGGGCGGGGGGCTGGACTCGATGACCTCTCGAGGTCCCTTCCAGTCCTATGATTCTATGTAGCCTATGACACTTTACAATCTTATTTTGTGCTGTTCACAATTTCCAACCAAAAGTTTGGTCATTAGAGTCTATTGACTTCTATTGGAGTTCTGAGTGTTCAGGGCCAGGATGATTTTTAATGTTGGATGTACAGAATAAAGGCAATCACTACTTTTAAAATTAGATCCTATAGAAAGGCCCACCGATGGCTGGAGGAGGCAAAGGGGGAATTGCTACTATGGCAGTGACAGTTGGAACCATGGGCTCTTGAAATCCGGAGTGTTGGAAGGTGCTAAAATTGGGACTGGCACAATGTGCTGCAGGTGATGCTGAGGGCTGGCTTCTCCTGAGGCTCCGCCCCTTCCAAGAGCACAGAGCCAAGCCCCCCACCCGACTAGAGACCCAGCAATGCTGTCGGTTCCCCTGCCTATGGGCCAAATCTCAGCTGGGATAAACCAGAATAGTTCCCTGCCCCTTGGCGTTCAACTACTCGTAACTTCCAAACAGTTATTGAGACACTTACATGATCTCAACTTAGGTCCTATAATGATTTAGACCCCTGTTTCAGATAACAGTGGAGACTAATTAAATTGGTCTAAAAAGATGCCCCTTACTGTAGTATACCCGGAGACGGGCCAGGCCTATTGTACCGTTAGAACAAAGAAGGCTCATGCTTCAGTAAATCTAAAAGAATGGCCTGGAACATAGGGCAGAGGAAAGGTCAATGAGACATGCTGGACAAGGACCATGTAACAAATTACAAGGTGAGCAATGCGAAAATCAATATAATATTTGACTGCCAGCCAGTACAATATGTTCAAAATGGGTGGAATGTGCTCCTGCCATTTCCACTTTTATAAAAAACTTGGCAGCCTCATTCCTTTATCAAGTGCAAAGTCCTCCCAGAGATCTGACTGAGGTGGAAATGAACGCAACTTTGAAATATTCCATAGATGCAGAGTGATATAGGGGCTGTGACAGGCATGAAATCAGAGTGAAACTTTTTATCTGCTGTATATCAGGTTAGCAGTGAGACGAGACGACCTTTGCGAGATTTTTTTTCCTTCAGAGGAACACGTAATATATTAATCGTACTTACATTTCATTCCCTTCATCAGAGAATCTTAAAACACTGCATTAACATCTAAGTAATTAATTATTATTGTCATTATCATGGTCATGGTAAGGACCCTGAACAGAAATTAAGGTCCTGTTGCATTAAGCATTGAACAAACAAATGGCATAAAACCTTTTTAGTTGGTGTCAAAATTCAGTGGCACCAGTGAAAATGCAGCTACCAGGACAAATTCTGCTATCCGCTATATCAGTGTAAATCTGGAGTAACTGTTGAAGTCGGTTGTATTTAGACCAGTGTCAAAGAATCGTAAGTCAATGGTACTGTAACTAGAGTTTTGTTTAACATAGTAATAACATAGAATAAAGACCTGGTTCCCATGGCCTCCATTATCAGCACCCCCTGCTCTAAGATGAGGTCCCCCCTTGGCTCATACCTACTAACTGCACAATTTAGATCTCGGGATGTTGATTAATTGACGTTCAACTCATGATTAATTTTTTACTTAATTGCAATAATCGCCTCATTAGATGATAGAATATCAATTGAAAAGTTTTAAATATTCCGGATGTTTTTCTATATTTTCAAATATAATCATTTCAATTACAACATCAATTACAAAGTGTTCATTTGACTGTGTCTACCTTGGTAAATTGTTTTGAAATAAGTTATTTCAAAATAATAACTCCCAAAATAACCATTTCAAAATAAGTTTATTCCCACCAGGAAAGCAGGAGTACACATTTTGAAATAATCAGCCTATTTCGAAATAACGGCCGTGGTAGTGTAGACTCTCGCTTTGTTATTTCAAAATAAGGGGAGCGATTTTAAAATTACTCCCCAGTGTAAACATGCCCTTAGTTATCATTTATAAAACAAATATTTGCACTGTAAAGATTATAAAAGAAATAGTAATTTTCAATTCACCTTATAGAAATAATGTTGTACAAACTCTTTATCCTAAAAGCGCAAATTTACAAATGAAAAAATTTTTTGGTACACAACTGCATTCAACAATGTAAAATCTTAGAGCCTTCAAAAAGTCCACTGAGTCCTACTTCTTGTTCACCCACGCACTAAGACAAACTTGTTTACATTTATGGGAGATTATTTATTTACAATGTCACCCAATAGCAAGGTATTTACATGACACATTTGCTAGACATTCACATGCCTGTATGTGCCTTAGCCACCCTTCGGGAGGGCCTGCTTCCATGATGATGATGCTTGTTAAATAAATAATATCTTGGTTAAGTTTGTCAGTCAATTCCTTGGGGGACAATTGTATGTCTCTTGCTCTGTTTTACCCACTTTTTGCCATATATTTAATGTTATAGCAGTCTTGGATTATGTCCCAGCTTACGTTGTTCATTTAAATAACACTTAAGTTTGCAGATTTAAAAAAAAAATGCAAGGGTATCAATATGCGATCGCTAACGATAACTACAGCACTGGAGCCAAAGTGTAAGAATCTGAAGTGTTTTCCAGAATCTGAGAGGTGCATTTTGCGTAGATTTTTCAGAATAAAAGCAGCAATGTAGACCTAGACCAAGCCAGCCTTGCCTGGTCAGCAAGACAGACTTCAGCCACGGTAGATGGTAACTATACACCATCCCTAGGACCTCTGTTTGTGTGTATGTATGTATAGGATTGTTTTTATGAAACATGTGTTAACTGCTTTTCTACTGTAGTCTCAATAAACTCGGTGTATTGCCTTTTCCCCTGAAAAAGATCCCCTGTGCTTCTTATAAACATAACACCCCTCCCTCCAAAATCAACCTTATGCTGATGGCATCTGACTCAAACAATGAAAATGAACCTATGTTGGTCTCATCTGAAGAAGAGGGTTGTGCCCGCGAAAGCTCAGGAAACCATCTACATGTTTTTTAGTCTTTAAGGTGCTACAAGACTATTTGTTGTTCTTTCAGTTTTTCTAGTTACAGACTAACTTGGCTACCCCTCTGAAGCTTTTGAACTATTTTGGATCATTATTAAGTAGAACCCTTCATCAGCATGAATGCATGTCCTCTGGAACAGTTCTAGAAGCATGAATGGGCATACTTCAAGTGATGACAAGGTAAATGAGAAGCAGGCAGCATTATCACCTGCAAATGCAAAAACTAACAAACAAACAAACAAAACTTTTTTGTCTAAGAGACTGGCTGGAAAAGAAGTAGGACTGAGTGTACTTGTAGTATTTAAAGTTTTGCATTGTTTTATTTTTGAATGAAGTTATTTTTGTACATAATTCTACCTTTGTAAGTTCAACTTTCACAATAAAGAGATTGAACTACTGTGTTAGGTGAATTGAAAAATACTATTTCTTCTATGTTTATATTATTACATATATTTGCACTGTAAAAATAAAGTGAGCATTGTACACTTTGTATTCTGTTTGTTAATTGAAATCACTACAACTGAAAACATAGAAAACATCAAAATATTTAAATATGATTGTTTAAGAGCATGATTATTCACACAATAGATCACAATTAATTTTTAATTGCTTGATAGTCCCCATCTATATTCGAACATTTCCAAAATTTGAGGGAGTTTGGTCCAGTATTTTAATTTACACTCATTTTATACTCAAGCAAAAATGCAGGTAGTAAAAGATTATTTCTTGCAGAAACTTATCGTTATTCTTTCCACTTCGTGCAGCCTACTTTAATAATAACAGTAAATTATGATAAATCTTTCTGTTTCTTAATAATGCATTATCTCTCTTTTTATTTGGATTTCAGTCCTATCCAGGCTGGGGTTGGGGGACAAATGGAATTTATCCACAGAAAATGAATTATGCACCAAATTGTAAATATTCCATTTCTTTTTCTGATCTGAAAGTCTCCAAAGAAATATGAACACTTTATTTAAAATTCATCTGCAGTGACATTTCCTGGCTGTACAGTGTGCTTCCTCAAATGTACAAGTATTTGTGAAAAATATAGCTTTTTATGGAAGTTCCACTGTGCGTGTTCTTTTTTTTTCTGCAGATAACCTGGTCTTTGCTTCTCAAATCAAATGAAACTGTTTCCATTGATATGTTGGAAAAGAATAAATGTAAATACATTCATCTTTCAAAAATGGGTTTTAACTTATTTACATAGCTGGAATTATTTATAACACAGGGCAAAGATTCATTCAGATAAAATACTTAATATAAGGTACTTAAAAGTTGCAGGGCAGGTTTGATAAACTATCTCCCCACAAGTAAACAAAAGGGCAGATGGGTAAAACAAACTAATTGGCAGAATAGACAATTTCTTCTATACTCCTCTGATTATTTATTAAAGTTATAATAATACTTTGCATTTTCTATGCCACTTTTATCTTAGGAACTTTATAAACTCTTAGAATGATAGCTGAGTTTGGAGCTTTCTTTTTTCTTTTTTGTTTTATTCTTTTATTTTTTTTACTCCTGTGGAGAAAAAAATTGATGAAAGCAAAACATCTCCATCAAAAACATAAGTAAAAAGTTTATTTTTTTAATCAAAAACCTGTTGTTTGTTTGTTTGTTTGTTTTTGTTTTTAATTCAACAAGGACCAATTTAAGTTTTGTATGAAAACAAAAATGTTTACGTTCTTAGTCAAAATATTTTATGCTTGAGCTGACATTTTTCAATATACAAAACATTATTCCCTGAACCTAGTTTCTTCTCTCCCCGATCCTGTTCATCACGTTCCTTTATCTAGCTCAGCTCTCTGGTATTACAGTTTAGTGTCATATCAAGGTGAAGGTACATGAGTATTTCCACAACCTAGTGTACGATCATTGTAGCACCTGGATGAAATGTGAAAGCCTTGGATCTAGTAATCTCTTGGAGGGTTTTCTACTGAGACCCATCCCCATAGTATCTCAGTATCTTCTATGTACAATAAATATCCATAGCAAAGATCTCATGGACTTTATGGAAACTCTGGCAATTTCTCTTTTGGGGGTTAAAATGTTAATTTATCTAGGGGTTTTATTTGTTCGTTTAAATTTTAGTGGGATTTTTTTCCCTGTGAACATTCTCCAAAATATTGTAGGTTTTTCTCTCACTTTTATTGATTTCCCCGCCCCTTTTTTGGATTTATGTAAACAACCAAACCAATAAAAATCCTGAACAATTTGGAGGTTTTCAGTTTTCCATTGAAAACCCAAGCCAATTCTTCGGAAATGGACATTTGCCATGGAAATGTCTGTTTTGACTTAAAAGTCTTTTTCCATCAAAAATCTAAACCCTGCCATATTGTTCCATCAGTTCTATTAGGATCCCTATGCATTATGTTTTCCCTCTGATTCTGACAAACACACTGTACCACCAGCCATGTCTTTTTGTAACTCCATAGTAGATTATACAGGCAAGTGTGTAACTCTTGCCCTTCGCCCTATTTAACAGCCAAAATGACTGAAGGCCGGTTTGAATGTTCATTGTTCTTGCTATAGATGCTCACATGCTCCATCTGGTTAGATCCTGTTTGCAAAGTTTGCAATTAGGCAGAATGTTCATCTCTCCCGGTCCCCTCAGTACAAATCCATCTCCCCCATGTTCTCTGACAATGAAATACAAGCTACTGACAGACCCAGTGTCGCAGACATATTTTAAAGTAGTGAAACGTCTGATGTGACTCATCATTAAAGCTTATCATAGAATCATAGACTCATAGAGCTGGAAGAGACCTCAGGAGGTCATCAAGTCCAGCCCTCTGCCCAAGACAGAACCAATCCCAACTAAATCAACCCAGTCAGAGCTTTGTCAAGCCGAGACTTAAACATCTCTAGGGATGGAGATTCTACCACCTCCCTAGGTAACCCATTCCAGTGCTTCACCACCCTCCTAGTGAAATAGTTTTTCCTAATATCGAACCTAGACCTCCCCCACTGTAACTTGAGCCCATTGCTCATTGTTCTGCCATCCATCACTACTGTGAACAGCCTTTCTCCATCCTCTTTGGAACCTCCCTTCAGGAAGTTGAAGGCTGCTATCAAATCCCCCCTCACTCTTCTCTTCTGCAGACTAAACAAACCCAAATCCCTTAGCCTCTCCTCATACCTTATGCATTCCAGCACCTTAATCATGTTGGTCACCCTCCGCTGGACCCTCTCCAATGCATCCACATCCTTTCTATAGTGGGAGGGTCCAGAACTGGATACCGTACTCCAGATGTGGCCTCACCAAAGCCAAATAAAGGGGAATAATCACTTCTCTGTATCTGCTGGCAATGCTCCTCCTAATGCACCCTAATATGTCATTAGCCTTCTTGGCTACAAGGGCACCCTGTTGACTCATATCCAGCTTCTCATCCACTGTAATCTCCAGGTCCTTTTCTGCTGAACTCCTACTTAGCCATTCGGTCCCCAGCCTGTAACAATACTTGGGATTCTTCTGTCCCAAGTGCAGGACTCTGCACTTGTCATTGTTGAATCTCATCATATTTCTTTTGGCCCAATTGTCTAATCTCTCCAGGTCACTCTGGACCCTATCACTGCCCTCCAGCATATCTACCTCTCCCCCTAGCTTAGTGTCATCTGCAAACTTGCCAAGGGTGCAATCCATCCCCTCATCCAGGTCATTAATAAAGATGTTGAACAAAACTGGCCCCCGTATCAACCCATGGGGCACTCCGCTTGACACCAACCACCAACCAGTCATTGAGCCGTTGATCACTACCCATCGGGCCCGACAGTCTAGCCAGCTTTCTATCCATCTTACAGTCCAGTTATCCAATCCATACTCCCTTAACTTGCTGGCATGAATATTATGAGAGACCGTATCAAAAGCTTTGCTAAAGTCAAGGTATATTACATCCACTGACTTTCCCATATCCACAGAGCCAGTTACTGCATGATAGAAGCTAATCAGATTGGTCAGGCATGAGTTGCCCTTCGTGAATCTCTTTGGTTTTCCACATGCTCAGATGATTGCCCTTACTACCTGCTTTAGCTACTCTGGGGTTGTCCTCCTTTTTCCTCTCACCCCCAAATTCCATCCCAGACTTCAGAAGCCTTCCCCATACATTTTTCATCAATCCCAAAACATTTCCATGAAGAGTTGCAGCTTCAGTTAATTAGCGGCTTCCTAAGGAAAAAAGTCAACAAACCCCAGCTAGCCCTAATGTTACCCATTTTCTAATACCAGCTACTTTTCTAATGTCATATATTTTGGTGTCGAGAGGTAGCCGTGTTAGTCTGAATCTGCAAAAGCGGTGAGCATAAGCTTTCGTGGGCAAAGACCCTCTTCGTCAGATGCAAAGACCCACTTCGTCAGATTTTGGTGTCCTTCAAAAAGAACAGAAAAGCTAATATGAATACAGTAAATGTACACCAGGAATGGCTAATAGTCATCAATGAACATATTCAGATTTTTAATTCATCAATTATAGGTCTATTTCTGCTCCCACTGAAGCCCGTGGGAGTTTGCAGATTTCAATGGGAGCATAGTTTATCAGTGCTGCCCTCTTTTGAATATCCTGCTCTCCAATGTTATTTTGCTTATCACCTTTCATACCAAGACAATCTCAGAATTTGTCACAAACTTAAATAGTTACAATAAATAAAAGACTACAAAGAGGGAGGCCACCAGCCAAGACGCACAGACAAACGAGACAAGGTGTGTTTTTAACTGAAGTTTCAAATCAGATGGAGTATACTGGAAAGCCATTCCACCTGGCCATTAATGCATGGATGAAGGCAGCATATATTTGCAAAGATACCGGAAGAAATTTGGTGCCACGCGGGTACATTAGAAAGCAGCACAGAGAAAGGAAAGTCTTATGTCTTACATTTTAAGCAAATCCATTGAGGAATTAAAACACCAACCCCTGGTCTACACGAGGGGATACATTTGAATTAACATACGCAACTTAAGCTACATTAATTGAGTAGCGTAAGTTGAAGTATCTTAACTTGACTTTTGGCGCCATCCGCACTGCAGGAAGTTGGAGGGAGCACAGTCTCCCTTGACTTCCCTTACTTCTCATCGAAGCAGGACTGAGCGCCCTCTCAGTTCAAATTAGTGTGCCTCCACTAGACCCACTAATCTGAACCCCAGAGGATTGATTGCGGCTGTTTCAGTTGTGTCTGTAGTGTAGACAATGCTCAAGAGAAGAATCCTGAACTGGATCTTGAAAACTGTGATAAGTTTCGTTCAGAGATGGGGCTGACATGTTTGCATGTCTT
Organism: Pelodiscus sinensis; assembly: GCF_052426305.1. Taxonomy (NCBI): domain Eukaryota; kingdom Metazoa; phylum Chordata; order Testudines; family Trionychidae; genus Pelodiscus; species Pelodiscus sinensis. The sequence goes on from NC_143057.1 coordinate 124,423,183, forward strand.
TATATGTTGGAGAAATGAAGGCAAAAAATGAGCATTTTCTACTAGAAAATCCAGAAAGCTGGGCCTCAGAGAAGGAAGAAGGAATGAGTTCTATGATGAAGAAGTGCCATACATAGATAATATTGGGTAGAGGACACTATATACACATTGATGACAGAAGATGTGGGATGAAAAGGAAGGGCAACTGTCGCTTTGAACAAAATTCATTCCCCAAGGCAAAACAGATACATGCACTGTTGCAAGATGTAAGGCAGGTCATAATGACCCTGAAGGTTGGACTTCCCATTGCACAACACAGTGAAGGTCAACCTTGACTTTCAGTTATGCACTGTGTGTTTCACATGTGACAGTGCATTGGAATATCTGTCCATACATATTTATTATTATTATTATTATTATTATTATTATTGTTATTATTAAATAAAATATATAATCATTGTTCCAGTTAATTAGGGACAGACTTATACACATTCAGTAGGACCTTAGACCTCATACTGACGATGTAAGATAAAGTTGTACCACCATAAATGGGAACTCTCTGGTCCGGCAACATCCGTGGTCCGGAAGGACCACGGATGTTTCAGGATCAGAGAGTCATGGTGCATTGAGGAGGTTAGAGGAGACAGGATCCCAGCTGGGCTACGGTGAGGGAGGGGGGAATCTGGTTTGCAGCTCAGCTGGGCTGTAGGGTCCGAGAGCCATCACATGGCTCAGCTAGGGTGCGGGGGGGACCAGGAAGCCTAAGGGAGGGGGACAGAATGGCAGGGTTGGCACCAGGAGGGCCAGAAATGAACTGCCCTAGTCCAGAAAAATCCCTCATCTGGGACAAGTCAGGTCTTGAGGGTGCCGGACCAGGGAGGTCCAACCTGTGCTATTCATAGTGAGAAAGGATTTCAGATTCTGCCTCCTGTTGTGTAAATGCAAATAATGGGGTATAATCGTATGTCAGTTCCTGTACAATGAGTCCCACACTCCAGCTCAGAGGCATAAATATTTCTGCTTGTCCATTGTTAGAGTATTTGATTTCTCCTTGTTAACATTACCTCCTGCTCAACAAGCTCCAGGATAACTTTCCATTTTGTTTCATCGAATTAAAGGAAGAAAGGAGATTGTCTTGCGAGGCTTTCATTTTATAGACAGCCAGTCATTTCATTAACACTTTTCATATTCTTGTTTGTCATGCTGACTGACTAAAGTAAAAAGATTTTCTTCCCATTAACATATGATACAGCAGTACTTTTTTTTTTCCCAAGGAAGTATTGATCGGCAGAAGAGTACATTTATTAAAATGTAACCGGCATCAACTGTCTGGCTCATGCTAGAGGTGCTCACTTTAACCAATTAAATAGTCATGAAGAAGAAAAATCAATATCTCTTGGATCCTTCTGCTCTGGGCCTCTCCAGAAAAGTAGCCTTAGCCTTTAGAAAATGAATAAACCTGAGTATTTTATTTTTAAGGATGGGATGGGATGGAAGGACACCCTTGTTATTATTTGGAGCAAGAGTATCGCGGGTCAAAGCAAATCTGATACAGAGAAAGATAAATATTCTTGACCAGAAAACTTTATATAGGCAAGCCAGAATCAGCATCACTTCTTCTCATAAGTCCTTTGAATGCATTACAACCAATGCAGATAGGGAAAATTATATTCACAGGTAACAAGCAATAAACAAAAGGGCCAAATATCAAAACTGACCAGTGATGTTTGGTATTTGGGTACTAGACATAAAGCACCATAAAGAAGAATGATTTTCAGAAGTGCTAAACACCCAGGCTGCGTCTAGACTGGCAAGTTTTTCTGCAAAAGCAGCTGCTTTTCCGGAAAAACTTGCCAGCTGTCTACACTGGCTGCTTGAATTTCCGCAAGAACACTGACGATCTCATGTAAGATT